>NC_074685.1:32823634-33171134 GCF_029448725.1 Salvelinus fontinalis
GTCAGGGCGTGAGTTGGGTGGGTTAACTATGTTTTGTGTTTCTATGTTGGGTTTGTCGTTTGGCCTGATATGGTTCTCAATCAGAGGCACGTGTTTGTCATTGTCTCTGATTGAGAACCATATTTAGGTAGCCTGTTTTGTATTGTGGGTTGTGGGTGATTTGTTCCTGTTCGTGTGTTCCGTTGTTCTGTGTTCACTATTTCGGGACTGTAGCATCTTCGGTTATTTTTGTCAGTTTATTGTTTTTGTTCGTTCTTGAAAGTATTCTAAATAAATATGAATACTCACCACGCTGCATCTTGGTCCGACCATTCTTACTCTTCAGACGAGGAGAGCGAAGACTGCCGTTACAATAGTGTATGAATAATAACCTCTGTGGACAAATGAATCACATCAATGGGCCGTGATGATGAATTTGTATAAGGAATATATGTATTGATTTACCTGCCTCATTTGCTGACAGGAAATGTAGGTTAAAGTGGAACCGTAAAAACTCATGGCGTGCCTGGCCTAGGATTTCCTACCCTTTTTCAGCTCCCAACAAAAACTACATCACACGTCCACCTCCCCAATCCCATAGTATTACATAGGACTCAAATATAATGCATCACTATTCCCAATCACAATGGTCCGTCCTCACCTTGTAGTTTCCCATAAGCCACCAGGGATCCGCTGAAGGTGACCCCGCCGATGAAAGTGTTCAGGTAGGCGATGATCTTGGTGAGGTTGGCAGCCGGGTTGGTAGCAAAGTGAGGGTACTCGATCATGTACTCTGCCACGTAGGTCAGCACTGCAGTCAGACCCATCAGGCTGTGGAAGGCAGCTGCCAGCTGGGGGAGGTCTGTGATCTGGATCTTCCTAGCAATACCCAACTCTGGGGGGCAGAGGGGATGAGGACCAGTCAACACACACAGAGACGTGCGCAAAGACACACACCCTAAGGACTGCTGGGAAACGGGCAGTCCTGAGGCACAGGTATGGCTGATGTTTGGGGGGAAATTCCTTGTTTGTGAGTGCACCTCCGTGTGTGTGTGTTTTGGTGTGTGTGTTCTTCTTAAAACCCTGCAGACATGGACGGGGTTAATAGGAGCATTTGGAAAAGCAAACAGGCTAAGGTCTGAACGGATGGTTTAGTCTAGGTTCCAACTTGATTCCAGGAAGAATATAGATTGACCTGACTGGATCATTTGTAATTGTTTTATTTTTTTATTTCACCTATATTTAACAAGGTAGGCTAGTTGAGAACACGTTCTCATTTACAACTGAGAGATAAGATGGCCAAGATAAAGCATAGCAGTGTGAACAGACAACAACACAGAGTTACACATGGAGTAAACAATAAACAAGTCAATAACACAGTAGGGGGAAAAAATGAGTCTATATACATTGTGTGCAAAAGGCATGAGGAGGTAGGCAATAAATAGGCCATAGGAGCGAATAATTACAATTTAGCAGATCAACACTGGAGTGATAAATCATCAGATGATCATGTGCAAGTAGAGATACTGGTATGCAAAAGAGCAGGAAAGTAAATAAATAAAAACAGTAAGGGGATGAGGTAGGTAAATTGGGTGGGCTGTTTACAGATGGATTATGTACAGCTGCAGTGATCGGTTAGCTGCTCAGATAGCAGATGTTTGCAGATGTTTGCAGATAGCAGATGTTTAGCAGTTGGTGAGGGAAATAAAAGTCTCCAACTTCAGAGATTTTTGCAATTCGTTCCAGTCACAGGCAGCAGGGAACTGGAAGGAAAGGCGGCCAAATGAGGTGTTGGCTTTTGGGAGGATCAGTGAGATATACCTGCTGGAGCGCGTGCTACGGGTGGGTGTTGTTATCGTGACCAGTGAACTGAGATAAGGCGGAGCTTTACCTAGCATGGACTTATAGATGACCTGGAGCCAGTGGGTCTGGCGACGAATATGTAGCGAGTGCCAGCCGACTAGAGCATACAGGTCGCATTGGTGGGTGGTATAAGGTGTTTTAGTAACAAAACGGATGGCACTATGATAAACTGCATCAAGTTTGCTGAGTAGAGTATTGGAAGCTATTTTGTAGAAGACATCGCCGAAGTCAAGGATCGGTAGGATAGTCAGTTTTACTAGGGTAAGTTTGGCGGCGTGAGTGAAGGAGGCTTTGTTGAGAAATAGAAAGCCAATTCTCTATTTGATTTTGGATTGGAGATGTTTAACATGAGTCTTGAAGGAGAGTTTACAGTCTAGCCAGACACCTAGATATTTATAGATGTCCACATATTCTAGGTCGGAACCGTCCAGGGTGGTGATGCTAGTCTGGCGGGCGGGTGCAGGCAGCGAACGGTTGAAAAGCATGCATTTGGTTTTACTAGCATTTAAGAGCAGTTGGAGGCCACGGAAGGAGTGTTGTATGGCATTGAAGCTCGTTTGGAGGTTAGATAGCACAGTGTCCAAGGAAGGGCCAGAAGTATACCGAATGGTGTCGTCTGCGTAGAGGTGGATCAGGGAATCGCCCGCAGCAAGAGCAACATCATTGATATATACAGAGAAAACAGTCGGCCCGAGAATTGAACCCTGTGGTACCCCCATAGAGACTGCCAGAGGACCGGACAACAAGCCCTCCGATTTGACACACTGAACTCTGTCTGAAAAGTAGTTGATGACATGATTAAGACATAATGGTGACCATTACCTCAGCACTGCTGCAGTATGAGCAGTAAGCAATTACTCATATTATTGAAGGAGACAGCACATGTCGACTACAGTAAATAACATATGTGGTTCAGATCATTCAAGCATGCAAATCCAACACACACACACACGCACACACACACACACACACACACACACACACACACAGAGTACAAAACATTAGGAACACCTTCCTAATATTGAGTTGCACCCCTTTTTGCCTTCAGATCAGCCTCAATTCGTCGGGGCATGGACTCTATAAGGTGTCGAAAGCATTCCACAGGGATGCTGGCCCATGTTGACTCTAATGCTTTCCACGGTTGTGTCAAGTTGGCTGGATGTCCTTTCGGTGGTAGACCATTCTTGATACACACGGAAAACTGTGGAGCATGAAAAACCCAGCGGCATTGCAGTTCTTGACACACTCAAACTGGGACCATCTACCATACCCAGTTCAAAAGGTACTTAAATCCTTTGTCTTGCCCAATCACCCTCTGAATGGCACACATACACAATCCATGTCTCAATTGTCTCAATGCTTGAAAAGCCTTATTTATCCTGTCTCCTCCCCTTCATCTATACTGATTGAAGTGGATTTAACAAGTTAGATCAATAAGGGATCATGGCTTTCACCTGGCTTCACCTGGTCAGTCTATGTCATGGTCAGTCTATGCTTAATGTTTTGTAAACTCAAGCACGCACACACTTACCAGCGATGCCACCCACAGCCATGGCGGCACTCATCTGTGCCAGGAGTTCAGGGGTGGGCTTCAGGAAGCCCAGGGTGACAGCGATGCCCCCTGCCACACCCATCATGCCCAGGGCATTACCCAGGCGTGCAGTGGACTGATTGGACAGACCAGCCAGGACTCCCACTCAGCACATACCAGAGGCCAGGTACATCATCTACAGAGAGAGATAGAGAATGATAGAGAGAGAGACACACTGTAGTGCCTTAGACCTGGTCCATGGTCAGTAGGGCACAGCGTAGCGAAAAGTTTTGTAACAAAAACTTTAAACCTGTTCTAAATTAAAGTGAGTAGGGCTCATGCCCATTTCAGTCACGTTTTCTGCCTACTTAACACAGCCGAATGAACACAATGCCTGAGCCCACCTGATTGGTGGTACACAGTGGGAGGGTTAGGTGATGCTCACCTGCTCAATGTTGTAGCCAGCCTGCATGGCGACTCCATAGCCCCCCAAAAACAACCCGGTGGGTAGTAGGTACAGGTAGTTGTATTCTGGAGGGTCAGTGGGACGCTTGAACATGTCCAGCATCTTCTTGGTGACCAGGAAACCACCTGAGAGAGAAAGAGAACAAAACCAGTCAAACTCAATCTGGTAGACAACGGTCTGCACATACACTCTTTTAGGAACGCTTCAGGCAAATATTTATAGCACCCTTATTTGATATTTGAATAACACATTAAAAGTGTGCACACAAAAGGTTCCTAAAGGCCAACTCAGTGAATGTAGTAGCTGGGGGTTTTCTTGGTGGAGTCGATCCCCTGATATAACGACCAGACGGAACACTTCATTCTGCTGGGGCGGATCACATTACATTCCAAAAGCAACCTCTGGGTTCTCTACATCGCCACTACACCCCCACACTCAGACAGGTTATCCAGTGGCTAACATCTGTCCACTTCAGCTGTACGTGCTAATTTTAGCCCAGCCCAGACCTCAATCACTTAAACACACCAATAATAAAAAAAACTATTTCAGACTTGAGGCTCAGAGTCAATACATTCAGATTCAAGAATGCAAAGGGCAGATATTGAAGAAAAGCACAGGATTTTTCCGTGCTGCCGCTATAAAAACACGTCGCAGTACAAAAGGCTTTGTGGCAAGAGCCAGACGAAGAGAAGAACTATTCCTCAACCCGTTGTATAAGGAGCAGGTACTCTATAAATTCCAGGGCTAGTTTATTGAAACTAAATTGGAGGGCAATTTTTTGGTGTATTCACTTGACAATATAAAAATTGTAGAAGAAGGGCTAGGAAACAAATGGTGGAATGTCCGTTTTTATGTTACTGAAGGTTTATGGGTGGTGCGGTAGACCACTAAGAAATGTTGCATGTGGAATGGAAACCAATAGGGACTTTAAAACTAAATTAAACACCTGCTCTTTAAAGAAAAGAAATATATATATAAAGAGGTGCACTTTAAGCACACTGGAACATATGCACAAAGAGATCTGAGAGAGTCATAATAACTAGTTATTACAGCAAATGGCTCAAATCTGCCAGAATGCCCCAGTATGAGGGATTTAAATCCCTGCCATGATCTTTGACCCTGCTCAGTGTTCTGGCCTGTTGGAGCGCCCTCGCACAGACTGGGACCTCTGGACCGCTGCAGCGGTTGCCTTTGAATGAGTGACTCAGTGGCTGTCTAGAACGATGCACCAAATACTTTCCCGACACTACCATTAACAACGTTCCCTCATTTCTTCTCAGTAGAGCTAGACTAAGCCTGGTTTATTGCATGGCCATGGCTCTTTTGAAGACCACTCAGTCATTTCCAGTTCATGTGTGAAGTTCCTTCTTTTCCACCTAAAGCGAGTTAGGGAAGGGCACGAACAGGGTCCATGGGCCAACTAACGGTCAAAGCTGAGGAAGAGGGCACAGTGGAGCAATAAGCAGTTTCTTAATAGATACTCAAGTGAAATAAATGGCCCTAAAGGGTGCTGATATCCACGTATCGTACGTATTCTACGATCTTATATAAGGTCTCCAAAGGGGGTACAATTTTGAGGTAAGAGGAGCTTGTCTGCTCCATTCACTATCTGTTTTCACAGTTACTGTCTGGTTTAGTCCAGAGTCACTCACCAGCGAACATGCCCCCCCTCATGAGAGACAGACCGCCCACAGCAGTCAGACCTGGAATAAACACACACACACAGTAAGCACAGCTTAGATCACATCACAGACATGTTTTTCAATTAGTCCCACATGTGTTGAATGTCAAATGACAATGACAAAACACTGAAACATTATTGCTTCTCTACCCATTGCCCTGTCAGACAAACAAAGCTCTATAACATTTGATGTGCTGTATAGAGAGGCATGTTTCTTACCCATTGCATTCGAGCACAGCAGCACAGCTTAATGAGGAAAATGTCAGAGCGCAGAGGGAGTCCTGATAACCATCAGCCCTATAATGACTTACAAATGCAGCCTGCTGTACTGCAGTGAACAACACAACAACAGGCTGGTCAGACAGAGCCAACAGGCTCCCAGTCATGTGTTTATGTGTCTGACTGAATGAGTGAGCTTTTCCTGGCTGTCCCGTTCTGGAACTCCACAGTAACAATTAGTCACAGAGACAGGCCAAGGTTTGAATTAAAAGGTGACTCCACGCTACCTCAGTGTCACAGGAAATACATACAGCAGACAATTAGGCTAGAAACATCACCTCACACACTCTGTCAAAAAGAGAGACATGGCGTCCCCCCCTGAGTGGCGCAGTGGTCTACGGCACTGGAGCGCAGTGCTAGCTGTGCCACTAGAGATCCTGATTCGAGTCCAGGCTCTGTCACAGCCGGCCGCGACTGGGAGACCCATGAGGCGCCACACATTTGGCCCAGCGTCGTCCGGGTTAGGGGAGCGTTTGGCCGGCCGGGATGTCCTTGTCCCATTGGGCTCTAGCAACTCCTGTGGCGGGCCGGGCGCATGCACGCTGACACGGTCGCCAGGTGTACACATTGGTGTGGCTAGCTTCCGGGTGAAGTGGGCATCGTGTCAAGAAGCAGTGCGGCTTGGCTGGGTTGTGTTTCGGAGGATGCACGGCTCTCGACCTTCGCCTCTCCCGTGTCCGTGCGGGAGTTGCAGCGATGGGACAAGACTGTAACTACCAATTGGATACCACAAAATTGCGGAGAAAAAGGAAAAAAAGTACTTAAAAAAATTAAATGTTCATAAAAAAGCGAGACATGCTGCTCACAGTATTCTAGACACCAGGTGAACTTTGAGCCCTTAATGCCATCAGATCCCCGCCTGAAGTTTCCCTCCCTTGAAAAGAGGGCGAGATACTTTTGGAAAGCAAAGGCGTCATACTCAGGCCATAGAGATCACAGACATGCCTGACCAAATAGACACCAATACCACCTACCTACCACTGACTTATCAAGACAGCTCTTAGATAGTCAGCCAGCCATGTCTATATTGATCACACACACACACACAATAGGATGACAGTTATCCCAGAAGCGTCTGTTCGTCACATCCCACTCAGGGCGGACTTCAGAAGGGAAAGACTTTAGCTAATTGTGACTCAACAGTTTCAGGTAGATTAAAGAGCTGTCGTGAGGATGGTGCCAGCCATTGGGCAAAAGCAAGGGTTCCCCATCAAAAGTAACCCAACGCTCCAGACAGAGATTGACACAGACTTCTCTCTCTCCCTCTTAAGAATCTGAAATTCCAATATACTTCACTAACGTCTTGGGCTCGATCGGCTCTTTTAGCTTTATTACATTTGGCACAGCAATAACAATAACTCCAATGGCTTCAATGTTTCCACTTCTTTTCATGACCAAGATAAAAGGAATGGTTTAGGTAATGCCAAATATGTGGGGAACACACCTAAGAGACAATGTGTGAGCAGAGAGACTGAGAATGACTCGGGTGGTGCGGGGGACCAGGGTACAGTGGCAAGAAAAACTATCTGAACCCTTTGGAGTTACCTGTTTTCTGCATAAATTTGACATCAAATTTTATCTGATCTTCATCTAAGTCACATCAATAGACAACCAGAGTGTGCTTAAACTAATAACACACAAATTATTGTATTTTTCTTGTCTATATTCAATACATCATTTAAACATTCACAGTGTAGGTTGGAAAAAGTATGTGAACCCCTAGACTAATGACTTCTCCAAAAGCTAATTGGAGTCAGGGGTCAACTAACCCAGAGTCGAATCAATGAGACGAGATTGAGATGTTGGTTAGAGATGCCCTGCCCTATAAAAAACACTCACAAAATTAGAGTTTGCTATTCACAAGAAGCATTGCCTGATCTGAACCATGACTCGAACAAAAAAGATCTCAAAATACCTAAGATTCAGAATTGTTGACTTGCATAAAGTTGGAAAGGGTTACACAAGTATCTCTAAAAGCCTTGATGTTCATCAGTCCACAAATTGCCTATAAATAGGGAAATGTCAGCACTGTTGCTACTCTCCCTAGGAGTGGCCGTACTGCAAAGATGACTGCAAGAGCACAGCGCAAAGGTTAAGAAGAATCCTAGAGCGTCAGCTAAAGACTTAGACATCTCTGGAAGATGCTAACATCTCTGTTGACGAGTCTACAATACGTAAAACACTAAACAAGAATGGTGTTCATGGGAGGACATCATGGAAGAAGCCACTGCTGTCCAAAAAAAACATTGCTGCACTGAAGTTTGCAAAAGAGCACCTGGATGTTACACAGAGCTTGTCACGGCTGTCTAAGGGTGAGAGAGTGGACCAAGGCGCAGCGTGTGAAAAATACATCTTCTCTTTATTATTAAGAAGAAAAACGAAACAAAACAACAAATAGACGACCGTGAAGCTATATAAATGAACTAAGTGCACACATGCAACGTAGAACATAGACACAGACAAAAACACATACATTCCCCATGTCACACCCTGACCTAACTAAAAAACATAAAGAAAACAAAGAATACTAAAGCCAGGGCGTGACAGTACCCCCCCCCCCAAAGGTGCGGACTCCGACCGCACAAACTGACATAGAAAGGGGAGGGTCCGGGGTGGGCCCCATCATGGCGGCGGCTCGGGTGCGGGACGTGGCCCCCACTCCACCATTGTCAATACCCGCTTTGGTAGCCTCCTCCAAATGTAACGTGAAGCTATATAAATGTTCTATGTTGCATGTGTGCACTTAGTTCATTTATATAGCTTCACGTTCGTCTATTTGTTGTTTTGTTTAGTTTTTCTTCTTAATAATAAAGAGAAGATGTATTTTTCACACGCTGCGCCTTGGTCCACTCTCTCACCCTTAGACAGCCGTGACAGAGCTACTGGCAAAATATTCTGTGGACAGATTAAACTAACGTTGTGTCGTTTGGAAGGAACACACAACACTATGTGTGGAGAAAAAAATGCAAAGCACACCAACAGCAAAACTTCATCTTAACTATACACTATAGTGGAGGGAGCATAATGGTTTGGGGCTGCCTCAGGGCCTCGACAGCTTGCTATCATCGACTGAAAAATGAATTCCCAAGTTTATCAAGACATTTTGCAGGAGAAAGTTAGGCTCACTGTCCGCCAACTGAAGCTCAACAGAAGTTAGGTGATGCAAAAGGACAACAACCCAAAATACAGAAGTAAATCAACAGAAGAAATAAGTCTTCCGGAATGCCAGTCAGTCCTGACCTCAACCTGATTGAGATGCTGTGCCATGACCTCAAGAGAGCGGTTCACACCAGACATCCCAAGAATATTGTGGAACTGAAACAGTTTTTTAAAGAGGAATGGTCCAAAATTCCTCCTGACCGTTGTGCAGGTGAGTAATTGTCAGACTAGCCTAACTTTCGTCATTTCCGGTCACAACTTGCAGAATTGTTTACATGCTGCTGTGTGTTTTGTTGCTAACCTTACTTTGCTACCTGACAACTTTACAGTTTTTACTTTTTAATAACCGTTTATATTTTTAGTTTTTCCCTCGCTCAATTTTTTTTCATTCAACCTTTTCACTCCGGACGCTTTATCTGGGCGTGGTTCGTCAGGACCTCCACCAGCCGAAGCTAAGTAGTAACATTAACACGATGCCTTCTAATTGCAGTCGCTGTACTCATAATATACAGGAGAACGATTGCCTTACGGCGAGGATAGCTGTGCTGCAAGCCCAGCTTCAGACACAATCATTAGGCAAGGGTAATTTCAGTGTAGGAAAGGATGAAACGGTGTGTGTGCCACCAGTAAGTACAGATAGTAGTATAAATCCCCTCGCACAGTCCCCGCAGCATGACAACTTTCTCATGGCTTCTGGAGGGAAATGCTGTAGGAATGCTCAACCGGTGTCGCTCATTCAGCCGACAGAAACTTTCAACCGGTTCTCCCCATTAATAAGCAGCAAGTCGGAGTCAGAGGCAGAGCCTTCTCTGGTCTCTATTCCTCCCGTTACGGGGTCTGAGACGCCGAAGCCTCTCACCATTAGCTCTGACAAATTGAAAACCCTAGTCATTGGCGATTCCATTACCTGCAGTATTAGACTTAAAACGAATCATATAGCGATCATACACTCTTTACCAGGGGGCAGGGCTACCGACGTTAAGGCTAATCTGAAGATGGTGCTGGCTAAAGCTAAAACTGGAGTGTAAAGAGTATATGGATATTGTTATCCACGTCGGCACCAACGATGTTAGGATGAAACAGTCAGAGGTCACCAAGCGCAACATAGCTTCAGTGTATAAATCAGCTAGAAAGATGTGTCGGCATCAAGTAGTTGTCTCTGGCCCCCTCCCAGTTAGGGGGAGTGATGAGCTCTAAAGCAGAGTATCACAACTCTATCGCTGGTTAAACTGTTTTCTGCCCCTCCCAAAAGAGAATTTGTAGACAATTGGCCCTCTTTCTGGGACTCACCCACAAACAGAACCAAGCCTGGCCTGTTGAGGAGTGACGGACTTCATCCTAGCTGGAGGGGTGCTCTCATCTTATCTACGAACATAGACAGGGCTCTAACTCCCCTAGCTCCACAATGAGATAGTGTGCAGGCCAGGAAGCAGGATGTTAGCTAGCCTGCCAGCTTAATGGAGTCTGCCACTAGCACAGTCAGTGTAGTCAGCTCAGCTATCCCCATTGAGACTGTGTCTGTGCCTTAACCTAGGTTGGGCAAAACTAAACATGAAGGTGTTCGCCTAAGCAATCTCACTGGAATAAAGACCTCCTCATTCCTGCCATTATTGAAAAAGATTGTGATACTTCACATCTCAAAATAGGGCTACTTAATGTTAGATCCCTCACTTCCAAGGCAGTTATAGTCAATTGACTAATCACTGATCATAATCTTGATGTGATTGGCCTGTCTGAAACATGGCTTCAGCCTGATGAATTTACTGTGTTAAATGAGGCCTCACCTCCTGGTTACACTAGTGACCATATCCCCCGCGCATCCCGCAAATGCGGAAGTGTTGCTAACATTTACGATAGCAAATTTCAATTTACAAAAAAAACAGCCGTTGTCGTCTTTTGAGCTTCTAGTCATGAAATCTACGCAGCCTACGCAATCACTTTTTATAGCTACTGTTTACAGGCCTCCTGGGCCATATACAGTGTTCCTCACTGAGTTCCCTGAAATCCTATCGGACCTTGTAGTCATGGCAGATAATATTCCATTTTTGGATTTTTTTTTAAGATTCACATGGAAAAGTCCACAGACCCACTCCAAAAGGCTTTCGGAGCCATCATTGAGTCAGTGGGTTTTGTCCAACATGTCTCCGGACCTACTCACTGCCACAGTCATACTCTGGACCTAGTTTCGTCCCATGGAATAAATGTTGTGGATTTTAATGTTTTTCCTCATAATCCTGGACTATCGGACAACCATTTTATTACGTTCGAAATCGCAACAAATAATCTGCTCAGACCCCAACCAAGGATCATCAAAAGTCGGGCGATAAATTCTCGGACAACCCAAAGATTCCTAGATGCCCTTCCAGACTCCCTCCGCCTACCCAAGGATGTCAGAGTACAAAAATCAGTTAACCACCTAACTGAGGAACTCAATTTAACCTTGCGCATTACCCTAGATGCAGTCGTACCCCTAAAAACAAAAAACATTTGTCATAAGAAACTAGCTCCCTGGTATACAGAAAATACCCGAGCTCTGAAGCAAGCTTCCAGAAAATTGGAACGGAAATGGCGCCACACCAAACTGTAAGTCTTCCGACTAGCTTGGAAAGACAGTACCGTGCAGTATCGAAGAGCCCTCACTGCTGCTCGATCATCCTATTTTTCCAACTTAATTGAGGAAAATAAGAACAATCCAAAATGTATTTTTGATACTGTCGCAAAGCTAACTAAAAAGCAGCATTCTCCAAGAGGATGGCTTTCACTTCAGCAGTGATACATTCATGAACTTCTTTGAGGAAAAGATCATGATCATTAGAAAGCAAATTACGGACACCTCTTTAAATCTGCGTATTCATCCTAAGCTCAGTTGTCCTGAGTCTGCACAACTCTGCCAGAACCTAGGATCAAGGGAGACACTCAAATGTTTTAGTACTATATCTCTTGACACAATGATTAAAATAATCATGGCCTCTAAACCTTCAAGCTGCATACTGGACCCTATTCCAACTAAACTACTGAAAGAGCTGCTTCCTGTGCTTGGCCCTCCTCTGTTGAACATACTAAACGGCTCTCTAGCCACCGGATGTGTACCAAACTCACACCAAACTCACACTTGACCCAGAAAATATAAAAAACTATCGGCCTACATCGAATCTCCCATTCCTCTCAACAGCAAAAAAACTGTTGCGCAGCACCTCACTGCCTTCCTGAAGACAAACAATGTATACGAAATGCTTCAGTCTGGTTTTAGACCCCATCATAGGACTGAGACTGCACTTGTGAAGGTGGTTAATTACCTTTTTATGGCGTCAGACCGAGGCTCTGCATCTGTCCTCGTGCTTCTAGAACTTAGTGCTGCTTTTGATACCATCAATCACCATATTCTTTTGGAGAGATTGGAAACCCAAATTGTCTACACGGTCAAGTTCTGGCCTGGTTTAGATCTTATCTGTCGGAAAGATATCAGTTTGTCTCTGTGGATGGTTTGTCCTCTGACAAATCAACTGTAAATTTCGGTGTTCCTCAAGGTTCCATTGTAGGACCACTGTTGTTTTCACTATATATTCCACCTCTTGGTGATGTCATTCGCAAACATAATGTTAACTTTCACTGCTATGCGGGTGACACACAGCTGTACATTTCGATGATACATGGTGAAGCCCCAAAATTGCCCTCGCTGGAAGCCTGTGTTTCAGACATAAGGAAGTGGATGGCTGCAAATGTTCTACTTTTAAACTTGGACAAAACAGAGATGCTTGTTCTAGGTCCCAAGAAACAAAGAGATCTTCTGTTAAATCTGACAATTCATCTTGATTGTTGTACAGTCGTCTCAAATAAACCTGTGAAGGACCTCGGCGTTACTCTGGACCCTGATCTCTCTTTTGACGAACATATCAAGACTGTGTCAAGGACAGCTTTTTTCCATCTACGTAACATTTCAAAAATCTGAAACTTTCTGTACAAAATGATGCAGAAAAATGTATCCATGCTTTTGTCACTTCTAGGTTACACTACTGCAATTCTCTACTTTCCAGCTACCAGGATAAAGCACTAAATAAACTTCAGTTAGTGCTAAACACGGCTGCTAGAATCTTGACTAGAACCCAAAAAATTGATCATATTACTCCAGGCCAGGGCTGATGTCAAGGTTTTACTGCTAACCTACAAAGCATTGCATGGACTTGCTCCTACCTATCTTTCCGATTTGGTCCTGCCGTACATACAGTACCTACACGTACGCTAGGGTCACAAGACGCAGGCCTCCTTATTGTCCCAAGAATTTCTAAGCAAACAGCTGGAGGCAGGGCTTTCTCCTATAGAGATACATTTTTATGGAATGGTCTGCCTACCCATGTGAGAGACGCAGACTCGGTCTCAACCTTTAATTCTTTATTGAAGACTCATCTCTTCAGTAGGTCCTATGATTGAGTGTAGTCTGGCCCAGGAGTGTGAAGGTGAACAGAAAGGCACTGGAGCAACGAACCGCCCTTGCTCTCTCTGCCTGGCCGGTTCCCCTCTCTCCACTAGGATTCTCTGCCTCTAACCCTATTACAGGGGCTGCGTCACTGGCTTACTGGTGCTCTTCCATGCTGTCCCTAGGAGGGGTGCGTCACTTGAGTGGGTTGAGTCACTGACGTGATCTTCCTGTCTGGGTTGGCGCCCCCCTTGGGTTGTGCCGTGGCGAAGATCTTTGTGGGCTATACTCGGCCTTGTCTCAGGATGGTAAGTTGGTGGTTGAAAATATCCCTCTAGTGGTGTGGGGGCTGTGCTTTGGAAAAGTGGGTGGGGTTATATCCTGCCTGTTTGGCCCTGTCTGGGGGTATCGTCGGATGGGGCCAGTGTCTCCCGACCCCTCCTGTCTCAGCCTCCAGTATTTATGCTGCAGTAGTTTATGTGTGTGGGGTTAGTGTCTGTCTGTTATATCTGGAGTATTTCTCCTGTCTTATCCGGTGTACTGTGTGAAATTAAGTGTGCTCTCTCTAATTCTCTTTCTTTCTCTCCTTTCTCTCTCCTCTCTCGGACCTCAGCCCTAGGACCATGCCTCAGGACTACCTGGCCTGATGACTCCTTGCTGTCCCCAGTCCACCTGGCCGTGCTGCTGCTCCAGTTTCAACTGTTCTGTCTACGGCTATGGAACACTGACCTGATCACCGGATGTGCTACCTGTCCCAGACCTGCTGGTTTCAACTCTCTGGAGTCAGCAGGAGCGGTAGAGATACTCTGAATGATCGGCTATGAAAAGCCAACTGACATTTACTCCTGAGTTGCTGACCTGTTGCACCCTCGACAACCACTGTGATTATTGTTATTTGACACTGTTGGTCATCTATTTGAAATTTGAACATCTTGGCCATCTGTTATAATCTCCACCCGGCACAGCCAGAAGAGGACTGGCCTCATAGCCTGGTTCCTCTCTAGGTTTCTTCGTAGGTTCTGGCCTTTCTAGGGAGTTTTTCCCAGACAGTTTTTCCCGTGTTTCTATACCTGCATTGCTTGCTGTTTGGGGTTTTAGGCTGGGTTTCTGTACAGCACTTTGAGAAATCAGCTGATGTAAGAAGGGTTTTATAAAGAAAATTTGATTTTATCCGCAACTATAGAAAACATTTCATTGAGGTTATTGCTGCCAAAGGAGGGTCAAGCAGTTATTAAATCCAAGGGTTCACACACTTTTTCCACCCTGCACTGTGAACGTTTACGCGGTGTGTTCAAGAAAGACATGAAAGCATATGATTGTTTGTGTGTTGTTAGTTTAAGCAGACTGTGTTTGTCTATTGTTGTGACCTAGATGAAGATCAGATCAAATTGTAGGACCAATTTATGCAGAAATCCAAATATTTCCAAAGGGTTCACATACTTTTTCTTGCCACTGTATGTATAGTGTGGACTAATAAAGTCGTGCACAGGAACTGTGCAGTAGGTCTAGAAGGATAATTGCTCCATTGGATGCCACCACCATGCCTCTTCTGAAGTTAGCATCTGGGGCGACATGAAGGCTTTAATGTTGGACCACCATGGGCTCATTAAGACATTCAAGCCTTTCCTGGTTCCTGGACCCAGACCCTTGCCCTGACTGCAGTGCCCTACCGCCGCCGGGAGGAACAAGAAAAAGCTTAATGAGGCACATCGCCCTTGAAAGCAGTAGATATCACAGCCAGCGTGTCACTTCCGCCCGTGTCAAGAGTAACCAACATGCTGCGAACACACACACACACACACACACACACACACACACACACACCGCCTGTAACACTTCCTGTTAATGAAGTAGATGTGGAGGGTGGGAAAGGGGGAAAAGGGCAACTAATAGTGATCAGGAACTATTTATTTGCAATGGTGGCAAATTAATGTCTTTTGCAACTAGGACTGAGTAATCAGCAAATTTCCTCTCGCCACTATCCAAACATTGATTTACAATTGTATCAGCCTAATAATCAGTCTCTCTTTTATTTGCAGAGTACATATTCAATTACAGATTCCTCTTCTATAATTTATCAGCCCATGTTCTTCTGCATTCACAGAGTGGAACCTGAGACCTAGTTGCTTGAAGAGGTTCCACACTCCAGAGTAGTACTTTAACATCACCCAGACTACAAGGAGCATGAATCATTTCCTGTTCCCTCTAGGTCCTACTCATCACTGAGGGGAAAGCACCTGCAGGTGTGGAGGTGGAGGGAGAATCAGCTGCCAGTTCTGTGAAGGAATCTTCTCTGCACAGTTACAGCAATGCCTTTGAGAGATTAGTAAATCAAATGAAGAACATCTGGGTTTTAAAATGTGATAAATTCTCATTTGAAACCAAATCCTAAGTGATGCATCTTAGGCCTGGATGCATTTTCTTCAGTAGTTTTACCTCATATATATATATATATATATATATATATATATATATATATATATATATATATATATATATATATATATATATATATATATATATATATATATATATATATATATAAATACATTCCTGAATATACTGCATTAGAAAATAATGACATGCATCTGTTTAGTCTTCTGTATCCAGTTCATTAAGATTAGTCTTCGTAAACACGGACCAGAGATGGCGTTGGTGACGGACATGAGTGGGGATTGAACTGCTGGGCTCACCCACCACACCATGTGGTAGCCCACAATGGTAGCCAGGGCCGAAGGTGGTCACCATCTGAGTGAAGGCTGCATTGGGGGCAGCCAGGCCCAGGCCTAAAAGGGTGCCAAGACCTGAGAGGGGGAAAGGAGGGAGAGAGTTAATTAATAACTTAATAACACTACACCACACCACATATCCAATGTCCATACTGAATAGCAGGTCTCTAAACCCCATGAGGTGTTGACATGAATTTAATGAGGCCTGCGAGGCACACTAGAAATGCTGACTCTTTCTATCGTCTGCTAATTTTCTTAAGTGAGGACAAGAGACAGATATGATCCCATTAGCATTTCAGCTAGGCAGCATTTACAGCAACCAAACTGTAGTGGTGGCGACGCGCCGACCACAGCCAAGCCAGAAC
This sequence comes from Salvelinus fontinalis, assembly GCF_029448725.1. Classification (NCBI taxonomy): domain Eukaryota; kingdom Metazoa; phylum Chordata; class Actinopteri; order Salmoniformes; family Salmonidae; genus Salvelinus; species Salvelinus fontinalis. The sequence goes on from NC_074685.1 coordinate 32,840,101, forward strand.
GAGCTGCTCGGGGGGAATGTGTGAACGGGGTTTACAGGCCTGCCATCTACAGTCTCCACTACCAGAGCAGGGGTCTGTGGGAAACAGCTACAGCACCACTTCAGACAGACACAGCAGGGGGAGGGAGGGCTCGTCATCTCACATTTTATTATTCCAAGTTTCCTGGCACTAAGAGGCTGCTGGTGGTAGTTTAGGGGATGGGGGGGGGGGGCAGGTTAGGTTGAGCTCTAATTAGGTGACCAATCCTCATTTCAAAGGAGCTCACCGCCATTTTGCCTTTCTGGCCTCTCGCATGGTTGATCCGGTGGTCAGGAAATCAAGATGTTCCAGCAGCACCTTCCTTCCTTGGCTTCATAGGAAGGGGACAGAGATACGGAGTGAACTAACTCATGAAAGGACATAAAGATAAATGTGCCTGTTTGTTTATCTCAGGGTGTTTATTTACGTGTGAACCCAGTTTGTGGCTCATTTATCTGAATGTTGGGGAAGAAGGCTGTGTTCTCTGGGTCTCTTTGATATGATTCCAGAATAGAAAAGACAGTTCGTTCCTGCCTCTCTCTCTCTCTCTCTCTCTCTCACACACACACACACACACACACACACACACACACACACACACACACACACACACACACACACACACACACACACACACACACACACACACACACACACACACACACACACACACACACACACACACACACACACAGACTAACCTCTGAGCCTCCGCCTGTAACCAATAGAAATAATCTGCACAGATTTCAGTTCAAGGTAGCGTTTATGTCTAATCACGGCTGGTGCTGCTCTCAGAATGGGGTTACAGCTCACCTTTCCCACATTAGTCAGCTATGCGGATGACTTGCTAGTGTTAGTAGAGAATAGAACAATGTAATGAATGTGAAAGGTAATAAAACACTAACAGGCTGCTTTAACCCCCCACGATAGTCCTGTTAACCCAGGTCAGGGTGAGCGAGAGAGAGGGAGACCACCATACGAGCTCACAGAGACTCATGACATGGCTCGGTTTAGGAGGCCATTATTCTGACAGCCAGCAGTGTTGCTCTGGATCCTCTGCTTTCTACTGTGTCAGCCATTTTATTCCCCTTACGTTATAATTAAGTAAACAACTGACTTAGATCCGGGTGGTGTTCATTAGGGCACACCGTAGCAAAAATTGTGGAACAGAAAATGAAAATGAGCATTAAGTCCAGGTAGCTTCTAATCATTTTACTACATTTTCCTCCATTTGGTACCTCCTGAACATGACCCTGGAAGGCAATGTATGTATAAATTAATGAAGTGTCTAGGCAGTCAGTGCAGTCAGTGCTGGTGTGTCTCACCTAACGAGTACATGCCAGCGGTGGTCAGGGTAGCCTTGACGGGGGACACGGCAGCAGCCTTCTCCTTGGCCAGCTCCTGCATACTCTTGGGTTTGGGAGGGGCTGCCACTGGGATGTTATCGGGCAGAGGAGCTGGGAAGAGGTTGGTTCCATTCTGCAGCAGATAGAGAGGACAACATTGTTAGAACTACCAACAATCACAAAAAAAACAAAAGGGAGCCTATGGGTTTAAAAGTCACATTTGACCAATATCTTCCAAAATAATTTCCATAACCAAACATTGAGACCCATTTCATTTGCCAACTGCAGAGGTAAAGCAAGTAAATTCATCATAGATTCCCTGATTAACCAGTCTTCCCTCGTTGTGCTAATAACAGATGTAACCAAACCCAGCTGCTTCACCTCACCTGCATGACAACGGATCCTCTGATGACATGGTCCATAGTGGCGTAGTTAAACTGCTCCTTGACCTCATAGTGGAAGTTCTCAGTGGAAGGGCTGATTGCACAGATGAGCCCGGTCAGGTTGTTGGAGTACAGGGTGCTGGACTGGGTAGGCAGGCGGCTGGGCAGGTCAGCGAAGCCTATGTGGGTCACACCCTAAAAATAACAGAAGCAGCTATTTTACTGAAAGAACATTTTGGATTCTTTTCTCATCAACCTTTTAGAAAAGGATTTACACTATTTTAGTAGGTAACCTTGTGGTACCAGGTCTAGGCAATCCAAATGATACGGGCATAAGCAGGTTCACCACGGTGTCAAAAGAGAAACAAATGATGAAACTGAAGATGAGAATAACAATAGATTCTCTTGACTGACCTTGTGTACAGAGAGTTCTCCAGGCACGGTCCACCACCACAGAGCCATCCTTCATGCTCTCCGCCATGTTCTTGGTGATCAGGATGGGAGCCTTGCGACCTGAGGACACAGCACCATGGTCAGAGAGGTCAACACCATGTTGAATAAGCTTCTTGTCTGCAGTGCCAGCAGGGTGCTCAATCAGCACAGCAGTTTTTCTATTTTTAGTCAGCATTTTGTACAACAATGTCTTAAAGTCTAGATTTAAAGACAATTAATCAAACCCTGGCAAATAAACAAATTGCAATTTGTTGTTCTCGGTTTATGTTAGGCAATGTTTTCGGGTTCTTTCTGAAGTTTAAACTAGCTTCAAAGTAAACGGATGTGATGAGAACACAGAGAAACTCTTCCAAGGTCAAGTTGAACTGGGCAGAATATGACACAGCAGTACTGATCAGGCTAGGGTAGGCTTGTGTAGACCAGACCAAAGGAGTCAGCCACTCCACCAGTGTTGTGTTGGAGACCACCTAAAGCGAGACCGAGTCAAGACCGAGACCGGGAGGGAGACGATGGGTCCGAGATAAGACCAAGACCAGAAAAATTTGAGTCCAATTGTAATTGTCAAATCAGCACCATAATAAAAAAAATGTCCAGTATTTCTGTGTTCATATTTCAGAACAGTCTTTATGTCTTTAGACATTCAGAATAGTAAATAACAGATGTTGAAGGAAAATAGAGCCACTCTACACATTATTACTAACCCAAACACAGTGGGGAACAATGTGGGCTTACTATGCCTTCAGAGAAAGGCTAAGGATTTATAAAATAATAATATTATTATTTTCAATGATGTTCCGATTTGATCTCTTCAGTTGAAGAAAAAGAATATCCCAAAAATATCCTATCGGGATTTTTCTTTGGTGGTCTCTGGGGAGATAAATCTAGCTAGCTAGCTAAGTCAGCCATTGGCTAGGCCATCAGACGCTTGATATAAAACCATCTGCCAATTAATTGTATTAGAGCAATTTATTGGAGTGACTGTGGAATCAACCAATCACATTGACTTGTAATGGGGTGGGACCATGTTTACAAACGTTTCTGCCTTCTCTAAGGCCAGCAAACCATTGTGCCATAGCGAGCAATAGTTTTCCCACAGTCTAGCTAGCTTTTTTGTAGGATAGTTTGCAGCGGCTGTAGCAGGTGCTATCGAAGAAGATGTTGTTGCTAATTTGTTAGCTTGTCCCTTTTCAAGATTAACTTTCAATAAGTTTCAAATGATCATCATCTGGTGAGTGGAACTGTTTTTAAAAAATTTATTCAGCTCGCATGCTGTTAGCAATCTCTGAAAATAACTTGCGTGTGAGAAACGGTGTTGCATTCAAACTTTAGATCACTGTTACCTTGTGAGCTACTGTAAATGTGAAACGTTTTTTTGCAATGGGAAGTAATAGTTGTACATTTCAATTGGGAAATGCGTAGCCTAATGCTTGTGTTTTTATGATTGGGACCTACTGACTTATTTTGTCAGAGTGAATGTACTGCTTATCCTTTAACAGCATGCTGTGTGTGACTGCTGTCTTTCCATCGGCCCTATGCAGTGGTGCTTTAACATCATGCTGTGAGTGAGTGCTGTCTTTCCATCGGCCCTATGCAGTGGTGCTTTAACATCATGCTGTGTGTGACTGCTGTCTTTCCATCGGCCCTATGCAGTGGTGCTTTAACATCATGCTGTGTGTGACTGTTGTCTTTCCATCGGCCCTATGCAGTGGTGCTTTAACATCATGCCGTGTGTGACTGCTGTCTTTCCATCGGCCCTATTCAGTGGTGCTTTAACATCATGCCGTGTGTGACTGCTGTCTTTCCATCGGCCCTATTCAGTGGTGCTTTAACATCATGCCGTGTGTGACTGCTGTCTTTCCATCGGCCCTATGCAGTGGTGCTTTAACATCATGCCGTGTGTGACTGCTGTCTTTCCATCGGCCCTATGCAGTGGTGAAGTGGGTCCTGTGTGAAGGGAATTTTCACTCTCAAAATAACACTTTTTAAAATAAAAATAGAACATCACATTTTTGTTGTTCTAAGTCCACAAAAATCCTTAAACCACATCAGCAGCCAATTTTTGAGTTCTGGGAAAAATCTAAGAAAATATTTTTGGATGGTGTAGTGTTCCTTTTTAATTCAATTGAGCAAAACAAATGCCCTCCTTATTGATAAAAGTCAGCATGGTATATTCTGTCTGGTAGACCTACGTTGCGGTCAACATTTAACTGGGAAGGTTTTTTGGGCAAGGCCTTTAGAAATGCTCACGCAAACAGTACATGATGACTGAAATTATGACTGAAATTACTGAAATTGTGCATCGCAAATAACCTACTAACCAAGACTACATACAAAACTTTTTCAATACCTGGTTTGCATACCCATTGTTGCCTCAGTTAGCATTTACTGGTAGATATAAGTTCAAACATCTTTCCTACCGATGCCATTCTTCTGTGAGCTGCTCCATGCGACAACCAGTTGAGAGTGCACTGGTATTACAGTTGATGTCCTTTCAGCATCACGAGCCTGTCACACACAGAAGGCCCAATAGCCTCAGCACTGCGCAAATCTGTCTATAATAGATATAAATACTGTTACAATTTCCCCCCGTTTCTCGTTACTAATAGTGAACCTGCAACTTTCTCAAAATTTCCCCCACTCTTCCCTACGAACGAGTCGAGGAAATTCAGACAAAGTTTGAGGACATTTTTCAGCGAAAGTAAATTAAAGTAAAGTTATGAGTAAAGTAGGAATCCCAGGTTTTAATAGGCCATCAATCAATCAATCAAGTTTATTTTATATAGCCCTTCGTACATCAGCTAATATCTCGAAGTGCTGTACAGAAACCCAGCCTAAAACCCCAAACAGCAAGCAATGCAGGTGTAGAAGCACGATGATGAGATGAATATTTCAAGAAAGGAGTGTATATATTTGGCCTGGCGAAGCATTTGTTTTGCGCTGAATGAATAGAAACTGATAATTATGTGTTTTTTACTCCGCTGGTCTTGGCTGGTCTAGAGAAGAAATTACGAGTCCTCACTGTCCGAGACCGAGTCAAGACCGAGTAAAAATGTATCTGACACAGAGACACTCAATATGTGGTCTCGGAACCAAAACCGGTTTTGAGTACTGCATCACTGCTCCCCACCTAACAGGACCTGTAGTGCTAGTTATCCTGTCCCCTATACATGTCCTAGACACGGGACCATTACACAACATCAATGACTTTAACACCACATGCCATGTCAGTAGAAAGGAAAATGTCATTCACAACTACAGCTGCATATCTTATCAAGGCCGTCTACCAATGTAAACAACGTATGACAAAAGAGAGTGCCTTCAGAAAGTATTCACACCCCTTGACTTTTTCCACATTTGGTTACGTTACGTTATGATGTTATGTTTTTTTTGTCAATGATCTACACACAAAAAGTTGTGATGGCTTGGCACTCTAAAAGATGTCGCATAAAGCTTACTTCATTATTACATTTGTAAAAATTATTTTCACTGCATCAGGGATTACGTACACAGATCTTTCGGCTTTACAGCCTTCTAGGTACAATTTTGTTTAATTCAAAACAGCACTTGTACAGAACAACCGATGAGCAGTAGGTGCTTCTAAACAGGTTTGCCACTCCTCTGCCAATCAGGGATGTGGCTTTTCTGGTCTACCTGTACACAAATGAGTTACAAAGAAATATAGAATTGTAGGGTATGGGAGCGGGCACGAAAGGCAACTCACAAATCAACTGCACCCAGGTGTCCGCTCACCTAAATACATGATATCAATTCATGAGATAGCCCACGACAAATCATTTTTGAATTTGCGCATCAGCAAGCTTCTGGGAGAGTACGATGGTTCTCTTTTGATTAGTCAACAATCTAAACAAAATACTTTAATGTCAAAGCAGAATAAAAATTCAATACATGTTAGATTCACCTTTGGCAGCGATTACGGCTGTGAGTCTTTCTGGGTAAGTCACTAAGAGATTTCCACACCTGGATTGTGCAACATTTGTCAAGTATTCTTTTCAAAATTCTTCAAGCTCTGTCAAATTGGTTGTTGATAATTGCTAGACAATCATTTTCAGGTTTGGCCATCGATTATCAAACAGATTTAAGTCAAAACTAACTTAGGCCACTCAGGAACATTCCCTGTAGCCTTGTGTTTTAGGTTATTGTCCTGCTGAAAGGTGAATTAATCTCCCAGTGTCTGGTGGAAACCAGGTTTTCCTCTAGGATTTCCATTACGTTAGTTTTTTTTATCCTGAAACTCCCAGTCGAATACAAGCACACCCATAAAACTGAATTGCTTTGCCACATTTTTCGCAGTATTACTTTAGTGCCTTGTTGCAAACAGGATGCATGTTTTGGAATATTTTTTATCTGTACAGGTTTCCTTCTTTTCACTCTGTCAAATAGGTTAGTACTATGGAGTAACTACATTGTTGTTGATCCATCCTTAGTTTTTTCCCATCACAGCCATTAAACTCTAACTGTTTTAAAGTAACCAATGGTTCAAAGTGAAATCTGTGAACAGTTTCCTTCCTCTCCGGCAACTGAGTTAGGAAGGATGCCTGTATCTTTGTAGTAGCTGCTTGTATTGATACACCATCCAAAGTGTAATTAATAACTTCACCATGCTCAAACGGATATATGCTTTTTACATTATTGTACCCATCTACCAATAGCTGCCCTTCTTTGCAAGGCATTGAAAAACCTCCCTCGACTTTGTGGTTGAATCCGTGTTTGATATTCACTGTTCGACTGAGGGACCTTACAATTATCTGTATGTGTGGGGTACAGAGATGAGGAAGTAATTCAAAAATCATGTTAAAAACTATTAAGGAAGGGAATAATACCAACTCAGCCTCGAGGGGCAGAGTTAACCAGATGGATAGGGCCTAACCACTACCTTAACTACACTAGGTAACTGAGCTGATGAAGCCTTAAAGCAGCTTAGAACCTGAGAGGATTGGACAGATAAAAGCTGATGATAGCAGTACATGCACTTCGTACATGATTGAAGAAGAACAAAGAAGGGGTGAAATCAGGGATGAAAACAGACTGGTTGCCAGTCTTTCTGCTCTCTTGCCAACTCCTTATGGCTTGACGATGACAATGGAGTAGGCCAGAATACAAACAGATCAGACTAGGAGGACAGCAGTGCAGAGGAAGATATAAAGGGGATGTAAAGAGTCGAAGAGGACAAAGAGATACAGATTCGTCTCTATGGGAGGGGATAGCGGTAGTGAGGTGTGTGATTAACTTAGCCGCCTTGGCCGTCACCGTCCTCCTTAATGTCCACCTCCAGAGTCTGAGCTCCCAGCAACTTGAACTGCTCTAGGGCTGCCACTCTGGGAAGGGGCACAGGGGACGTCATGGGGGCACTGGCAGTAGGGTGTGAGGGCGCTTAATGAAAGCCCCTGATACATTCTACAGCATCACTGCAGGAGCTTAGGCTATGTCTATGATTGTTTTAAGATATCCAGGTAGTAAACAATTTGTTATACAATGGTTGGGCTGGTGAGATTTAAATATTTGAATCTGGAGAGAAGAAAATGAAGAAACAGTGCTTTGTCCTATTATCCCACCCTTTGAATTAAATGGAAGGAATCTACAGTCCTCAAGAACATTTGCTTCAAATTCTCAATGCAGCTGCTGCCACCATCTGGAGAATTAGCTACATCACACTTTCAAATCTCATTAAAGGATTGGTTCACTATTTTTTAACCAAATCTTTAGTTTTGATGCAAATGGCATGTTATAGAAGGGATTTCACTTGGTTTTGAGACACTTAGACCACCTGTAATAGACTTCCTCATTGCTCGTTCTGCAGTATGGGAGCTATGGAAAACATGAAAAAATAGGTGATTTTAGAAACAGCAAAGCTCTCAGTGTAGTGATGTAGGTCTTTAGATGTTGTGAAAATGAAATTGAGTAATTCCTAACTTTATCTGCAACGTTATATTCCATTTTGTGCAACTCGAATGGTTTCTCCAACCAGCTGTGCTGCACATTATACACAGAAAAACAAGCACAGTTGGTAGGAGAAACTACCTTCGTTGATATTGACCCTTTTTGCCCAGTGTGACTGTAAGTTGTTCTGGATAAGAGCATCTGCGTAATTACCTAAATGTGAAAACAAACACTTGCAAAGCATACTGGGTATTATTATTATGAGCTCTGCCCCTAAACAATTACACATTTGGTCGGTCCGGACCAGACCAAATCTCATGAACGAATCATAGACATCTAGGCTATGTTTCACAAGTTTGAACAACACAGTACAGTACGGCACAGTTCAGTCCAGTTGAGCATAGTAGAGTACAGTACGGTACAGAACCAGACAGAGTTTTATTTAGTAGAGTGCTGTATGTGTCACGCCCTGACCTTAGTATTCTATGTTTTCTGTATTATTTTGATCAGGTCAGGGTGTGACGAGAGTGGATTTGATTGTTTTGTATTGTCTAGGGTTTATGTATGTCTAAGTGTGTGTGTGTAGTCTAGGCATTATGTAGGTCTATGATGGCCTGGATTGGTTCCCAATCAGAGGCAGCTGTTTATCGTTGTCTCTGATTGGGGATCCTATTTAGGTTGCCATTTTCCAGTTTGGTTTGTGGGTTATTGTCTATGTGATGTTGCATATCTGCACGCAGTGTTTATATCGGTCACGGTCGTTTTGTTGTTTTGTATTAGTTTGTTCAGTATATTTCTTTATTAAAAGAAGTATGTATTATAATCACGCTGCGCCTTGGTCTCCTCTCTACGACGTTCATGACAGTATTGTACAGTAGACTTTAACCCGTGTGTGGTGTTCGGGTCTGTGGCACCCATTTTCAATGTTTACTAAAAGAAAAATGATACAATTAATACATTTTTCAACCTGAGACTCATTGGTCTTGGCTCATTTTCTGTGAAGAACATGTTTTCATTGAGTGCACCCCCCTACACATTTATATTACATATGTGGTGTTCGGTCCACTAGACCCGAGGGTAATAAAAGTGTGTGTGTAGATGACAACCAGTAAAAATGTAACTAAAAGGTTTGCTGTGTGCCACTCTCTTCCTCCTCCCTGATCCTGCTGTTTCAACATAGCACCAAGAACTTGTCTGTCTCCCTGCCTGTCTGCCTGTCTTCCGCTTTTCTCGCACTCTGTACCCTTTGTATTGTGTGAAACTACACAATGTCTTGCGGGAACCTGCACAATGTTATTACAATACATTATTTCAAAAAATCTGTATTTTCCCAAACTCTACCACAGCCAGGTGCAAATAGTGGGGGGGACACAACAAATAAATAGGTTCGCATGCGTGGCTCCTTACCACAATCAATCAGTATGGCAAAAATTATCTCTGCTCTGAGGGCCTTAGAAATGATTTTTGCGGCGAGAGAAGCTAGTGTGGAAGACTGTCTCTGTCAATTCAGAGTCTGATAGGGAGTTGGCAGAAGATGATGAGATTGACCCTCAGCCAGCCTCAGGACCAGCCCGTCAGCAACCAGCTCATCAGCAGCCTGCATGAGGAGAAATATGGATGTAAAAATAATGTGAAATGTAATGGTCTTATTGCCCAAGGAATGAGCCACCCCGCATTGTTGCCAATGTGATAAGGATGCAACCAGGGCCGGCGTGGACGGTGGTTACTCATGTGCGGGACATAGTCTTGTTTTGAACTGTTCATCCCAGACAACATCCATAAAATCATTCTGAACAGCTCTAATTTGGAGGGAAGGCGTGTTTTTGGAGAGAGATGGATCAAACTCATTTACATGCATACTTTGGGGTTCTTATCCTTGCTGGTGTTTTCAGATCCAATGGGGAATCCACAGAATCCCTGTGGGATGCAGAAACTGGCAGAGAACTTTTCAGTGCAACAATGTCTCAGGAAAACTTCCACATTATTTCCAGGATTATCCACCATTTCCAGGATTATCCATTATCCGCAAATAAATGACATTGAATTCAGAGATAGCCTATAGGCCAATGCAAAAGTAGGCCTATAACTTCAATCATCAACTAAGTGAAATACATAGGCCTAAAGCCAACAAATAAAAACAGTAGAAAATATCCTGATGAAAATTCTGTTTCTTTCAATCGCATTAATCTCTCTACTCTGCCTGTCTGCTTTCTATTCCATCTTTCTTGACTTGAGTTGTCGATAGTGATGTGCAACATTAACTAGGTTTCCATCCAATTGGCAACAGATTTTCATGCAAAAATGTTAAAAATCCATATAAAAACATGCACCATTTTTCCCCGATTTTTCAGGGGGTGCTGCAGCACCCTCAGCACACCTACTTCCCGCGGGTATGCATAAAAATACATTTTGCAGCTAAATTCCCATGTACTGAATAAAAAATACAAGTTAACTGAAGGTTTTCTGACAAATGCAGATAGTGTGCACACTGCGCAGATGGCCTACATGAGATTATTTTGGACAAAAGAGTGAGATTATTTTTATTTGTCAAACAGCAGCCAAGCATCTATGAATCATGTCACCAGAATAAGACCCTCGATATTTATTGGAAAGGAGCATCAAGCTCATCAACTTGCACTTTCACCACCCTGTGAAGTTCATCATAACTTATTTCATTTTCATTTAAAGTTTTAGTGTCACATGCACGAGTACAGTGAAATAACTTTCTTGCCAGTTCTAAACCCAGCAATGCAGTTATAATTTATTTCATCTGAAGCCTAATAAACTGCATGTTTACTTTGATATGATAGTTATTATATCAATATTTTCGGTCGGAGGCCGAGCAGTTGCCATACCAGGCAGTGATGCAACCTGTCAGGATGCTCTCGATGGTGCTGCTGTAAATCCTTTTGAGGATCCGAGGACCAATGCCAAATCTTTTCAGCCTCCTGAGGGCGAATACTTTTTGCCGTGCCCTCTTCACGACTGTCTTGGTGTTTGGACCATGCCCTGATTGACTGGTCACCACTACTCATATGAAAACTTTGGATTGAAATGTGGTTTATGAGACCCAAATATGGATGTCTGTGGTATTTGGTGTAAGATATTATGTCTCCAGCAGGTGGTAGTGTCGGACAGTTTTACATACTCGAAGGCCTTTAAACTGGGCCAATCCATGTGGAAGCTGCCGTTGCAAGATTTGAGATTTGACTGGGAAACATAAAATGCAAATGTAGTGAATAAACCAAATAGTAAAACCCTGCAGTTTCTCTCCATACACATTGTTTTATTGTATTCATGCTAGTTGTAGGTCAGACATGGGTCTGGTGCCATTAGATCAAATTCCCCAACCAAACTTGGTAAGGTAATGACTGGAAAAATAGAAGTGCGTGAATAGATAATAGCACATTACCTGATGCTAATTGATACCTTGAAGTTGAAATACTGTAGCGTGCAGTCAAACTCAGCATGACAAAGCAAGACGACTCATATCCACGATCATACCATTTCTTTATGTCTTTGGTTTTAACTCTTCCTGCATGTAGTGCAGAGAGTTGGTTCCTGTTTTTTCTTAACTGTCTCTATGTTAGGAATGTGTGGTTACCGCGGGTGTTAGCTAGTTCAGCTTTAAAAGGATGTTGCCTTTAAATAACCAATAGCATTTTCTTTTACTACTTTCATTTATCTGCTAGTTACGCCCTAATATTTATCCTCACATTGAAGTGTTTAACCATTTTCTTTTCAGGACACCCAGGGCTACTAGTGCAACACAAACCAGTTTTACATAAACAGTTGCATTCATGAGTTTTATTGACAAATGTCAGTAAAAAAAAATGTCTGCCAAGCAAAAACCTGTTAAAAATGGAATTTATAAGAATACACAGTGGGAAATAAATATCCAACTTGTCAGTGACAACTGTTTGGAGCTGGAATTTGGAGTTTGTGACAGCTACTATGTGAACTTATTACAGTATTATAGACACTTTGTCCTGGGATTTCCTATTATCTTCTATGTAGAAGAACCCTTACCTTCTAACAAACTTCTAACTGTTCAGACTTTACAGACGTTCTCTTTCAAATACTCGCTTCTATGTACAGTAAAACAAATCAAATCAAACTTTATTTGTCACATGCGCCAAATACAACAAGTGTAGACCTTCCCGTGAAATGCTTACTTACAAGCCCTTAACCAACAGTGCAGTTCAAGAACAGTTTGGTTGGTTAGTTTGGAGGTAATTTGTACATGTAGCAAGGGGGGAAGTGACTATGCATAGATAATAAACAGCGAGTAGCAGCAGTGTACAAAACAAATGGGGGGGGGGGGGGGTGTCAATATAAATAGTCCAGTGGCCATTTGATTAATTATTCAGCAGTCTTATGGCTTGGGGGTAGAAGCTGTTAAGGAGCCTTTTGGTCCTAGACTTGGCGCTCTGGTACCGCTTGCCGTGTGGTAGCAGAGAAAACAGTCTATGACAAGGGTGACTGGGGTCTCTAACAATTTTATGGGCTTTCCAGTGATGAACTGGGACGTACGCACTACCCTCTGTAGCGCCTTACGGTCAGATGCCGAGCAGTAGCCATACCAGGCAGTGACGCAACCGGTCAGGATGCTCTCGATGGTGCAGCTGTAGAACTTTTTGAGGATCTGGGGACACATGCCAAATCTTTTCAGTTTCCTGAGGGGGAAAAGGTTTTGTTGTGCCCTCTTCACGATTGTCTTGGTGTGTTTGGACCATAATAGTTTGTTGGAGATGTGGACACTGAGGAACTTGAAACTCTCGACCCGCTCCACTACAGCCCCATCGATGTTAATGGGGCCTGTTCGGCCCGCCTTTTCCTGTAGTCCACGATCATCTCCTTTGTCTTGCTCACATTGAGGGAGAGGTAGTTGTCCTGACACCACACTGCCAGTTCTCTGACCTTCTCCCTATAGGTTGTCTCATCGTTGTCGGTGATCAGGCCTACCACTGTTGTGTCGTCAGTAAACTTAATGATTGTGTTTGAGTCGTGTTTGACAAAGCAGTCGTGGGTGAACAGGGAGTACAGGAGGGGACTAAGTACACACCCCTGATGGGACCCAGTGTTGAGGATTAGAGTGGTGGATGTGTTGTTGCCTACCCTTACCACCTGGGTGCAGCCCGTCAGGAAGTCCAGGATCCAGTTGCAGAGGGAGGTGTTTATTCCCAGTACCTTTAGCTTCGTGGGCACTATAGTGTTGAACACTGAGCTGTAGTCAATTAACAGCATTCTCACATAGGTGTTCCTTTTGTCCAGGTGGGAAGAGCAGTGTGGTGTGCAATAGAGATTGCGTCATCTGTGGATCTGTTGGGGCAGTATGCGAATTGGAGTGGGTCTAGGGTATCCGGAGAATGCTGTTGATGTGAGCCATGACCAGCCTTTCAAAGCAGTTCATGGCTACCGACGTGAGTGCTACGAGGCGATAATCATTTAGGCAGGTTACCTTCACTTCCTTGGGAACAGGGACTATGGTGGTCTGCTTGAAACATGTAGATATTACAGACTCGGTCAGGAGAAGTTGAAAATGTCAGAAAAGTCACTTACCAGTTGGTCCACGCATGCTTTGAGAACACGTCCTGGTAATCTGCCTGGCCCCGCGGCTTTGTGAATGTTGACCTGTTTAACTTCTTTGGGGTAGGGGGCAGTATTTTCACGTCCGGATGAAAAGCATGCCCAGAGTAAACGGCCTGCTACAAAGCCATAAAAGCTAGAATATGCATATTATTAGTCAATTTGGATAGCAAACACTCTGAAGTTTCTAAAACTGTTTGAATGATGTCTGTGAGTATAACAGAACTCATATGGCAGGCAAAAACCTGAGAAAAAATCCAACCAGGAAGTGGGAAATCTGAGGTTGGTCGATTTTCAACTCAGCTCCTATTGAAGATACAGTGGGATATTGGTAACGTTGCACTTCCTAAGGCTTCCACTAGATGTCAACAGTCTTTAGAACCTTGTCTGATGCTTCTACTGTGAAGTGGGGCCGAAAGAGAGGGGAATGAGTAAGGTCTATCATGACCTGAACATGCGCTGACCATGCGTGTTCACGTGAGAGCGAGCTCTGTTCCATCGCACTTCTGAAGACAAAAGAATGCTCCGGTTGGAACATTATTGAAGAATTATGTTGAAAACATCCTAAAGATTGATTCAATACTTCGTTTGTCATGTTTTTACGGACTGTAATATAACTTTAACTTTTCGTCCGTACTTTCCGCTGGTCTTGCCCGCGCGTCGTGAGTTTGGAAAGTGTACTGAACGCTAGAACAACAAGGGGGAATTTGGACATAAATGATGGACATTATCGAACAAAACAAACATTTCTTGTGGAACTGGGATTCCTGGGAGTGCATTCTGATGAAGATCATCAAAGGTAAGTGAATGTTTATAATGTTATTTCTGACTTCTGTTGACTGCATAATATGGCGGATATATTTGTGTCTTGATTGGGCTCTGAGCGTCAACTCAGATTATTGCATGGTTTGCTTTTTCCGTAAAGCTTTTTAGAAATCTGACACAACGGTTGCATTAAGGAGAAGTGCATCTAAAATTCCATGCATAACAGTTGTATCTTTTAGCAATGTTTATTATGAGTATTCCTGTAAATTGATATGTATTTCACTTAGTTGAAAAATCAAAGGATGTTCTGGAACTTCTGAACGTAAAGGCGCCAATGTAGACTCAGATTTTTGGATATAAATATGAACTTTACCGAACAAAACATACATGTATTGTGTAACATGAAGTCCTATGAGTGTCATCTGATGAAGATTATCATAGTGATTAATTTTATCTATATTTCTGCTTTTTGTGAATCCTCTCTTTGACTGGAAAAATGGCTGTATTGTTCTGCAAAATGACCTCCAGCAGGCCACAAATGTGCATGTGTCAGCATATGGTCTCACAAGGGCTCTGAGGATCTCATCTCGGTACCTAATGGCAGTCAGGCTACCTCTGGCGAGCACATGGAGGGCTGTGCGGCCCCACAAAGAAATGCCACCCCACACCATGACTGACCCACCGCCAAACTGGTCATGCTGGAGGATGTTGCAGGCAGCAGAATGTTCTCCACGGCGTCTCCAGACTCTGTCACGTCTGTCACATGTGCTCATGTGCTCAGTGTGAACCTGCTTTCATCTGTGAAGAGCACAGGGCGCCAATGGCGAATTTGCCAATCTTGGTGTTCTCTGGCAAATGCCAAACGTCCTGCACGGTGTTGGGCTGTAAGCACAACCCCCACCTGTGGACGTCGGGCCCTCATACCACCCTCATGGAGTCTGTTTTTGAGCAGACACATGCACATTTGTGGCCTGCTGGAGGTCATTTTGCAGGGCTCTGGCAGTGCACCTCCTTGCACAAAGGTGGAGGTAGCGGTCCTGCTGCTGGGTTGTTGCCCTCCTACGGCCTCCTCCACATCTCCTGATGTACTGGCCTGTCTCCTGGTAGCGCCTCCATGCTCTGGACACTACGCTGACAGACACAGCAAACCTTTTTGCCACAGCTCGCATTGATGTGCCATCCTGGATGAACTGCACTACCTGAGCCACTTGTGTGGGTTGTAGACTCCATCTCATGCTACCACTAGAGTGAAAGCACCGCCAGCATTCAAAAGTGACCAAAACATCAGCCAGGAAGCATAGGAACTGAGAAGTGGTCTGTGGTCACCACCTGCAGAATCACTCCTTTATTGGGGGTGTCTTACTAATTGCCTATAATTTCCACCTTTTGTCTATTCCATTTGCACAACAGCAGGTGAAATGTATTGTCAATCAGTGTTGCTTCCTAAGTGGACAGTTTGATTTCACAGAAGTGTGATTGACTTGGAGTTACATTGTGTTGTTTAAGTGTTCCCTTTATTTTTTTGAGCAGTGTACATGTATGTTTGAGGAATTTTAATTATGGGATTTCTGTTGTTTTGAATTTGGCGCCCTGCAGTTTTACTGGCTGTTGAAGAGGTGGGACGTTACCGTCTCACGTACCCTAGAAAGGTTAAAGGTCTTGCTCACATCGGCTACCGAGAGAGTTATCAGACAGTCATTCAAAACAGCTGGTGCTCTTGTGCATGCTTCAGAAGCGAGCATAAAAGGCATTTAGCTCATCTGGTAGGCTCGCGTCACTGGGCAGCTCGCGTCTGGGTCTCCCTTTGTAGTCCATAATACTTTTCAAGCCCTGCCACATCCGACGAGCGTCAGAGCCGGTATAGTAGGATTCAATCTTAATCCTGTATTGATGCTTTGCTTGTTTGATGGTTTGTCTGAGGGCATAGCGGGATTTCTTATAAGCTTCCGGATTAGTGTCCCGCTCCTTGAAAGCAGCAGCTCTAGCCTTTAGCTTGATGCGGATGTTGCCTTAATCGATGGCTTCTGGTTGGGATATGTACGTGGGTACGACGTCGTCGATGCACTTATTGATGAAGCCGAGGACTGAGGTGGTATACTCCTCAATGCCATTGGATGAATCCCGGAACATATTCCAGTCTGTGTTAGCAAAACAGTCCAGTCCTGTAACGTAGCATCTGCACCATCTGACCACTTCCGTATTGAACGAGTCACTGGTACTGCTTTAGTTTTTGCTTGTAAGCAGGAATCAGGAGGATAGAATTTGTCAGATTTGCCAAATGGAGGGTGGGGGAGAGCTTTGTATACTACTCTGTGTATGGAGTAAAGGTGGTCTATAGTTTTTTTCCCTCTGGTTGTACACGTGACATGCTGGTAAAAATTTGGTAAAACTTATTTAAGTTTGCCTGCATTAAAAGTCCCAGGCCACTAGGAGCGCCGCTTCTGGATGAGCATTTCCTTGTTTGCTTATGGCCTTATAGAGTTGGTTGAGTGCAGTCTTAGTGCCAGATGTTATTGACAAATACACACACACACCCACCCCTCGTCTTACCAGGCGTAGCTTCTCTGTTCTGCAGCTGAATGGATAATCCCGCCAGCTCTATATTATCTGTGTCGTTGTTCAGCCATGACTCTGTGAAATATAAGATATTACAGTTTTTAATGTCCCGTTGGTAGGATCATCTTAATATTAGGTCATCAACTTTATTTTCCAATGATTGCACGTTAGCCAGTAGAACAGATGGCAGTGGGGGTTTACTTGCTCGCCTACTAATTCTCAGAAGGCAGCCCGACCACCGCCCCCCTTTTCTCCGTCTTTTCTTCACGCAGATTATGGGGATTTGGGCCTGTTCCCAGGAAAGTAGTATATCCTTCTCGTCGGACTCATTCAAGGAAAACTCTTCTTCCAGTTCGAGGTGAGTAATTGCTGTTCTGATGTCCAGAAGTTATTTTCGGTCATAAGAGATGGTAGCAGCAACATTATGTATAAAATAAGTTGAGTATGGCAACTGATCTGACGCTCGTCGGAGTAGCGAATGAATCAAGCCCCTCCCTCTGGTCTTCCTTGCGGAAGATCACTGAAGCTTTCGTCAGCTCCTGAAGCTCTCATCAGCACAACTTAAATCGTGTCTTCTTATTTAACTCTTCTCAGGTGAACCTCAATGTTAACACTGCCGAACGTAGGACCTCAGCTCTTGTCCTTTGTGTTGAACAACTGACTGAAAGGAATATTTTTGCATCGGGTAGAAAAAGCTATCTTGATTTTTCTACCCCCCTAAATCGCATGTGGTAGCTATTGTCACACAACTAGCTCCTGAGACTTGTCTAGCTATCGCCGCAGTGCATAGCTAACTTGGCTAGCTCGCTGCAAGGCCAGCTATATCACCAAACTGGCTTTTCTACCTGGAAAGGTACAATTTCTAGCTCTCTCTCGTTTAGTTCAACCCACGTTCCCTCATGCCATGTTGACTAGACTGACTGCCCTTACATCACAGCTTGACGGTCGAAACACTTAATTCGTCGAGAGACCAAGAAAACACACTTTCTAAGGCTAGCATTTTGAAAACTAGCTAGGCTATTAGCCCACGGGGCGAACGCTAGCTAACTTATGCTTTGCAAAAGGAATACAGTTATTGAAGCCATGGAGTCTGCTGATCCTGCACAGGGAGAATCGAGCAGGGCTCCTGCCCCAGCACCGACACACCTGTGTACATGCGGGACTATGATAGCAGGAAAGGATACACACACACAAACTGCGTATACTGCCTGCTTGTGGCTTCTTGAGCATGTTAAGCCAGTACTTGCTAACCATGTGTACACTGTAGGGAATTTCCCCCGACCACCCTCAGAAAGAGAATGTGCAGAGCATCCCTCCCGGAGGCTCATCTTCCTCACAGCCTTCGGGCTAGGAGGCTACCCCAAAACCACAAGTCACCTGGGCCAAGGTGATGGATGTGTACCCCGAGGACTTCCACCCACTGTTTCAAGATATAGCAACGAGTGAGCGGGGTGGGAATGGCATGGCGGGGGCATGGCTAATCTCTTCCACCTAGAAGAGGAGAAGGAGGAAGAGGATGCTTAAGTCAGCAGCTCAGGGCCCTCTGCCGCCCTCGGCAGAGCATCATTGCCCGATGATACATTTGTTTACACTTATACACAGGTGTTCGGCGACGCAGATAGCTAATTAGCACAGGTACGCCTTTGTCTTCCGTAAACAAACACTGTAACATGGACATATGGCCATGTGGGAACCCTAAACCTATAAAGGTGTGTAGTAATTTAACCTTTTGTTTTTTGAAAAAAAAATCTTGCTGATATGAAAGATACATTCCAAAACCGTACCTCGTCAGGGCTCTTAACAAAAGTCCTCCAGCCAGAAGATACTAAAGATACTAAAGGTAGCTAGCGTCAATAAATTAGTTATTAAAACCCTACACCTCGTGCAGCAGCAAATTTCTATGCATCCGCTCACAGGGAAGACTGAGGGGTCTAACTCTACCTGTCACGCCCTGACCATAGAGAGCCTTTTTATTCTCTATGTTGGTTAGGTCGGGGTGTGACTAGGGTGGGTAATCTAGGTCGTTTGTTTTCTATGTTGGCCTGGTATGGTTCCCAATCAGAGGCAGCTGTTTATCGTTGTCTCTGATTGGGGATCATATTTAGGCAGCCATTTCCCCACTGTGTTTTGTGGGATCTCGTTTTTGTGTTGTTGCCTGTGAGCACTCCAGAGCTTCACGTATCGTTTGCTGTTTTTTCATTGTTTTTGTGCGTTTCATTGAAATAAAAGATGTGGAACCCATATCACGCTGCGCCTTGGTCCGAATGTTATTTCAACGATCGTGACAGAAGATCCCACCACTCCAGGACCAGGACTTGGGAGGAGATCTTGGATGGGAAGGGATCCTGGACTTTGGAGGAAATCCTGGCAGGACAGGATCGCCTTCCTTGGAGGCAGACGCAAGGAGAGAAGGGATGACAGCGCCGACGCCGGGGTTCGCGGCCACAACAGAAGCCTAAAGGACAGCCCCCAAACATTTTTGTGTGTGAAGAGGGATCCTGGAGAAAGGAGTTGGCTAGGAGTATGCGGCAACGCAGGCATTTGGAGGAACGTGTCATCAGTCCGAGGAAACCTGGGCCGGCTCCAAGTATCTGGCCTCCAGTGCACTTCCCCAGTCCGGTACATCCTGTGTCTCTTCCTCGCACTCTCCCTGAAGTTTGTGTCTCCAGTCCGGTGCCACCTGTGCCGACTCCACGCACCAGGCCTCCTGTGCGCTTTCCCAGTCCGGTACGTCCTGTGCCTGCTCCTCGCCTGTGCCCTGAAGTGCGTGTCCAGCGACGGTCCACAACCTCCAGCGACGGTCCACGGTCCAGAACCTCCAGCGACGGTCCGCGGTCCGGAACCTCCAGCGACGGTCCACGGTCCGGAGCTTCCTGGCAAGGCGTCCAGTCTAGCTCCAGGGCAGAAGCCTTCCTCTGCGCCGGTGTCCAGTCAGGGCACGGCGTCCAGTTCCGCTCCAGGGCCAGAGCCTTCCTCTGCGCCGGTGCCCGGTCCGGGCATGGCGTACAGTCCTGCTCCAGGGCCGGAGCCTTCCTCTGCGCCGGTGCCCAGTCCAGGCACGGCGTCCAGACCCGCTCCGTGGCAGGAGCCTTCCTCTGCGCCGATGTCCGATCCAGGCACGGCGTCCAGACCCGCTCCATGGCCAGAGCCTTCCTCTGCGCCGATGTCAAGGCACGGCGTCCAGTCCCGCTCCAAGGCTGGAGCCTTCCTCTGCGCCGGTGCCCAGTCCAGGCATGGCGGCTAACTCAGCTCCATGGCCGGAGTCTTCCTCGGCGCCGGTGCCCAGTCCGGGTGTGGGTTGTTGTGGGAGCTGGGGTGATGATGATGGGGTTGCTGGAAAACCCCCTCTCTCCCATCGCTCCATGGTTTGCAGCACGCGATCCATGGCTGTGCCGAGACTTTGCAGCATAGTTGCGTGCTGCTGGACGCACTCTATAGGTAGAGGAGGGCTGTGTGCACCTGCTGACTCCATTGATGGTGTGTGTTTCTGTCAGAGTCTAGGTGATGTGGGTAGGGCGGAGTCAGGCGCAGGACACAGAGATGAGTAATAATAGTAACTTAATTCAAAATAATCTTCCAACACGGAGAACGAAAATCCATAATCACATAAACGAGACAACTGACAACAATAAACACGCACAAAACCATGATGGCTCCAGAGGGTTAAATAGGGAAATAATTCAAATGTAATGGGAACCAGATGTGTACAATACAGACAAAACAAATGCAAAAAGATATGTAGATTGGTGGAGGCTAGAAAGCCGGTGACGTCGACCGCCGAACACCGCCAGAACAAGGAGAGGCACCAACTTCGGTGGAAGTCGTGACACTCAGTGTGTATTGGGATGATGCGCTTTTAGATGTCTCTTGAGGTTGGTAGTAATTTTCCCCATTAACTTGTGTTCGGTCTTGTTTGTATCGATACAATAGGAAAAGTGGCTCCAAACATCATCCCTTTTTCTACCAGAAGCTTGTACAACCAGGAGAGTAGCCATGGCTTGTGCCTTATTTGCATCAATAATTTGTTGCCGCCAGATTGGAGAACGGTTTGCCGGGCAGAGAGGTGACTCATGAATGACCTGGGCATGGTTAATTTATTTTCCACCAATAACACTATTGCAACATTGCAATGAGAAAGCCTTACAATTCTACTAATGTTATGCATGCTTTTGATTGGACCAAATAAATAACATTGAAAGCTCTCAATCTCTCCAAAGAACTCTTGTTCAGTCCATTTACTAGTCGGACTTTAGTCACAGAGATAATTTTGTCTCGTTTTCGTCAATCGAAATGAAAAATATTTTTTGTTTAGTTGTAGTTTTTTCTTGGTCTATTTAGGCGGAGACTCTCAGTCCCCTGATTCTCAGCGATGCTAGAACCGCACTCCACATAGTTTCAGAACGTCAGAGGAGCTAGTGCTAGCACGAAGGGGACAGCGAGGTATGGGGCGCACGCCCCATTCACCCTCCCTCTCCTTCATGGGAACCAAGAAGTACAAGGAGTAGAAGCTGAAATGGCTATCTTCCACTGGTATTGCTCTGATTGCGCCCTTGCTCAATAGATGAGAGATTTCCAGCTCTAGCATGCGAGCTGAGTCGCCATTTGCTATTGAAGCTAGAATCCCGTTGAAAACGGTTGGCTTCATGTGCACCATCTGCTCTTGTAGCGAGTCGCCCACGTTAGATGACTCTCGCTCGCCAGTGGTCCTAGAATTCCCCCTGGCAGCCTTGTACCGAGTTGCCCTTTGTTGTACTTTTTTGCTCAATGTTAATTTCGTCAACAAAAATGTTAGTCAAACACCTATTTTTCAGTGGCACTTGACAAGACAATAACTAACTAAACAGACTATTACCTACGTTGCTCCCCATCACAGGAGCAAGCAGTGCGAGACACGGCTTCCCTTGTGACCCACCTCACCGAGTTAGGGCTCAAGATCAACCAGATAACGAGCCCACACAGAGAATAGAATACCTAGGCATCCGGCTGGATTCTCTCTCTTATCGGGCTACACAGACGGACGGCTACATGGACAGCTACTGTTCCACAGGGAGAGGCACTGTGGTTCAGGCTCCGAACGTGTCTCCGAGTGTTGGGGTTGATGGCGTCCACTATCTCAGTTGTACCACTAGTTCTTCTGCGAACAAGAGACTTCCATCATTGGTTATCAGCCCATCGTCTGTGTACACGACGTCACCTCGCTCAAAAGATAACGGTAACCTCTGAATGTCTCTCGGGTCTTCGTCACTAGAAGAGCCCCTCAATCTTTGTTTCTGGCACTCTTCTAGCGTTCGTGTCAAGAGACGCATCCCTCACAGGGTGGGGTGCAGTCTACAAGGTAAGAGCAGTAAACGGCGTGTGTTCCCGACAACTCTGCCTCGCTCATATAAAATACCTCGAACTGCTGACAGTGTTCCTTTTACTAAGACGTTTTCTGCCCTTCCTCTGTAATTGTCACATCCCAGTCAGGACAGACAATACATCTGTTGTGGCATACATCAACTGCCAGGGTGGCACTCGCTCTCTGCATCTACACAGACTAGCTGTCAAGATTATTAAACAGCAGTCTGTAGCTCAAACACACAATGTTTAAAAGGGTTAGGAAGCACTAAATCATGCCACCGTTACTGTAGGACTCATCGTCTTGGCTCTTATCATTGCTTCACATCAGAAGAAAACAATGTGAAATATTCTTATCTTTTTCTTTTCTCAGTCATTACCAGGAGCACAAATGTTTCCATGCAAACTTAGCATTCTTGAACTCATCTTAATGTAGGTGAATGACATTAATATCTGTCACTATATCCCTGCTATTGGCAGAGGATGTGTACTTACATTCATTTCATAAGTTCTGACCCCTTCCTCTTTTTGGGTGATTTCTGTCCATCTTATCGTGGAGTCTTCATTTACATGGTGCAATGTGTTGAGTGCCATGACAAACTGCAGACCTGTTCCCTTCTGCACTAAGTGTCCAGAAGGAGTATACAGACAGACCAACACTGATATATGACATACAGTTGGAGGCCTTTTGACATTACTGTTGTGCTGTTCACCCTCATTTGAAGTGTAAGGTCATGACTTTCACTGAGCAGTCTTACTCTTTCTTCCTTTCAATTGAAAAAAAGTGGAACTTAAAAGAGACACTAGACATCTGAAAGACCCATCAATTTCACACCAGTCAAGTGAAAGAGATACTGTAGCACCCCTCGAAAGATTGAGCAGGAAATGATTTTGCTACAGTCTGGACAACACTTGCTTTGGTGTGTGGTGTGAGTGTCAACCTCTCCAACTCATGACTGAGATCGTGAATTAGTAAAAACAATGCATTAAAAAGAAAAACATGAATCAAGAAAGCTACTTGTTGCTATTTGTCATCTACAGTATAAAGTCAACGCTTGAATATCTGACAGATGTTGGAATCAAAACTATTAAATGAAACCATTCTCTAAACCTTAGCCATAATTGTCTCCCGTCTGTGTTTATTTAAAGCCTTCTCTCCCCCCAGGCTAGGTCCTCTTATACACTCTTAGAAAAAAAGGTGCTATCTAGAACCTGTCCCCATAGGAGAACTCTTTGAAGAACCCTTTTTGGTTTCAGGTAGAACCCTTATGGGTCCTCTGTGGAAAGGGTTCTACATGGAACCCAAAAGGGTTATACCTGGAACCAAAAAGGGTTCTCCTATGGGGACAGCTGGTGAACCCTTTTGGAACCCTTTTTTGTTTACGACTATTGAGGAAAATGTGTGTTCCTGTGCAGTGCATGATGTTTACATGCGTTCTGATTGTCAGGAAATATATCCTGTGTTTATTTTAGATGTACAATACAGATCGATGTTTGTTTTGTTCCTGCACTGTTTGATGTTAGAATCTGTAAAAGCTCAGGTTTCAGTACCCCTCCCGCTCTCTCAAACCTCTTCTCTCATCCTCTTCTTCTTCTCTCCTCCTCTCTGTTATTCTATAGCTCGGCCTCGAACACAGGTAGTCTCAGTCTGAAGTGGAGATGCCACCAAGCATGCTGCTTGAGTGTGTATGCTTTGAAGTTGAAAGATCCCTGGAGATTCCTGTAACAAGGTCGGAGAATAATGTGAACCAGGAGTCCTCCTTATCCCCAGTCAACCCACTCTTCTGGTGAGAGACATTATCCCCCACTTACCACCACCCCACTGAGGATGTCGAGACTGTTCTCTGCTCTGCTTGTCCTGGTTTCTCTGTGGAGTCACAGCCCAGGGGTGTCTGCCGCACGGCCAGGGAAGGGCAGACATCAGACCAGACCCCAGTATGAAGAACCTGCTGGTGTCCTGGCTCCGGAGGAAGATCATGGGGGTGGCGGAGAGGGAAACCCGGAAAGTCCTGCAGCAAGCCTCGAGCGAGAAAAATATTTTCTGGTTGATTTTGCAGGTAAGAAGCATTTGTGGGTGAACACAGCCCCGTCTCACAGCGACAACTACCTCCACATGACGGAGAAACAGATCCATGACATGGAGCAGGAGAGGCTAAACTGCCGCCTGGCCGAGAGGGACACCGTTATCGTCACCATCATCCAGAACGCAATGATGGAAGGCAGGATCCAGAAGACCACCTTCCAGGGAGAGGCCACTGTGGAGAGCATGGACCCAGGCATGATCACAAAGCTGATGCATTACCTGGAGCTGGGGGACCAAGGCTTCTCCGTGCTAGTCAGGAAGAAGAACCTGAGGGTGAGTGAGCGGTTCCCCTACCCCGTCCATGTAGAAGCCGTCCTGAAAGTTATTGATCAGTTCCCCATACGCAAGCTCGAAAAACTCACTAGGAAGAGCTCCCGTCTGAAATGTAAAATTATCAAGAAAAGGATGGTGAAGAAAAAGACTCCTGTGATTAAGAAGGTATCCAGTCCCCATATGCAGGCAAACGTAAGGAAGCCCGTGGAAAAGAAGGCTGCACTGAAGAGCCAAATTCAGGACATCCTCAGTGGTCGCTCCAGGTTCGTCATTCGAAAGACACCCCTTGATTCAAAAGGAACACAAATATTAATCACAGGGAAGGCAAACTCCAAACCTGTGGGGGAGGACAACCCAAAAAAGTATGGAAATGTTGCTACAGAAAGAAAAACATATCCCTCTACTGTGGAGGCAAGAAAAAAAGACTGTAGCCAACTTTACACCAAAACCAGAGGACGTTGGTGGGGAGGAGAATCCTTGAGGAAAAACAAATCCAAAAGAAAAAGCAAAGGGAAGAATGATGGGCAGAAGAAGAACAAAAAAGGCAAAGGGAATAAATCCCACAGAGATGTGAAAGAGAACAACCAGGAAGCACGGATGGACTTTGTAGAGCAGTTGAAGGGGAACAGAAGACTTCTGGTAAATGCTTTTATGAGTAACTTTTAAGTCTATCAGTCAATCTGTTTGTTTGTGATAGATGTGCTCATTACTTTGTGATACAGGTGATAGCCACGCCCAGTGACAGTACACCTCAGTATGTCCAGCAGAGGGAGGAGAACGGGCTTCATTTCTGTGACCTCGCCCTCAGAAAAGTTACTATGGCAATTTCTCTTCAGGATTATAGTGTCGTTATAGTAACTAAACATCTGGTTTTCCTCTTTGAGCTTCCCTACTGTAAAACTCTGGATTTCTATACTTGTTCCAGATCCTGAGCCTCAATTCACCTCAATACCAGAGAAGTTCACTGACCCAGATCTCATCTCTCGACTGATAAAGGAGTACGGGATGTCCTCCAAGGATTTCTCCATGACTATGACTGACTACGACCCAAAGCTCAATGTAAAGGTCATCTCTCTCACCTTTGCGGTGACACTAATCATTTGGTTACACAGATTACCAAGTTTAGTAGTTCCGTAGTGATCAATTGACACATTCATTGTGTGATATTTGTGTCCTGATGGGTTATGTATTCTAGAAAGTATTTCATGTACCTCATCTGCGTTGATGGATTATGTTGACACCTTTCCATCGTGACGGTCTGAAATGGAGAGGGAGAGAAACTCCTGTCGCCTGCTCCAAATCCCAACAACAGGGTGGTGCACTGCTGAGGTATGTGATTAAGTCAACACAGTACCTTACATAAAGCCCCCATAAAGCATTATCATGTGACTAGTAATGGTTACAAAGCAGGGCACAGATTATAATAGAGCCATTTACCCCCACCAGGTTCATGTCTAAAAGGAGACTGCTGATCAGCTCTACTTCATCTGAGGATGACTACTCCTTCCAACAGCAGCTCCAGGGGCTGAGAGGACAGGCCTGTCCTATGGGTCAGGCTCCCTGTTAAACATCTCCAACCAGAGATGTTGTTTTTTTAATAAGATAATACTGTGTACTGACATGTCAACAGACAATGTCAACATGTCATGCATTGTGTGTTTTTGGATAGGAAATAGAATCCAAATCTCTTTGAATGATCCAACCATTCCTGTACACAGACCTTACCCAAGAGATATGCTACAGAAAAACAATCTTTCTATTTCCTTCTGTCATTTCCCACACTGATTCTATCCTACTTATTAACAGTCACATGTTGATGGAAATAATCGGGAAATGGCATGACAAACACCTTTCCTTTATTCTTCTCAGGGAAGAACCAAACTGAGAAGGAGCGTTTGTCATGGGTTGTGGTCAACGGTCTCCGGGATCAGCTGAAGCTCAACCGGGAGTACTTCAGTGTGGTGGGGAAGGACGGGGATATGAATGTCTGGTTCCCCTCCCCATGTGGTCTCTGGCCAACATCTATGACCTGGTGGCCTCCATGGAGCTGCGGCAACAAGACGAGAAGCTGCAGAGGACTTTGGGTATTCACTGTCCTGAGGATACTGGCGGAATTTACCAAGGTCGTGATGAGGAAGCAGACGAGCGCTACTTTTACCACAGGTCAGAGGTCAGAGGAGTGAACGAGAGAAAACAGCCCAAAGACCTTAAAAACACCATGGCAGCAAGCTCAAATGAATGTTTAATGGTTGTGGGTAAAACACTTGACATAATAACAGATCATAACCATTAAAGGAATTTTATTAGAAATGTCTTTGCAAACTAGATCAATTTATCAGCATTTTGTACTTTGAAATTGCTAACATTACCAAAACAATATCTACAAATAGTTGACGTGTTTCTTGAAATGAAGTTATTTTCTATAATTGGAAAGTTGACATCTGGTTTCTTTAAAATCTACAGACCTGGACAGCTGTAAAAAGTGAAAGTCATTAAAAAAACGATGCCTGAAGGTGTGCTTCGAAAGCTCCGCTATTTGGCTACACCAATCACACAAGACTACATTGTTATGAAAAATAACTTGCAGTCTTACAGTTACAGGCTTGTAGACTAACGTTAAAATCCAGGTAGTAGGATAGGAATTGGTTTGACAAGAGAATGTAAGGTGATTAGCTGTAGGCTAATAGTCATCTGTGTTTCATGTTTACGAAACATAGAATAGGAATAAGATGGGTCTAATGAATGTGGTTGTATTTGACCTGGATTTTTGTCTGTTGTATTGAGCTATGCTGGGTCTATGCCGGGATTAGTGGGGAGAAAAAATATGTTCAGCAGCTTTGAACTGGACACAGATGACTAGGTGCAGGGCAATTCCACGATAACAGAATAATGCTGGGTCTCTGACTTTTCACTTTAAAAGTATTCCAAACAAAAACCATAGATCGCGAAGTTTAACAACCATACAACTCTATGCACATCGACTACGTTTAGCAATTACCAGAGAATTTTTTACAAAACACATTTAATTGAAGAACAGTGCAGGTGTAAAGTTTGGTAACAGAATGAAAGTAGAATCTCCCTCATTTTTTTTATGTGACCACGTTTTCCAAAAGCTCTTAAATAATTACAAATGAGAATTAAAAGATGTCTGCAGAATGAATGGGGTGTAAGCAATGACATGACACATTGGAAAAAAAACATCTATTTTGGTAATTGAACTACAGTAAGTGAAGTGGATTAACACCCGTTAACAGAATGATGGTGACAGAATGACATCATGGGTCTCTGATCTGTACTGGGTCCCTGATCTGTACTATGCTGTGAATGCATAATTAGGAATGTTATTGATTCAGACCGGACAAAATCTGCACCAATCATAGACGTCCAAACTTGTGAAACATAGACATCACAACACAATACAGTACAGTAGAGTTTAGTATGGCACAGTATAGTTCAATACAGTACAGTACAGTAAATGATACTGTACTCTAGTCTAGTGTGCAATACCATACTGTACTTAACTCTGCTTTGCTGACTGTACTGTGCTGTCCAAACATGTGAAACTGACCAAATTGGACTGACCAAATTTCAAGGACTTTTTAACGTCTATGGACCTCCGGTGTCTGTCGCTGCTCAGTGTATGAGAGAAAAGAGAGTTGCATGTAGCCAGCTGTGTACATTTGTTCATATTCTTTGCTAGTTAGTGAGTTATTAGCCCAGTTATAGCATATTTCTAGTCAGCAATGGGGCAGTGGTTGCTTCCTACAAGAGCACAACATGTGTATTTCTAGCCATCTTTGAAAAGAAAGACAGTTTTTTTAAGTCTTAAAGGGGAAGTGTTGTATTTTGAGACATGCTTGAATAAACTAAGTCGCCAATAGGCACAGGGTAGCCTAATTTGTTTGATTCTCTGTGATAATGATATGGGAATAATGATGCGTTTTGTTTTGTAGAGTGGATTCTTCCATCAAACAACACAACATTTTCAGTCACCTCCTTGTCTGAAGGACAAGTGGATAAACATGTTATTGTCAATCCCTACCTGGTATTTTCAAAAGTCTCATGGAATGTAGGACTACATTGAACACCACACATTGGCTGCTACTGTAGGCTGAATGATATAACAGCTATTTTCATGTTAACATGTTATGGGATGCATTTTCTCCATTGTTTTTGATGGTAGGCCTACATTATGATCAAATAGCCACAGTAGCTTACTTGGCCGCTGTTATAACTGTAACTTAAAGAGGGTACAGCCTCAGTGCCCATATTTAACGTGTGCCAGAAGTTGCACAAAATGTTCAGAATGTTCAAGTTTGCACTCAGTAGACCTGAAATTTGCTCAGTGCCAAAAGAAATTAGAGGGAACATTGCTCATTTGTAGGTGTCAGAGAGAGCCTGGAGAGGGGACATTAATTGGAGGGAGGGAGGGAGGGAGGGAGGGAGGGAGGGAGGGAGGGAGGGAGGGAGGGAGGGAGGGAGGGGTTGTACAAACTGTTTTCACACTCTTGCTTTGACCACCATGTGCCAGAAAGAAAACATGCCAGTGGAAGGGAGGAGAGCAGGTGACCCGACTGTAGTTTGTGACTTCTATGAACTCCAATTGTAACCAATTCAGTTGCAGTCCTTCTGTTACCGATTTGGTAACAGAATTATGAATTTTAATCACTTAATAAATCACAAACCAAATTGTTATCAGTAAAAACACGAATTAATTGGTAGGTCTACCTTTACTTGTTACTTCTGCACATGTTCATTATCCTCCCTCCTCATGAAGGAGAGAATGTTTTTTAAAGATGTGTGGGTTTTTGGTAACTGAATGACAAGGCCAAATCATTTCAACATTATGGTGGTGTGATGCATTTCTAATGCCTTTGAAGACTTTTTCTCTCTTTCTCTCTCCTCTTTTCCAACTACTTGACCACAAATCAAAGCCTATGCCTATTCCTCATTTTTACGATGGAAATGGTAGAAAAATATTTTATGCCTTCGTTTTGCAATAATATAGACTCTTAGCTTTCATTTCACACCAAATGTGATGTGCTTGAAAATGCCATGCAGCGCATAGTAAAAAAAAAGTTTGACCTTCCTCCCTCCTGCCATTATTTTAGTTTGGATGAGAAAGATGTAACTCTATTTTGTTAATTTCAGGTCAATATCTTTCACAAAAGATCTGGGATAGCTCATATCTAAAATATCAGACCGCATTCATCCAGAAACGTTTCATTTTATTCCCACAGTCTCTCTACAATCAACAACAACAACATCAACCCCTCGTTTACTTATTGGCTAACCCTCAGGTTTGACTACATTAGCCAGTGGACTTTGTGTCTCTGACCCCCCTTATGTAATTCAGTACATTTTATTACAGGGTTTTGTATACTAGTTAACGACGTATGTCCCGTGTGAGGAAAAAGGTTGTATTTCACGATAGTTCTGGGGAACTACTGTGGAATTGTGACGCTGGTGGTTCATTGGAGATGGAAAGAGCAATGTACCTGCTTGAAATACGCAAATACAGCAGATGGACAGAGAGAGATAAGACTGCTAAATGACTCCTGTGTAGTCATCAGCATGGCAGAGAGGGGAAGTAGCCAATAGCACACAGACACTGAGGTCACAAATGCTCAAACACACACACACACTCACTCTCTCTCTCTCTCTCATGCCATCGCTCACAAAAAAACATTCTGGACACACAGAGAAACTCTCTCCTACCTAAGGGCCACCAGCCCACATACAGACTGGGTAGATTCCCTGGGCTCTGATTGTTGCCACTATGGTGAGTACCTGCCTTACAATCATATCCTCATGAGTTGTGACCCTGAGAAGTTAATGGTGCTGTATCTTTATTGGCTGTATGGCTAACTTGGGAAAGCGTTAGTGTTTGTTTAAATTCCTGGTTGTACACCGTAGTGTAGTAGCAGGTATTAGCCCGTTTCGCTGTAGAATTTATTTCTTATCGATTTTTAAATGTGCAAGATTCTATATTCATTTTCTTATTTGTTATACAGAGCCCTGTTTTCTTTGCAAATTTTTCTTGGGAAGTTTAATGAAAGTGCTATGAGATGGGGATTCTGTAATTGAATACTATAAACCTATACGGTTTCTTCTAGAAGGATTTGTAGATGCAGTTTTGATTTGGATTATTAAAGTAGCGCTTAGCCTCTGCATTAGAGAAGTACAGTTTTTAAATGGGTTGGTGACAATCTGGATTGTGTAATACAGACTTTTTAACTTGTTTCACCACATTGAAAAAACCCATGGTTCCTCTTTGCTTTTACTCAAGGCATAAAAAAAAAAAAAATGTCTCTCATTTCTCTCCAAGCTTAACATCAAAAGGACATTGACCGTAGTGTGTCAGGAGATTTGTTCTTTTGTTGGAAAAGTCATTCATTGTTTCTATGTAATTACTGTCTGCTTTTTTTCATCCATGGATTTCATGGTACTGCTCCAGGCCATGTCGTACCAAGATAATCTCCAGCACACAGCCAACTAAACTCGTTGAATAAAAGAGTCAACGTGTTACTTTAGACCCTCGCTTGTTGGCTGTAATTTAGTCTTGCTAGGCACGCAGCACATCTCTGGTGAAGTGACTAGAGACAGTATGGGCTGTACGTCTCACAGCCTTCAACACATAAATGACAGGGAGACCGTGTCTTTATAACTTTGTTGCGTTATAATCATTAGCTCAGAAATATCTACATTTATTAGGGACATACACTAGTTTAGTGGATTCCAGCTGAAGTTGTGGTTTCTAAGGAGAAACTACAGTTGAGAAACAGTCATGAGAATAGGCTATACATTTATCCCCTAGTAATCTGGATGCTCACCAATGAGACTAATGACTAATGATAAGTGACATTGACTGCCGTAAAAGCAGAACCCGTGTGAACTATTCTAATCTCCCTACATTGCTCTTTATGGGACGCGACACAGTTTATTAGGCTATATGTGTATTCATAAAGAGTGACAAGTCCAATACACTGTGAAACAAGTATTAACATGTTTAATTCATTGACGAGTTAATGCCACTTTCAATGGACACGTCTGCCCGCCCTAGCTGTCTCCATGGTTTGTTCCCTGAAGTCCAACAACAGCACAGCTTGTTTCTCCACAGTCAGGCGGCCATAAGCGTTGTGCAATCGGAGCGCCTGTCCTTTGCACTTCCTCATGATAGGACTGCTCTGTCTCGATTCGAACAACCCTCATTACAGTGAGGTGTGGTGCTACAAGAGGAGAGCCATCCGCCACATGTCCTTTATTATCAACAACATGACGAGGCATAGATTTTTACCGCAACTATCATCAGTGTGACTAATAACAGATGCATACAGTATTCGAACCTCTCACCAGAGAGCAGAACCTGCGGTACCCGCTCACACAGAGCACAGATAAACAGCTTTTTTTGTGCCCCAGAGGGTCATTTGCATCTTGACTAAGGAAAGACAGACCGTCATAATACAGAACCCTTTCATCATAGAGGGGTAATCTGATTCATTAGGTCATACTAGGTCTTCTTCATTATATTTACGCAGCTCTTTTTACAGCCAGGCATTCAAGATACCTTTTTTTCCCCCAAATAGTAGTAGCAGAACCATTTTGGTTAGAATGACTATATTGTCTATGCAAAACACGGCAGAGTATAGGTTAATCAAATAATGAGAGCACAGAACACCTATGTACCCACTTCCTGTTTAGCGCCATGACTTTGTTGCATTTCCTCTGTGATCTGTTACACATACTAGGACCCTGAGGAGCTTAGTGCTCTCAGCACAGCAAGACACGGAGAGGTAGGTGAATCGTTGTTGGCTTGATTTGGTGAGATTGAGGTGGTTTAATACCAACATGGTGCAAACATCGGAAAGTTTACTCAGGGTTAAGCATTCTTTTCAGAGGCCGTCCTTTGATGGAATGTCAATCTAAGCTGTAAAACTACTTTTCTCTTAGATGACCCTAACCCAATAAGAATGAGAAGTTGTACATGTGGAGGTTGGAGTCATTAATCAATGTCAGTTATAAAGCATCTGTTACAAGCTGTTTTCTCCCTCTTTTCTCTCTGTCTCGCTCTCTTTCTTTCTCCTTTCCCTAGCTCCACAATTAGATATGTCTGTGAGTTTGTATAATAGAGAAATAACCAACAGTGTTTAATGAATGACTATTGATGTAAATTACATTATTTGTTTCTGTCTTCCTCAAATTAGTATTTATTAGGGGAAACTGTGTATCCATAAAGGACACTTCCTCCTCACTAGTCTTTGTTTGTTTGCTGCCAGCAGAACAACAAGTCTGATGTGAAGGCCATGACGGCTCGCTTCAACACGGGGGGAAACTCCACAGAGGGCATCTCTACAGGACGTACCAAAGCTGCCGTGCACCCCACCCTGTCCTCTGGACCCCCCATCCAGCCTAAGAAACCTGTCCTGGAGACCAGCCTATCAGGCAGCGCAGCATCCACCGCGCCCAAACCCAACTTCCTGAAGAACACTGTCTCCACCAAGAGTGCCCCAGAAGTTAGGGAGTTGCCCAAAACCAAAGCCATCGCTAGTATGTTTGAAAGTGCCCAAGAGGACAGCCAACCCTCTGTCAAACAGTACCCATTTAAACCCAAACCTCCTGGCCCAGAAGTATCCCATGACGCTGAGGTCAAAATTCCTCTGCCAAAACCCCCTCTCCAGAAGCCCTCTCTGAGCTCGACCCTGTCTGGCACCAAGCCTGCCTTCCCCAAACCACCCCTGTGTGTGGCCAAACCCACCTGGGGCAAAGACAGAAGCTCCAAACCTGACGACAGCGGGGTTACACCGAACAAATTACCCCCTTCCATAAAACCCATCAGCTCCATTGCAAAGATGCGGCTTCAGACAGAGGATAGTGTGGCTGGCGCTGTGGATTCTACAATCAAACCGTTCACACCAAGCACTACCCTCAAGCCCACAAACTTCAGGACTGCTCAGAATGCATTCAATCGAGGAGAGACACTATCTGAGGAAGGAGTGAAAGAAATAACCAAACTCCCCCTCACCTCCAGTGACTCTTGTCCCCCCAAACCTATAGCCAGTAAGAAACCCAGCTTTACTAAGAAGCCACTGGGCCACACCATTCCAGTCGCGGGGTTGAACCCTTCTGCCCTTACCAGTAGCTCTTCTTTCCCCAAAAGGAACCCACTGCCTAATATCCTGGCACTGGGGACTGCCCCAGCCAAACCCAACCGGCCTCCTAGGGTCAACTTGGAAAAGTTCAAGAAGGGCACAGAGCCTAGTACCGATGGTAAGTATTTTGTCTTTCACTTACCACTAATAAGCCACCTCAGGATAAGTCTATCAGCTGCTAAGATGCAAAACGTGTGGTTTTCTAAACATGCTCCAGTTCTGCAGATTGACAAGCCTTTCCCCCAGTCTGGTGGTTTCTGTGGTTGTATGCTCCACTGATCGGAGACAGGTGGTAGAACACACACATCAGCTGTGCCACAGGTTGTCATCACAACAGACAGACAGATTAGAGGGGTTGATCTTACGAAAGGTTTATAAAAGTCGTTACACACAGAAGTACAATTCCACGTTGAAATGTGAAACCAAAGAACATTGGCTTCCTCTATTCAAGTTCCCGCTCAAGTTTCTGTTTTACCTTCCTCCTTTTTACAGCTGATGTTTGCACCCTAATTGCGGAGTTCCTCTTTAAACAGGGACACATTCAAGTGAAAGGTTTCCTTTTTTGGATCCACATGTGAATATGGTTTTGACTAAAGATAGACTTCAGCATGGTTTGCATTATTGTAAGTCAGCAGACAGAAGAGGGATCCAATGTGAATTCCACACCCCCTCTGGTGACAATGTCGTTTTGAGATGTTACAGGCACTATTCGTGTATTTTGTAAGCATTGTTGTCTACATGCAGGATGAAATTCAACTTATTCAGTAACCAGATATCCAATGCTTGTTTTCTGCTGGACACGTTATAGGGACAAGGATGATTTTTTAAACTACAGAATAACGTCCATAGAACACGGAGGACTGAGGTCTTATTCAATTGCTATATTAAGAATCTGCAATTGATTTGAAAAGGAAAAGTTTTTCTTCACTACATCTGAAAGGACCATCTAAAGGTTTATGATTTTACCCTGAAGGTCCTGCTGGGGTTAGAAAGGGAAGTGTTCCTCCACCTCCTGCCTCTCACCCCAGTAACCATGTGGCCCCACCCCTGCCCTCGAACCCCATGGCCCCTAGCCTGCCACCGCGACCACCAGGAGCCATGTGAGTATCAGACTCTGATAATCAGGGGAATGTCGTGTGAAAGCCGAACAATATTAGACTAGGGTGATTGGCACTGAGGTACATACACAAGTAAAATACACATCGGCCTGTAGAGGCACAATGCACTTTCTTCAGAGCATAGAAACATCATAGAATACCATTCTTAACACCCTTTTTTGTTTATGCACTAGTAATTATTATTTCCTTTAACAACTTTGAAAATGGAATACTTGTGTACTGACTTTATTTTCATTGTGATGTGGTGGGTCATTTTGGCCAGTTGACTGACTTTGTGTCTCTGCCTCCAGAATCCAACCTGACCCAGATGAGAACTATGATGATGTGGGGTTAATGAACAACCCTCCTAGTAAAAGGAATGAGGTGACTTGAAATATTTGTCAACATTTCTGATTTTTTTTTATTATTTTTTTTACAAACTATCGCCATGTATTCGTACAGTATTCAAACTAAATATTTTTCCTCCAATAGGACAGTGAAAGTGATGAAATGTATGAAGATCTTGATGAAAGATGGTGAGAGATTCCCTCATAGAGATGTTAAAAGGTCTCATCTTTGTATCTGTGCCATCATGGCACCTGTGACAGCTTGGGCAGTGCAATTGAGGCTATCTCCATTTAAAAGTAGTATATATATTTATTTTGTTTGTTTAAAAATAGTGTAAAGCTAATATTGGTGATTTACCACCCCCTGCAGGGCTGGAGTCCTAAAGCAAATATTGTGTGTCATTCATTTATGACTAGATAGATGGTGGTGATAAGACTTCAACCCATTTACAGTCCATGAAACCCAATTTGAAGAAGACAATGCTCTGATCATTGGCTGATCGCTCCCAAACCATAGGAATCCCCACCCAGTTGAATATTTGAAAATGTACATTTTAGCAATTTCAGATGCTCTTATCCAAAGCGACTAATAATACAGTAGGGAGTGCATACATTACCCTCAATGGCGTACATACATTGTCTTCAATGGCAATGTCCATGGGTTATATGGATATAAAATGGGTTATGTCCAAGTTGAGTCCTCTCACTACAGTATCTCTATGGATTCACTCCAGTTTCTTTTCAACTTTTATTGTACCAGGTTTTAAATGAACACTGCCCTCTAGTGAGCATTAACACCACTGACACTTATTCTTTATCAGGGAATCGTCAAAGGAACAAGAGAAAAAGCGAGAGAGGGAGGAGAAAAAACGACAGGAGGTGGAAAAGAAAGAACAGAAAGAACGTGAGAGGAAAGAACAGGAGGCCAGAAAGAAATTCAAAGTGAGTGTTTGCACTGCAGAAGCCCGTTGTTCAGTGGTTCCCCTAAATCTTGCTATATTGTAGTTATCATGGAGTCCATCCTGTAGAATATTTGGGAAGTTAATGTGTATTACGTTGCATCCTCTATCATGTTTTTATTTATCCTTAATGTGGCAGCTGACTGGTCCACTGGAGGTCATCCACAGGGCCAAGGCCAGAGTGGACAGTAAAGGGAGCAAGACGGACCTGGGGCTGAAGCAGGGAGAGTCTATTGACATCATGCGTGTTTTGGACAACCCAGAGGGCCGCTGGCTGGGAAGGTCACAGGATGGCTCCTGTAAGTGACAGCTGTCTCCTCCTCCTCCTCCTCCTCCTCCTGTCTGCTCTTCCTCCTCTACTCCATCTCCTTTGTATTTTTCTTACTTTTCTCCCTCACATCCATTTAAATGTTGCCCATGTGTGAGATTTAAACATGTGCTTTGTATACTTTTAGATGGCTATGTGAAGACTGAGTCAGTTGCGATTGACTTTGACACTCTGAAGCGTCAGGGTGTGTCTATACCCAGTCAGATGGAACACGAACCGGAGGTATATGATGACGTGGACTTTCATAATAACCTCGGCAGGTAAAATGGCCACTGACACTATCAAAACCTTTGAGACAGATAACCATTGGAAAGATATGAATACCTTATTATAAAAATGCACTGCATGAATCCCTTTCACTGTCTTTAGTTTTGACTGTGTGATTATGTGCTCCATTGAAATCATGTTCTCATCATTCCAGTGGGATCAAGGGTCCAGGAAGTAAGTTTCAAATGACAACAACTTAATATTGAAAGTGAATAACACAATATTGTAATGTGGTCACACGTGACCATAGTTACATCTACAGTAGCTTCAATCTCCCTGTTGTCATTCATAGTGGTTCTTCCTCCACCACCTGAGGAGGGTGGGGATGTATATGATGATCTGGACGAGTCAAGCTTCAACGTCAGGTGAGAATATCGTGACCAGCTGCACTATGATGATGTAGATTCATTGGCGTGCGTTGATCTGTGAGTGTATACTTTCCATGCATGCGTCTGTGTGAGTGTATACTTTCCATGCATGTGTCTGTGTGAGTGTATACTTTCCATGCATGTGTCTGTGTGAGTGTATACTTTCCATGCATGTGTCTGTGTGAGTGTATACTTTCCATGCATGTGTCTGTGTGAGTGTATACTTTCCATGCATGTGTCTGTGTGAGTGTATACTTTCCATGCATGTGTCTGTGTGAGTGTATACTTTCCATGCATGTGTCTGTGTGAGTGTATGTAAATAAGTGTGTCTGTGTGATTGTATGTAAATAAGTGTGTGTGTGTGTGTGTGTGTGTGTGTGCAACCCTAGCCTCTCGGACACCAGATTGCCTCCTAAACCTCGCGGCCTCTCTTGGGTGGTAAAGGGCTTCGAGGAGTGGAGAAAAGGCCCAGGCAGCAAAATTGAGTAATTCTCTCATTAGTAAGATGGATCAGGAAAATTCACTGTCATTAACTCCTAACCCTATAACCCAAAATCTCAAAGAACTAAACAGGAGGGACAGAAGGGATTCACTAACTCATTACTGAATCATTTAATCAGTCTGAAATCATTCTTAAAACATCAATAAAAATACTGTTTTTGTACGTCCTTCAATTAATTAAAGGTCCAATGCAGCCGTTTTGATCTCAATATCATATCATTTCTGGGTAACAACTGTGATTGTTTTCAATTAAAATGGTAAAAAAAGAAACAAACATTGCTTCTTAGAAAAGAGCAATCTCTCAAGCAAGAATTTTGCTAGAACTGTCAGGAAGTGGTCTGAGTAGGGAGGGGAAAACTGAAAACTAGCTGTTATTGGTAGAGAGGTTTGGAACTATTTCTTATTGGTCTATTAACTAGACCAAACTCCATCCCACCAAAACAGGCTGAAATTTCAGGCAGCCTTTTCAAACAGCTAAAGTGGCATTATCATCATTTTCACAATTCCGCTGTATTATTCCAACCTCGTGGTGTGGAAATATATGTAAAACACAGTAATCACAGTTTTGACTGCACTTGGCCTTTAACAACCGTTTCATTCTGTCTATAAATGTATATGTACCCACAATGATATATGTACCGGTGTGAGTTAAATCATTGTAATTG
Source organism: Salvelinus fontinalis (assembly GCF_029448725.1). NCBI lineage: Eukaryota > Metazoa > Chordata > Actinopteri > Salmoniformes > Salmonidae > Salvelinus > Salvelinus fontinalis. The sequence goes on from NC_074685.1 coordinate 32,878,483, forward strand.
TTGGCATTTGTTGACTTTCTGTGTGGTTGTTCAATTCTCTGTGTTGATTCATGTCCATTTGATCGAAATTGACCTACAGCACAAGCAATCAAATCAAATTACACCAGAGACCAGGCATAACATGGACTAAGATTTGAATTAAGTTTTTGTCATTTTCAGAGTACCTCCACCTTCCCAGTTTGACCAGGAAGGAAATACTGGTAAAGTATTATGTTTAATATCATGGGTGACTGTGTGCTCTGTGTCAGTGGGATTACAAAAACGTACATTTTCAATGTTTTTACTATTCTTTCTTTGTATCTCTTGCTGTTATAGAACAATCGGATGATGTCATTGATGAGGAAATCTATGATGATGTGGATGTCACTAACTTCCCTCCGACTCCACCTGTCAGCAGGTAGAGAGAGAGAGAGAGAGAGAGAGAGAGAGAGAGAGAGAGAGAGAGAGAGAGAGAGAGAGAGAGAGAGAGAGAGAGAGAGAGAGAGAGAGAGAGAGAGAGAGAGAGAGAGAGAGAGAGAGAGAGAGAGAGAGAGAGAGAGAGAGAGAGAGAGAGAGAGAGAGAGAGAGAGAGAGAGAGAGAGAGAGAGAGCTAATCCAATCCCCCACTGGGAAAAATGTTGATAATGTCACATTTCTTCTCTTTTCAGTCACCCACAAAGTAAATCCAAGGACAAGGCTGAGGACAAAGATCCTAAAAAGCTAAAGAAATTTGAGAAGGAAGAGAAGGATTTCAGAAAGAAGTTTAAGGTAAGTAGTATATTATTACAATTTACATAGATAGGACATTTTATGTATTTGTTTGACCCTCAATCCTGTTCTCTCCCACCATTAGCATGATCGGGAGATCAAGGTATTGTATCAGGTGACCATCGTTTCCACCTTGGCCAATAAGAAGTGGAGCAGTAAAGATCTGCCGTTGAGACCTGGGGAGACTGTGGATGTCATCGTTGAGCCTGTGGACAACAAGCTCATCTGCAGGAACATGGAGGGCAAGTGTGAGTAACAATGAATCCACACATAGGCATTCTGCAATAAAACCATTTTTGCAAGGGGGCTAACTTTAATGATCGTCATCTCTCTCTCCTTTAGTTGGCTACGTCTTGACTAGCCATATTGTAGTAGAGTAAGTACCACACAAAAACAGATCATTCAAAAACAGATCCAGAAATACACAACATCTAAAGTATGTTATTGACCAGTTCACTGAACTGCAGAGAAAATGCTTAGATATGAAATGCCCTAAATTTGATATAAATTATCTGTTTTGCTTTTACAGAGATTCTGATATCTATGACGACATTGGTGATGGTACGTTTCAGACTTTTGACATGAAATAATGGCATTTATACAAAGATCAAGTGATCAACTATATCAATTTATTCTTGCAATATGGTGCTGATATGTTTTTTATGTCAGAGGATTTTTATTTATTTATTATTTCTATCATTTCTAGTTAGCCTAATAATTCACATTTCTTTGCAGATTGCATCTATGACAACGACTGAACACTGTGTGCCAATATCTTGTTTTTTGGTTTGTTTCTTGTTTTACATCAATCTTTATCTTATTTATTGTGGTTATTTTGGGGGTGATATGACATTTTCATTCAAGAACAATACAGTCCACAAATTCAGTACTTTCTCTATGTTTTCCCTTTATGAATAACTGTGACTGCAATGTATAGGCCTAAATTACATACAATGTTGCATTTTTATATTGAAATGTAGGTTAAATTACATGGCTTTATCACATTGAATACTTATATTCTATATTTAACAAGACACATTACACACTGATTGACAAAAAGGTGTGACGATGATGATGATGATAAACTTAAATACTCATCATAAATGAATTTACTATGTGATGCCAAATAAAGCATTTCAGATCAGTTGTCATAGTTGGCTGGTTATCACCTGACAGGTGTGTTACCTATGTCATATTGTACTGAAAGTCAGAGACCATGACAACCTTAGAGTTTATGCGATCGGTCTGACCTTTCTGACTGAGAGTGTGAGGGAACAAATGCCTTGGTTTCTTAAAAAGCCCATGTCATAGAAATGCATCCGATTCACATAATAACAAATACAATAAAATAAATGATTTGCCCTTCATTGTTGCATTTTTCTGCATGAAATTCATGACTGCTTTCTCTGAATAATGATATTTGCTAGAATGGCAGTATTTCACTGGGACTCTATTTGCCTACAACACACACAGGCTACATAGTCTATCTAATGTTTTCTTTAGATAAAAAGGAAAGGTGACTAAATTAACCCCTTGTGGGAACCCACTGAGCTATATGTGGTGTTAAAAAAAGATGTATGTGCATTCGATTTGATCTGCTATCAAAAATCACTGAACAAGTTAATAAGAAACATCTTATGAGTGTTGAGTTTGGTCAACAAAAATTGTTATTGTTAATTTGCTACGTGAGGCTTATTTGATCAAATAGAAGTTTCGTAATGATTAGGTTGTCAGAAATGCTATTAAATATCCAAATTCCTAGTTCTGTGCACTGATATAAGTGGATGCACATGGCACGCACCTACTCCCATTGCCTGCTGCACTGCTGCTTGGATTCCACCTGGCAATCTGTTCACCGTCTGCCCTGGCCTGTCTCCCCCTGTCTGGTACAGGTACCTCCACCACACTCACCCCTCTCTCCCGAGCATTCGCTCACCTCCAGCACACACACACTGTTGAGGCGAGTGACTCTGAACTTACAATGGCTAGCCCAAAGTCGTTATATGTATATTTTTTTAATCTTGTGCATTTTGCTATTTTCCTCATAACTCCTGCATACTTTGTTGGCTACAAACTTTCTTTACCCAACCGTGGGACTTTGTTTCCCACACTCGGGACTCTATTGGTTACACAGACTTTTGGCCTCCCATCCTATTCTAACCACCTCTCGCCGGCTTTGTATTCATGTTACCTGATGAAATTGCTGTACAATATGATCTTGTTGCCATCTCATGCACATTCAGATGTCATAAATCAGCACTGCAGAGCTCTCCCTGTCCTATGCCGTGCCTTGATTGTATTACTGTTGATGATATCTGGAAATGTGTATGTACACCCTGGCCCATCTACTGTTGCTAGCCCCAATTCTGACTTGTGCTCTGATATCTGCTTCACTGTTTTCTGCTCTCGTAATAGCCTGGGTTTTCTGCATGTTAATAACATTAGAATGTATCAATTGAAAGTGTGGGTTCACAGCTCCAATCCAGATGTGTTGGTCATTACTGAGACGTGGTTTAAAGTGTTTTGAATACTGATGTTAACCTTTCTGGTTATAACCTTTTTCGGCAAGACAGATCTTCCAAAGGTGGTGGAGTGACAATCTTTACCAAGGATCACCTTCAGTGCTCCGTTGTCTCCACCAGTCTGTCCCCAAATGATTTGATTGGCTGGTTTTAAGCATTAAACTTTCAAATAGCTCTTTGTTGACTATTGCTGGGTGCTATTGTCCTCCATCAGCACCGGACTGAACCCTACCTGCCCTAAGCTCTCTCCTGGCCCCTTACACTAAGTCTGAATTTGTCCTGCTAGGTGACCTAAACTGGGACATGCTTAAACCACCTGACCAAATCCTAAAGCAATGGGACTCCCTAAATCTTTCTCAGATTATCACCAATCCCACAAGGTATGACTCCAAACACCCAGAAAAGCTCAGTGAAACGACCTGTCCTGATTTGTCATAGGCTTTAATGAGTAAGCCTTCCTTCATGAACTGGCCTCTGTAAAAGGGTATAGAATCAGCTTGATCCCCTCTGTCGAAGGCGTTTGGACCTTCTTTATTGATATTTTCAGTGGTGTTGTTAACAAACACACCCCCATAAAGAAAATGAGAATTAAAAACCGGTTCAGCCCCTGGTTCGATCATGATCTTGCAGCGTTACTCAACCTCAAGAACTGCATTTGGTGAAAGGCTTGGCACACGCATACTCAGGCTGACCGGCTCTCGTTCAGGCAAATGAGAAATAAGTGCACTCAGGCTATCTGGAAGTCCAAAGTTAGTTAATTTAATTAAGGAGCAGTTCTCTCTCTGTTGGTCTAACCTCAAGAAGTCCTGGAAAACAGTTAAAGACCTGGAGAATAAACCCTCCTCCTCACAGCTGCCCATGTCCCTTAAAGTTAATGATGTGATTGTTTCTGACATAATGCACATGGCTGAGCTCTTTAATCACCACTTCATTAAGTCAGGATTACTATTTGACTCAGCCATGCCTCATTGCTCGTCCAACATTTCCTCATCTCCCACCCCTTCTAATGCGACTATCCTCGATGCTCTCCCTCTTTTTCCCCTGCCCCGCTACAAAGTTTCTCCCTGCAAGCAGTCACTGAGTCCGAGGTGCTAAAGGAGCTCCTTAAACTTGACCCCCAAAAAACATCTGGGTCAGATGGTTTAGACCCTTCTCTAAGGTTGCTGCCCCTATCATCGCAAAACCCATCTCCAACCTTTTTAACCTTTCTCTCCTTTCTGGGGAGGTTCCCATTGCTTGGAAGGCAGACACAGTGTGTCCTTTATTTAAAGTGGGAGATCAAGCTGATCCTAACTGTTATAGGCCTATTTCTATTTTGAACCTGTTTATCAAAAGTGTTGGAAAAACTTGTCAATAATCAACTGACTGTCTTTCTTGATGTCTATAGTATTCTCTCGGGTATACAATCTGGTTTCTGCTCAGGTTATGGATGTGTCACTGCAACCTTAAAGGTCCTCAATTATGTCACCATTGCCCTTGATTCTAAGCAATATTGTGCTGCTATTTTTATTTTATTGACTTGGCCAAAGCTTTGATACGGTAGACCATTCCATTCTTGTGGGTCGACTAAGGTGTATTGGTGTCTCTGGGGGGTCTTTGGCCTGGTTTGCTAACTACCTCTACCAAAGAGTGCAGTGTATAAAGTCAGAAAATCTGCTGTCTCAGCCACTGCCTGCCACTGCCAAGGGAGTACCCCAGTGCTCAATCCTAGGCCCCACGCTCTTCTCAATTTACATCAAAAACATAGCTCAGGCAGTAGGAAGCTCTCTCATCCATTTATATGCAGATGATCCAGTCTTATACTCAGCTGGCCCCTCACCGGATTTTGTGTTAAATGCTCTACAACAAAGCTTTCTTAGTGTCCAATAAGCTTTCTCTACCCTTATCCTTGTTCGGAACACCTCCAAAACAAAGGTCTGGTAAGAAGAATACCCCTCTTTCCACAGGTGTGATTACTACCTCTGAGGGTTTAAAGCTTGAGGTAGTCACCTCATACAAGTACTTGGGAGTACGGCTAGACGGTGCACTGTCCTTCTCTCAGCACATATCAAAGCTGCAGGCTAAAGTTAAATCTTGACTATCGTAATCGCTCCTCTTTCACCCCAACTGCCAAACTAACCCTGATTCAGATAACCATCCTACCCATGCTAGATTACAGAGACATAATTTATAGATCGGCAGGTAAGGTTGCTCTCGAGCGGCTAGATGTTCTTTACCATTCAGCCATCAATTGGCCACCAATCCTCCTTATAGGACACATCACTGCACTCTATACTACTCTGTAAACTGGTCATCTCTGTATACACGTCGCAAGACCCACTGGTTGATTCTTATTTATAAAACTCTCTTAGGCCTCACTCCCCCTTATCTGAGATACCTACTGCAGCCCTCCTCCTCCACATACAACACCTGTTCTGGCCAGTCACATTCTGTTAAAGGTCCCCAAAGCACACACATCCCTGGTTCGCTCTTCTTTTCAGTTCACTACAGCTAGCGACTGGAACGAGCTGCAACAAACACTCAAACTGGACAGTTTTATCTCAATCTCTTCATTAAAAGACTCAATCATGGACACTCTCACTGACAGTTGTGGCTACTTTGCGTGATGTATTGCTGTCGCTACCTTCTTGGCCTTTGTGCTGTTGACTTTGCCCAATAATGTTTGTACCATGTTTTTGTGCTGCTACCATGTTGTTGTCATGTTGTGTTGCTACCATTGCTGTGTTGTCATGTTTTGCTGCCTTGTTATGTTGTTGTCTTAGGTCTCTCTTTCTGTAGTGTTGTGTCTCTCTTGTTGTGATATGTGTTGTGTCCTATATTTATATTGTATTTTTTATTTTTTTAATCCCAGGCCCCCGTCCCCGCAGGAGGCCTTTTGCCGTTTGGTAGGCCGTCATTGTCAATAAGAATTTGTTCTTAACTGACTTGCCTAGTTAAATAAAATAAATAAATAAATTTCAGCCTACTTTGAAAGAAAACAACTTTATATCTGAGTTGTGCCTATTGTTTATGGGTATCTACCCTCTCATTGGCTAGAATTCCCCCACCTGATCTCGCCTTCCTTCTTTGAGGACATATATTTCCATTGTAGAGCGGTCACTCGACTATCTTGTCATTATAATAGATTGTCTTTCTTTGACATCCTAGAACCCAGATAGGGGTCTTACAGGAGAGGAGCAGGCGTTTACATTCCTGAACTTGATGTGAAGATATGTCAGATGAACTGTCAGTAAACTCAGTTGAACTGTTGGCGATAGTAGCTGCCCTCTAGTGGGTGGAGGATGCTCAACCTGACAGAATTATATTATGCTTAATTTCCCTGTCTGTATTGAATAGCTTATCATCTGGCAAATCGAAAAGGAGTGACCAACTATTGGAGGCATTAATGTTATTATCGGGAATTGAGAGACTGGGTCTAGTTGTGAGATTCTGCTGGGTCCCAGCTCACTTGGGAGTGGGTGGGAGTGAAATAGTAGACCAGGTAGCAGAAAAGGCTTTAAAACAAGATAGAATTGGGTAGAAGTGGGTAGAGGTGAGGCCAAATGTAAGATTAGAGTCATTATGATAGATGTGGGGCAGAAGAGGTGGGACAACGAGCCCAAAGGCCGGCATTTGCCCTCCAAAGAAAGGTTGGTAGAACAAGATTCAATGGTCAGATTAGGAAGGAAGAGATGGTGCTGTTTGCTCAGTTGCGTCTAGGGGATTGTACATTGAACTCGTCATTAGATCTGTTTGGCAAGCATGGGAATGGTTTGTGTACGGAGTGTATGGTTGATGACACAGTGAAGCATGTGTTGATGTATTGTTGTAAGTACCGGTATTGTTGTAAGTACTGGTATGTGGAAGAGAGGGAAAGATTGAAGTGTAGGGTTATTGAGGTTGGACGAGGATGTGGAGTTGGAAGGGATTTCAAATCAAATCAAATTGTATTTGTCACGTGCCGAATACAACAGGTGTGGACCTTACCGTGAAATGCTTACTTACAAGCCCTTAGCCAACAATGCAGTTCAATAAATAGAGTTAATAAAATATTTACTAAATAAACTAAAGTAAAATAAATAAAAATCTATCAAAAAGTAATACAAGAAATGTACATAACAATAACGAGGCTATATACAGGGGGTACCGATACCGAGTCAATGTGCGGGGGTACAGGTTAGTCGAGGTAATTTGTAAAGTGACTATGCATAGATAATAAACAGCGAGTAGGAGGGGAGGGTCAATGCAAATAGTCTGGGTAACTATTTAATTCGTTTATTTGTTCTAGACTTGACTTGGCGCTCAGGTACTGTTTGCCGTGCGGTAGCAGAGAGAACAGTCTTAATTTTTGAGGCCTTCAGCTGACACCGCCTGGTACAGTATATAGGTCCTGGATGTAAGGAAGCTTGGCCCCATTGATGTACTGGACCGTATGCACTACCCTCTGAAGCGTCTTAAGGTCAGATTCCCGAGTAGTTGTCATACCAGGCGGTGATGCAACCGGTCAGGATGCTCTCGATGGGGGATGGGGAAGGGTTTGTTAGAAGTTACTAGGGCTCTTTTTTATTTTCTTAGTAGTACATGATTAGATAGGAGGGTTTAGTTTATTTGAATGTTTATGTATTTATTCATTTAGTCTGTAAACTGTGATAGACTACACACTAGGTGGCGGCATGCACCTCTAACTTTTGTTTGCGACGACCATTATATTATAGAAGAAAAAGAAGAAGACTTCCTCAATTTCTCACTAGCAAAATGGTTCCCCCAGTTGCAGTCTCGCCTGTCATCAAGGTAAATCTATATTCGTTTTAATAACTTGTGTTGTACTAACTCATTTGAATGCATATGGTGAATACAGCAGGTTATTTTATGTCATGTTTAAATCAGACGTCTAGCTTGTTAGTAAGTTTAGCTAGCTAGCTTCTAACATAAATGTTAATCGAATGACATTGACTGGTTCAATTCAATGAGGGTTAGCTAGCCAGCTAAATTACGATATACCTGCCATAAAGATAGTATAACGAAATAATCCAGCCAAAATTGATGACAATATGTTACTTTGACCCAGGTTTAATAGTTCAACTCACTAGTCTATAATAATTCTGAGGCAAGGTCATAGTATTGGCTACTTGCCGAGTACGCTCGCTAACGTGCTAACTTATTAGCTAGCATGGCTAACTCCAGGTCATCTCACATGTAGTCTAACGTTAGCGTACAAGACACGAATTAAATCCTCTGCCAAAAGACGAATGAAAGTCACTCAGCATAAATAGATAGTGGTCAAGGCAATCGCATACGTTTGAGCTGTGTAGCTAAGTTAACTAACTAATAAATGTTCTTTATTTCAGACGGCCAGGTGGTCATTCTTGCTCATTGGCATGTTTTATGGCAAACAAAGATATGGTAAGTAGCTTACTACAAGATATACGATTGCTTTAATGTCACCTAAGGGTATTTTGAATGATCATTATTGCAATGTCACAGTGTCATTGGTGTATATCCTTTAGACTATCTGAAGCCAAGAGCAGAGAAAGAGAGGCTTGTTGAGGAGGCAGAGAAGAAGATCCGAGAGGAGCAAGAGAAAATTGCCAAAGCACTTGCAGAAGGTAAATAAAAAAACTAATCAGAATGTTAGGAGGGATGCAGTGAAGATGTAACTGAGGAAATGTTGTGAAACATGTTTTTCTGTTGTTGTTTTTTTACAGCCTCCGAAGACACCATCCTGAAATGAACTGCCTATGGATTGTGTTTGAAGAATAATGAAATAAAAAACATAAGTAATTTAATGTATTAAATAATTCTTCTTGGATATCTGTTAAGATAGTAATGTGTTTTGACATCCAAATTACATGTTTAATATATATAAGCCAGATGTTACCCAAATATCCTATATGAAACCTAGCTGAAACATTTAGTATAGTTAGAGGTGTTAGTCTCAAATCTGAAAATATTTGTGTATACCCACCCTTGTTTTTTTTCTACTGTGTAAATTGAGTGAAATAACTATAAAAGGTACATCTGGTTCCCAGGTGTATATGTTAGGCTTGGGTGGTATACCTTATATGGGTATTTGGAAAAAGCAATGGGATGGTTTGTCAATACAATATCATCAACTATTTATTTGAAGTTTGTCAATACATTTTAATATTTGTAGCTACTGTTTGTTACACTACATGACCAAAAGTGATCAAACATCTCAAACCAAAATCATGGGCATTAACATGGAGTTGTTCCCCCCTTTGCTGCAATAGCAGCCTCCACTCTTCTGGGAAGGCTTTCTACTAGATGTTGGAACATTGCTGTGGGAACTAGCTTCCATTCAGCCACGAACATTAGAGAGGTCAGGCACTGATGGGCGATTAGGCCTGGCTCGTAGTCGTTATTCCAATTCATCCCAAAGGTGTTCGATGGGGTTGAAGTCAGGGCTCTGTGCAGGCCAGTTAAGTTCTTCCACACCGATGTCGACAAACCATTTATGTGTTGACCTCGCTTTGTGCATGGGGACATTGTCATGCTGAAACAGGAAAGGGCCTTCCCCAAACTGTTACCACAAAGTTGGAAGTATAGAATCGTCTAGAATGTCATTCCATGCTGTATCATTAAGATTTCCCTTCACTGGAAGTAAGGGGCCTAGCCTGAACCATGAAAAACAACCCCAGACCATTATTTCTCCTGCACCAAACTTTTTGGCACTATGCATTGGGGCAAGTATCGTTGTCTTGGCATCTGCCAAACCCAGATTTGTCCATTGGACTGCCAGATGGTGAAGCGTGATTCATCATTCCAGAGAACGCGTTTCCACTGTTCCAGAGTCCAATGGCGGCGAGCTTTACACCACCCCAGCCAACGCTTGGCACCGCACATAGTGATCTTAAGCTTGTGTTCGGCAGCTCGGCCATAGAAACCTATTTCATGAAGCTCCCGGCGAACACTTGTTGTGCTGACGTTGCAACCGAGGACAGACGTTCTGTGAACTTGTCTGGCCTACCACATCGCGGCTGATCCGTTGTTGCTCCCAGACATTTCCACATTTCCACTCCATTTCCACAATAACAGTACATACAGTTGAACGGGGCAGCTCTAGCAGGGCTGAAATTTGACGAACTGACTTGTTGGAAAGGTGGAATCCTATGGCGGTGGCACAGCTCTTCGGTAAGGCAATTCTACTGCCAATGTTTGTGCATGGCTGTGTCCTTTATTTTATACACCTGTCAGCAACGGGTGTGGCTGAAATGGCCAAATCCACTAATTTAATGGGGTGTCCACATACTTTTGTATATATATATAGTATATTACCTTCAGTCAACTTGTGCAATACCTTAGGAGATGAAGCAGATTGGGTTCTTCATTTCACCATAGTTCTCCAGTACAGTTAAGCCATCACGTGTTTGTACAGTAAATAAAACAACTGGGGAAAGCGAGCTGGTGAGTCCATAGCGTTCTATATCGGCGAGTCAGTTGAGCGACGCACATGAGATGAAGTTACACTTGTATGCAATTCACTACTAAATGTTTGCCATCAGTTATCTAATAATGGCGATCTGCCAGAAGTCAAAGAGCTGTGCAGCTGCCCTTTTCTCCCCCTGTGCTTCCTACTAGTGTTTTTTTCTACCATCTGCTCTGTACAGGCCTACACATGCTGCTCTTTCTTCAAAGGCATGCATCACAACTTTGGTCATTTGCATAATTTCTCTCGTTCAACTTTCTCTTGTAAATGACCACACTCACCGAAAAGGACATTCGGTAGCTACTAGCTAATCCTGTATGACTTGATGAACTGGATTCACCTACCATTGCAATTAGTTTGTTCGTTTTTGCTCGTTAGCGTTCAGCTAACAGTGTCTGTGATTTGAGCTTTTATTGTCTTTTTAGTGCCCCCTTGTGTGCTATGCCAGTAATACCAAGACAATATGAAAATCTCTGTCACCCTGCCCTTCACTGTGAGATGACCGGAGTAGGGACTAGGCTGTAATCCAGGCCCAGTATAGCATAAATCCCAGGATTCAGGTCATAGGCCAATCTAAGAAAGTGCTGAGTGAACATTACTGCCACACACCCTTCGACCCAGGTTTAACACACAATAGACATATACCTGGTCAATTTGACATTACATTCATGAATGTTCAACATGCAGTTTTTTGTTGATAATCTGAAAGCATTTCGTTGGGAGGTTTTCTTCCACTTCTACCTGTATGCTGCCCTGTAATCCTTAATGACAAGCAGAACAATGGCAGAATTTTACTTATGTTATGTAGGCTAATACCACTGTTTAATGTTAATTAGGCTTTCTCAATGCTATTAGTGAGCTATATCGTGACACTCACAATGGTTGTGTGTGTGTATATAAAAATCTGCAACAGCCATAAAAAAGATGGCTTAAAATGTGTTCCTCTGTACAACTCGGTACTGCAACTGTGCCATAATAATGTATATGGGTCAGAAGATTGGTGGAAACTGCTGAGAGTTAGTGGTGGCTAAGAGGCTTTATTTCCAAATGAGTCATGAGCTGGATACTGCCTGGAGATGACGGGAATTTCAGCAGCAAATTATACTGTGGAGCTAATATCAAGACAATACATTCCCAAAATAGAAAAATGATTCACATTGACCAGGGGTGATTTAAACCTTGTTCACATTGGCAGTTTGAAGTGACTAATCCAATGATTTTGCATATCTGAGTCAAATCTGTCTATTTCAAGCCATATTTCAAACCACCATCTGGGGTTTAAAGTCCGATGTGGATTCCTGGCCATGCGACTTGTCTGTACGGTCAAATCTGATTTATTTGCCCTAAAATGTTTTTTAGACATATTTGGCATATCTTGTTGCTTGCTAGCTACTTTGTTGACAGTTCAAGAAAAACATGACATGGTAGCTACCTAGCTTGTTAATTGTTTACAAACATCCTGTCGGGCTGTATCACAGCCTGGTACAGCAACTGCACCACCCTCAACCGCAAGGCTCTCCAGAGGGTGGTGCGGTCTGCACAACGCATCACCGGGGGCAAACTACCTGCCCTCCATGACACCTACAGCACCCGATGTCACAGGGAGGCCAAAAAGACAACCACCCGAGCCACTGCCTGTTCACACCACTATCATTCAGAAGGCGAGGTCAGTACAGGTGCATCAAAGCTGGGACTGAGAGATTGAAAAACAGCTTCTACAGTTGGAGTCGAAAGTTTACATACACCTTAGCCAAATACATCTAAACTCAGTTTTTCACAATTCCTGACGTTTAATCCTAGTAAAAATTCCCTGTTTTAGGTCAGTTAGGATCACCACTTTATTTTAAGAAGTGAAATATCAGAATAATACTAGAGAGAATGATTTATTTCAGCTTGTATTTCTTTTATCACATTCCCAGTGGGTCAGAAGTTTACATACGCTCAATTAGTATTTGGTAGCATTGCCTTTGAATTGTTAACCTAGCCTTCCACAAGCTTTCCACGATAAGTTTGGTGAATTTTGGCCCATTCTTCCTGACAGAGCTGGTGTAACTGAGTCAGGTTTGTAGGCCTCCTTGCTCGCACACGCTTTTTCAGTTCTGCCCACAAATTTTCTATAGGATTGAGGTCAGGGCTTTGTGATGGGCACTCCAATACCTTGACTTTATTGTCCTTAAGCCATTTTGCCACAACTTTGGAAGTATGCTTGTGTCATTGTCCATTTGGAAGACCCATTTGCGACCAAGCTTTAACTTCCTGACTGATGTCTTGAGATGTTGCTTCAATGTATCCACATAATTTTCCTGCCTCAGGATGCCATCTATTTTGTGAAGTGCACCAGTCCCTCCTGCAGCAAAGCACCCCCACAACATGATGATGCCACCCCAATTCTTCACAGTTGGATGGTGTTCTTCGGCTTGCAAGCGTCCCCCTTTTTCCGCCAAACATAACGATTGTCATTATGGCCAAACAGTTACATTTTTGTTTCATCAGACCAGAGGAAATTTCTCCAAAAAGTACGATCTTTGTCCCCATGTGCAGTTGCAAACCGTAGTCTGGCTTTTTTATGGCGGTTTTGGAGCAGTGACTTCTTCCTTGCTGAGTGGTCTTTCAGGTTATGTCGATATAGAACTCGTTTTACTGTGGATATACATACCTTTGTACCTGTTTCCTCCAGCATCTTCACAAGGTCCTTTGCTGTTGTTCTGGGATTGATTTGCACTTTTCGCACCAAAGTACATTCATCTCTAGGAGACAGAACGTGTCTCCTTCCTGAGCGGCATGACGGCTGTGTGGTCCCATGGTGTTTATACTTGAGGACTATTGTTTGTACAGATGAACGTGGTACCAGGCATTTGGAAATTGCTCCCAAGGATGAACAGGACCTGTGAAGGTCTACAATTCTTTTTCTGAGGTCTTGGCTGATTTCTTTTGATTTTCACATGATGTCAAGCAAAGAGACACTGAGTTTGAAGGTAGGTCTTGAAAAACATCCACAGGTACACCTCCAATTGACTCAAATTATATCAATTAGCCTATCAGAAGCTTCTAAAGCCATTACATAATTTTCTGGAATTTTCCAAGCTGTTTAAAGGCACAGTCAACTTAGTGTATGTAAACTTCTGACCCACTGGAATTGTGATTAAGTGAAATTATCTGTCTGTAAACAATTGTTGAAGAAATTACTTGTCATACACAAAGTAGATGTCCTAACCGACTTGCCAAAACTAACCGACTTGCCAAATCTGCTAACCATGTGTATGTGACCAATAAAATGTGATTTGATTTGAACACATTAGTGAATGAGCTGGAAAGATAAACGTCTACTGTGGCTATCAACATTTTGTTGGGGGGATAAACTTATCCTTTGAGCCTTGAAAAGAGTTCTCACACTGTGATTAGGGAACATTCAAAGCAACTGGGAAATGTCCATGGCGGGCTTTGTTGTCACATAACTTACTACAACTTCTGTGTGATAGGAAGCACGAGCACCACCACCAATCAGCCTACACCACCGTGCACACCCGTCGTTACTATGATAACTAGCTTAGCCATGTCAGCAAATGACTGCTGTCTAAACACACACATCTGATTTGGTCACTTGTAACTTCCTGTTTGGAAAGTCAGTATTCCAAAACAAAACTGATTTGAGAATTAAGGCCTGCAGCATGAACAAGGCTTTAGATACTTTGGCCCAACCTCTGTCCATATCTATGAAAACAATAGGATACAATGGATATTTAAATTATGTTTCCTATTATATAAAACTAACAAGATATCATTAGACGAAATGCATCCTTAAAAAGAAATGTACTTTATTTTGGTCATTGTAGACAAAACACATACATTGAGCTTCAGAATTTGTCATATCTACGCGAAAGTATTTTTAACAGCAAATTGTGGAATTAAAATGTTTGTTGCAATGTTTAATGATGTGGAATTGAAAAGATAAAGCACATAATTAATGCTTCTAATAAAAGGGTCCTTAATATTTCCCTTCATGCTATAATGTCGGCACAGATAGAACAGAACAGTAATGTTGCACTGACACTCATAGAGGAAATGAAGGGTTAATCATCTGAAAAAAATATACTATTATTGAAATATATTTACAGGAGAAGACTATTTACAATTGATTCCATCTATAAAAGCATAGGTACCCCATTGACAGTGGGGCTGCTGTAAGAGCATGATTATCCTCTGTTCATAATGAACACTAGGAGAGTCTATGGATCCAGTGAGTAGGCTCAAGAGTAACAGAATCAAGGCCACTGGCTTCAATCACTCTACCGAGGGATTGGACTTTGACCGCTATTCGCAGTGGACTGGACCATATAAAAATCCATCCAATATTGTTAGATATACATATATTGAGACATACTGTATCTTGTTTTTACCCTAAAACTATGTCTCTTTCAAATATTCAAAAATAAACAATGAACAGTTGCATGGAGAGAACGATGGGTTTGTCAAAATGAAGCATTTCTAGTTAACCGTTGATAGCCAGGGACAGACCTTCCGGAAAATGTCAACTCCTTTCTCTCCTATCTCAGAACAATAAATGATCATGTACACACACAGAAAATATACTTGTTTTCAACTGCCTGACTGCAGTCATTCTATAACAGCACCTCTTACATTGCTGTACTAAAAGTACTACACCCCATTATTTCACCCAACACAGCATGGGACAATAGTAATATACCGCAAAACCATCACTTAGCATCCCACAGCAAGGGGTCACATTACCTTGTAATGAAGTGGAACCATAAAACATAATTCTTATGGCATATGTGGATGCTAGCCCTATACCCTAGTATTGCAGAATCTACTTTTGATTACCATTTAAAGTAACTGTCCAGAGAAAATCTAATTTAAAAGCTCATTCTGTTAACTCATACTAATAATGTTGTTGACTCGTCATTTTCTCGTACTCGTGGCCAAAGCATGAATAAAAGAAAAAAATACTTAAACCCCAGCTCAAAAATGCTTGCTATTTCCTCATTTAACATGTCACGTTGGGTCATTGGCTGAGCTGGCCAATCAGCTGTTTACTTGTCATTCATATTTTTATGACCGGTATATGCCACACCATTCTGTTGTTGGGGTACGCCCACACCCTTCAAATGCAGAAAAGCTTATTTTTAACTACCATTTCTTGGAAGGAAAACTATTTCACTCATTTTGTATTTAATTATAGGTCATATTTCATAGAAATCTGGAAAAGCTGGACAGTTATGTAAATGACGACTGACTGGAAGGAGTAAAGAACAATGTAAGTCACGGTTATTACACTGTTATTATAACATACATAAAAGTCAAGTTGGATCCTTGATGAATCCACCAACATTTTGTAAAGTGTTATTTAAAGGTAGACTCAGCGTTCGGGTCAATTTCCGCAACAACTAAGAGTATTTAGGCGCGAGGCTCAATTTAACAGCATGAAGCAAACCCAGGTACAGATACAAGGATGGGATCTTGCATCTCGCTCATCTCTATCTGCGGTGCTCATCTCTATCTGCGGTGCTGCTCGTGGCAACGTCATTTCGTTGAGTCTACCTTTAATGTGATAACTCTAAAAACAAGCCTACTTGTTTTAAGAATCTATGTCCTTACAACAAATAACAGCGTAAAATATTAATGTAAAACAAAAAAGTATCCCTGTGCATTTCATACAGTATTCTGTACGAAAATGGTAGTTAAGAAACAGTAACCTGTTTAAAACGAAAAGCAATCATAAAAAGCCACGTTTATACCCGGGGTGCTAACATGTGTACTTTGTTCTGATCTTGTCCACATTCTGATTTTTCCCACAATTTTAGACAAATGCAGTCATAGGTCAGCTCTTCCTGACCACCTCCAGAGGTAGTCAGACACACATTGTGTCTGGATATCTACGAAGTGTCGACTGATCTGCACAGTGAAGCCATTCAAATAATCATTATTTTGGCCTCTAAAATCATTGACAGGTGGCACCATTGACCTCTGCCATGTGTCTTCAAATAAATAAATATTATTTGGAAAGAATATCTGGGAACTAATTGCATACAGGTAGGAACCAGGAAATGTGGTCACAATGCAGACACAGTGGATGGATAAGAGACACTCTTTAATACCATATGTCTGAAAATGTGGCCACAATCAGAATGTGGACTAGATCAGGACAAAGAACGTATGTTGGCACCTGGTTTAAACAGGGCTTTAGTGTCATATTAATGACATTATACATACATATGGAAACATTTTAGAAGTTGTTGACTTCTTGTTCCTTTAATTGGTCAATAAAAACCTTCAGGAGCCTACTGTACATACGTTAAAAAAGTTAGTACAAACAAAAATGAACTCCACAAAGACCATGAAGGATTCCTCAGAATGTCGTGAAGCATAGTGAAAGGGGTAACTTCCAAAATGTGGATATGCCAATGCAACTAATGATAACTGCTCTTCAGTTGAAGGCAGGAAATTGACTGTTGTGGCCATAATGTGCCAACATGGGTCTGGAACCAGAAGGTCCAACGGCCTTGCTGATAAGGAGTCCCTCTGGCTCTTCTCTAAAGTTCTGATGCTGTGAGGGGAGGCTGTCCTTCCACAGCTGTTCTGAGGTGAGGCTGGTCCTGCCCCGGCCGGCAGTAAGACTGTGTGGCTGTGATGTATCCTGGAGTGACCTACCTCCAAAACAGGTCCTGAGCTTTAGCACACTGAGCACGTCTTGGACCCTTTACATAGCAAGAATACAAAAAAACAATACATGTTTAAGGATAATCTGTATTACTTTTAATGCACAGACAAAATGCCCTCTAAACTAGAGAGCAATAGTATATCCTCCACTCTGACCTGACTGGGCTTTCAGGATGGCCTGTTGTGCCTCATACTCTTCCTGCTTGGCCTTCCACTCCTTCCTGTTGTTCAGCATACCATCATACATCGGCTGGATGGCCGGATGGAAGCGGGACAATTCCTGACGGATAAACAACAAAACAAAAACTTGAGAGCTCTATTTCTGTCAGTCAAGCCATCTAACCAAATAATGCTTGTCTGAATGGCAACGATTTGTGCATTTGGTCATTCCACACATCCAATAGAAGGTATGCCGACTATTTCACCAAACACTAAGATCTATTGATTCATGGTTTACTTTGTGCTTAGGAATAACTGTGAAGCTGAGTGATGTAGCTAGTCTGAAGGAGTGGTAGTACATGCGGTAACGTTACCTTGTAGACAAATGTGCAGACAAAGTCAATGAAACCACACTGCAGCTTGGGCAGTTCACCAGCGCAGTTTCTGTCCATCATTGTCTGGATGAAAAGGAGGGAGAAACATGATTTCACACACACACACACGCACAAAAAAAAACTTAGTTCTTCATCAGGCATTTTGGATAATGTAAAAATGTAGGTGGATATCCGAAGAACTGACACACACACACACACACACGTTGATATACTCACAATGGGTTGTTTTTCAAGAACTTCTCTTTCCAAGTCACCCTGCACCCAGAACTCAGCTGCTTCAGACAGCGCCACCTGGAACGAAGCCAGGTAGTCCAATGTATTTCACTATATCGGACAGCTTCATTCACTTACAGAAACACACAAGCATCTGCTAAAATGTCGTATATATAATCAAGGGAGGTTCTCACCTTGCTTTGTACCTCCCATGGCTTAGTGAGGGCTGACAAGTCACATGCTGTCATCATCATGGCCCTTTGAGTGGAATTATTGAAGGTTCAGCATAAAATAGAAATGCTAAAATAAGATCCAATGTGCATGTTACAATCCTACATATTCCCCTATCACTACTATCCTCCCCCTACCATGAACTGCACTCACAGGACAATCTCTTTCCTGGTAGTCTCCAGGGACATCCAGTCCACCCACTTCTTCTCATCTTCGTAGGTCTTTGATAGGTCAACAATCTTCTGGAACATTGTTCGCTTCCTGTTGACATTGGAAAATGTCCAAACAGAGATTTATACATGCAGTTAAAGTTATAAGCAGTGCATTGTGAAATCTTGTTCCCTCAACTTTACAGGACGAAGTAGGCTTGATCGTCGTATCTAAATCCGTGCTTTAATATGCAGAAAAAGAGTCCACATTGACAACAATACATTCTTCCTAAGATCTGTATGGGGAATACAATATGTATTGCAGTTAAGTAAATACAGATGTAGGATTTTAATTTGATCACTCTTTTGTTGCGGAGAATTTTCCTGCACAGCACGAAATGCAAACTTGTAGTGAATTCAAGCTTTATAAAGTCTTCTAAAGTTTGTAATTTCCACTTTAAAATGTCAGACTAGAATTTCCCTGACAAATAATGTATATACCCCTACAAAAAATATGCATAAATTATAATACACATAATAATTTATATTTTCTGTTGCTGCAGGATTATTTTCCTGCTGTAGCAAGCTTAATTGAATTGGAGTTGCAAGTCTTACTTGAAATAGAGTTGCAAGTCTGTTGCAATGATGGCAATGTCCATAAGGTGGATGGCATGCTCATTCTGTCTTCTGTTGAGATTCTGGTAGATATTCAAGGACTGGGGGGAGGATGGAGGAGTTAGACTAGAGCATGTGATCAACATGGAAGCAGAAAGTACAAATAAATCAATAATTGACAAAAAATGTTCCACTGTAGTAGTGAATGTTTATGGCTGAGATACAAAACCCTTACGTACCTCGTCTGCCAGAAGGAACTTGCTAAATTCTAGATGATGCCTCTCCAGGACAGATGAGCCGTGAAGCTTGGCAAGTGGGTTACCAGATCTGTTTGTGAGGGGAGACCAGACCAGACACTGTAAAGAGCTCATCATAAGCCATTCATCACACAAAGCTAATCAAGGTGCTTCTCTACATGCATGGCCTCAGTTATGACAAGAGAGTGAGTAAAAGAAGAGACCCATAGATAATTTAAGGACTGGTTACACGGATGTAGGATCCTAATTTGATCACTCTTGTTGCTGAGAATTTTCCTGCACTTTCCTGCAATTTTCCTGTGATTTACATAAATTCACTGAAAACCCACACTAACACACCCACACTAACGCACACTAACAGTATTGCACTTTTCATGTAACAGCTAATAGCCTAACCACCGATCAAGCAACATAGTGGACTAAATCATAATCATTATGTTGCTGTGACAATACTGGTCAAATGAAGATCCAACATCAGTACCAACTTTCAGAAAGCAGCGTAAAAAGAGAGCAGCGATTCCCAGGAATACTCACTTCACCTGGTAGAGGTTGTTGGTGCCCCTGTGGTCGATATCATGGAGGAAAGCAGATGTGATCATTGCCATCACCTCCAGATCTGTGTAGTATCTCTTCATGTTCCCTGTCTGACACAACAAAATACAGCAGTTTGACTTTCAGAATTAGAGATCCTTCAATCATGTCTTCAGTTAACGCGTTTTCTTACTTGACAAAAAAAACTTAAGGTACATTACTGAGGTGTAAGCATTCCTACCGTCAACAGTGTGAACATGGTCTGTCCGACATTGAAACCGTGGCGCCAGTTGTGATAGGGCATTTTCCTGTAGCCTTTGCTGACAGAGTACATGAAGCGTACCAGAACCTGTTGAAATAAATAAAGATGCCTGTTGGTTTTCATAGGATTTGGAAGTGGAGCTGTAGAACTTTAGAGCATATACAGATAGTATGAGAGAGTAATAAAGTAACTAATGACAAACTGCACAGAAATGATTCAGAATGAACACTTTCCCGGCACTGAAAGATGTTGCAGTACAGATCATGATTGCAACGTCACCTCCTGTGGAACCTGGAACTTCTTGACCACTCCGACCTCATAGTACATCTGGATCCCACACATCACCAGCTCCAGCTCTGTGCAGTCAAAGTCAGAGAACCCGAACTCGTAGATCTCAAACTTCTTGGGGCCGGGCAGTTCTTTTTTCTGTTTGATAATGCATGATTATTATGGCATTATTAACAAAAACTAAACATACAGATGTAGGATCTTAATTTTAGCTAGTTTGCTACAGCAGGGAAATAATCCTGCAGCAACAGGACATTTTAATTATTATGTTGATAATAATTAATGGGCATTTTTGTCGGGAAAATCAAGCCTTTTTAAACCTCAAAAACACTACACGTTTAACATTTCCTGCTACAGGGTGATCAAATGAAGATCCTATATCTATACAACCATATACATCTAGCTAGAGCTTTCAAATGCAGGCCTACTGTTCCAGTACTTAAATTTATACTCTAGTGACTAAATCAGAGATAATTCTACAACCTCCAGATTATGACCAAAATATAAGGTAGCAATACCAGAATCTGCAGGAACTCATCCTCTTCACAGTCACAGGGCTCTCTGTTGAAATACTGTCTGGTTTTCTAAGATACATAAAACAACAATGAGTGTGAAATATTAAAACAACGCTTCTCTTGCAAAGGAGGTTAGATCTGTGTATATCTGTGAGCAAGGCTTCACCAGGATATTCTGTATTTCGTCATCACGGCACTTGACGTGGTAGAGCACCATGTCCTGAGCTATGTCTTTCCGGTTCTCTATCATTTTCATCCTGTCATAGGTGTCTGTGTTGAGGTGGGACCAGCCCAGGAAGTTAGTCATAGCCTGGGGAGACCGACAGAAACAATGTCATTCAGAGTAGGTTCACTCAGAAGCCAACATGGGTAGACAGACAATCACACTATCATTCAGAGTAGGTTCACTCAGGTCAATGTGGTGAAGAGAGTGGGAGGCATTTGACTGCCACAGTGCATTGTATAAATGAATGGTCTACACGAAAAATACAGAGAACAAGGCTTTATAGAGCCATTTGACTTGATGACTTCTCTGCGAAGAGAGGAGTTGTTGAGAAGACAGTTGTGTGCTGTAAAGTACCTCCATTAGCTCCTCATCCTGCTGATCGAATGGTTTCCCATCTTTCCTGTTGTAGAATGTAGCCACGCCCACAATATCTTCTGTCATGTTGACGATTGGCATGGACAGCACATTCTTTATGGTCCAACCACTATCATCCAAGGGTTCTGACTGTATTATGGGAAGACACAAGGTAAATGATCAACGGGAATTATGCAAGTTGCTAAACGTTTTGCTAAAACCACATACAAGGATACTTGATTTTATAAGGAAGCAAATGTACCTGAAACTTGAACATCTCCTCTGTTGCGGGATTTATGATGTTACATATCTAGATATTCAAAATAAAGAGTACAGCATCAACACACATGCAAATCATGGCAATTTGAACATTGCGTTATTTTCAAGTAAATTCCAAATTCTGAGAGCATTTCGAACACTTGCTATTGGAATGCCAGTTAAAAAACTTACAAGACCAGTTTCGGCCACATATGTGGGAAGTCCAGTACACAAAACCCAGTGTTCTAGAGTGGGACTCCTGTTGACAACACAGTCAGACAACACACACTGATTATTCCGCTATACAGTATCAAACACAGACCTGGGCTCAAATACTATTTGAGATATCGCAATCACTTTAACGTACATTCAAAGTAAGTATTCAGAAATATTATATTTGAAAAGACAAGTAGTTTAACATTTTAATGTGTTTGGAAATACATTTGGAAAGAATTAGAAAGATGTACATACACAGACTAAAATACACTCCCTTGCGTTTAACCCAGGTATTTGAAAATCCTCTAAAATACAATTTGGTAGACTTTTTGGTCTTTACAAATAACCATTCAAATACTCAAAGAAAAGTACTTGTTTTGGGCTGTGTATTTAAAAATACTCAAATACACAGAAAAAATATTTATAATACCAACTACTCAAATGCACATGTATTTGAACCCAGGTCTGATAATACAGGGTTGAAACTACTTCAACTATACAAAAGTGAGATAAACTTACGCGATAACTTTGATGTCCTCTTTTCCATGCAAAATATAATCAATGACTTTGTAGAATATGACTTCCTAGAATCACAGATAACAAAATAATTATAATCACACACCACAAATGCAACATTGTAGAAACAAAGGCAAAAAGGTAAAGACCAGTTCATTGGATAATAAGTAAATAGTTGTGAACACTTACTCTGCCATCAGGGGTAAGAGGTCCAGAGTAAGGGGGCTGGTCTCCCATCAACACTGGCCAGATGTCAAAGAACTCCTATAGGAACAAAGCAGTAACACAGATGGATTGTCAGACACAGCATATTAATAATATTGCAGAGCCTCAGTGGCGGTTCTAGCTTGTATGGCTCCCTGGGCAAACCCCCCCCATTAGTACTGTACAAAGTTAGAGGTGCGCCCATTCCCCCGGTCCCCCTACCTCAGGCTTCCAGTGGGGAGACCTGAGGTCAACCTACCCCAGCCTCCCTCCCCATCTCGTACTTCTGAGTGGGAGACCTTCCCAGGCAGTAGCCTGCCAAGCTCACAAACTCGAATCATGGCGCCCACTACCACAGTCCCACACGGTGACATGATATCATTGATGTGGTGTTCAAATGAGCGATAGAAAACCGACTGCGTAAATGTCACCATTCCAAAACATTTTGTGCGGGTGCTCTGTGCCGCCCCCGGCAAGATGCCGTCCCGGGCGGCTGCCCATGTCGCCTATACCTGCAGAGCCTTCAGAAAATAATCATACCCCTTGATTTATTCCACATTGTGTTGTTTTACAGCCTGAAATCAAAATGGATTAAATAGATTATTACACACAATACCCCATAATGACAAAGTGAAAACTTGTTTTTAGACATTTTTGCAAATGTACTGAAAATGAAATACAGAAATATCTCATTTACATAATCATTCACACCCCTGAGTCAATACATGTTAGAATACCTTTGGCGGTGATTACAGCTGTGAGTCTTTCTGGGTAAGTCTCTAAGAGCTTTCCACATCAGGGTTGTGAAATATTTCCTAGACAACCATTTTCAAGTCTTGCAATAGATTTTCAAGCCAATTTATGTCAAAACTGTAACTCAGCCACTCAGGAACATTCACTGTCTTCTTGGTAAGCAACTCCAGTGTAGATTTGGCCTTGTTTTTTAGATTATTATCCTGCTGAAAGATGAATTCATCTCCCAATGTCTCGTGGAAATCAGACTGAACTGGCTTTCCTCTAGGAATTTGCCTGTGCTTAGCTCTATTCAGTTTATTTTTTATCCTGAAAAACTCCCCGGTCCTTAACGATTACAAGCATGCCCATAATATGAAGCCTTGTTGCCAACAGGATGCATGTTTTGGAATATTTTTATTCTATACAGATGTTGTTATTTTCACTCTGTGGATTAGGCTAGTATTGTGGAGTAACAACAATGTTGCTGATCCGTCCATAGTTTTCTCCATCCTCCTTACTGAATTTCATAAAAATGTAAATAGTGAAACATTAACAAGTTATCCTTTTTAGATAAAACTATACTAAATATATTCACGTCACCAAATAATTGATTAAAACACACTGTTTTGCAATGAAGGTCTACAGTAACCTCAACAGCATTCTGTAGGGTAGCACCATGGTGTAGCTGGAGGACAGCTAGTTTCTGTCCTCCTCTGGGTACATTTGACTTCAATACAAAACCTAGGAGGCTCATGGTCCTCACTACCTTCCATAGACTTACATAGTATTTATGACAACTTCCCGGAAGACATCCTTCAACCTATCAGAGCTCTTGCAACATGAACTGACATGTTGTCCACCCAATCAAAGGATCAGAGATTGATTATAGTACTGAAAGTAGGTGTGCCGACATGGCCATACTTGTATTCGTAAACGGGGGTGTGTGTGTGTGTGTGGGGGGGGGGTCTCTGGCCTCAAGTTTGTCACTCAGTCAGAATCCGCATCAGCATTTAATATTTTTTCCCTACCCTTGCCCCACTTGTGAGATATTATGCACATTGATAGCTTGATAGCAAACGTCCTCGCCATGTGATTTATCATAGTAGCAGCCAGGCAGCAGAAATCTAAATGATCAGCTCAAAAAGAGGAAAACTGATCGGGTGAAATTATGAAGCGAGTGGATGGAGAAATATAGTTTCCCTTTATCCAATCAGAACCGCAGGATCAACGTACAGCCTGCCCTTCTCTTTACAGACAGCCAGTTGAGTTATTTAGACCACGTAGAACCTCGCACATGACTGACTGACATGAGAAAGATGCGTGCTGGCATCTGAAAATTACTTTTTCCCGATCATGGATGAATACAAAAAATACTCTGATCATAATCGTATACAGAAAATTGCCCATATCCATTATGATACTCGTTTTCTCCGACTACTCGGCACACCCCTAACTGAAAGCGTAAGCTACAGTTAGCTAGCACTGTAGTGCATGTGGTGAGGTGAGTAATTGAAACAAAGAAAGAGAAAGATAATATTTTAACAGTTTTGATCAAATACATTTCTTTAAAAATGAAGGAGAAGCAAGCGAGAGACAGAGAGAGAGCTATATTTCGTTGTATTTTTCTTTCACTTTCACTTGGCTAGCAAATGCTGATAGCTAGTTTATCCTACTCAAAAACCCGGCTCAAACAGAGCGGGATGCTATGTTAGCTAGTTGGCTACATCTATCCAACACTGGAACTCTTCCAAGTCAAGGTAAGCGTTTGGTTTTATTCATTTATATCCACCAGGGCCTGCCGGTGTAACTGCTAAACTTCTTGCTGACTGTACACTGTACTGCATGATTGTAGCAGGTTAACAAACACATTAGTTCTAGTAGCTATGTTAGCTAGCTATGACGTTAGCTAATATGGAGATAACAATGTAGGCTGTGTGTATCGTTTAGCGGTTATGATATTACGTTTTTTTCCTCCTGGTCACAGACAGCTGATGTGTTGTTCACTGAAGTCCACAAGCAAAAGGAAAAGGTGAGAGGAGAGCACATAGATGCAAGAAGGAATTCTACAAGCAAAATGATCATGCTGTTTGTATGTGGCTGCTATGAAGTGAACTGTGTTCGCGTGTGATCAGGAATTTATTAATTCCACTGATTCTGTTGAAAATCGTTTCTTAAACGGAAGCAAACGGAATGAAACAGGGATAAACGTACCTGAATTTGTCTAATAGAAACTCTTGTTTGCAACTGTTGGACTAATCATAACACCCTAGATCAGCAAGATGCAGGCAAGAGTGTGCATGGCAGTGTTGAATGTGTCACTGTCTGTCACCTTGATTACTTAATTTTTTCTCGACCTGTGCACCTACGTTGCAAACTTTCATTCATAGGCTAGGTTGTAGCAACCTCATGATGGGTATAGGAACAATTGTAGGATCATGTAGTAGCCTAAACCTATCAATTTTACATTGAGCTGGGTGAATGGAATATGAATGACAGTCATCCAATATGCTGTAATAGAAATAAGGCCATGCTCATAAAAAAAATATCGACCTCGCTCACATTAAATTCCACCGACCGCCACTGAACTTCATTATTCTCTAAGGGATATTCAATGTCTGCTTTTTTTTATTTTTACCCATCTACCAATAGGTGACCTTAGTTGCGAGGCATTGGAAAACTTCCCTGGTTGAATCTGTGTTTGAAATTCATTGCTCGACTGAAGGACCTTAGAGATAATTACATTTACATTTACATTTAAGTCATTTAGCAGACGCTCTTATCCAGAGCGACTTACAAATTGGTGCATTCACCTTATGACATCCAGTGGAACAGGATGATCAATCGTCTGTGTGGGTTACAGAGATGAGGTAGTCGTTCAAAAAACATTTTAAACACTAGTATTACACACAGAGTGAGTCCATGCAGCTTATTATGTCACTTGTTAAGCAAACTTTTACTCCTGACGTATTTAGGTTTGCCAAAACAAAGGGGATGAATACTTATTAACTCAAGACATTTCCGCTTTTCATTTTTAATTCATTTGTAAACATTCTAAAAACATAATTCCACTTTGACATAATTGGGTATTGTGTGTAGGCCAGTGAACAAAAATCTCAGTTTTATCCATTTTAAATTCAGGCTGTAACACAACAAAATATGCAAAATGTCAAGGGGTCTCAGTATTTTCTGAAGGCACTGCAGTGCCATAGGTGCAAAATATTAACAAATACTGCTAGAGCTACAGTATTACTAGAGGAGACCCATAACAACTATTCTTTATGATGACTAAATGGCTGGATCATTCTTGAATTGCGGTGACATTTACTGTACGTCCCTCACCTTTGCAACCATGAAAAACACTTTAAAATCACACAGAGTTACATATCACACTTAAACTGTTCATCAATGATAAAACATAATGCAACTCCTTTCCTTTATATTGCAAAACGTTATGTTTGTGCATGGTTTAAAGTACTTAGGGCAAGCAAATTGTCTCGTTCCAGAAGTGATGAGTGGAGTTGTAGTGACATGTTTTGGGGATTTGGAGATACCTATTATTTTGAATGCAAGAAATTCAACAAAAGTATTTAATATATATTATAGATCAATAAAAACCTTAGAAGGCTTAAGACAATACCACAATTCAAGAATGGCCAGGCTACATGCAGACAGTGTCACCCACCTTCTCCTTGGTCATGTCCAATAGGCCCACAGAGTACCTGTCACAGTTCAGGTACGCCCGCACTGTATACAGGGCTTTGTGGAACTGTCTCTCAATGTCTGTCAGCTCCTCAAACACCTTGTTGGCGGACCACAACAGGACCTATACCCGACAGAAAAACAACCACGAAGGATCAGCTAATAACCAGTTGGTTAATATATCAATAGAGGTGTGAACGCAACAAAAACAATAGCCTTTTTTTGTGTGTTCACCATATTGTCATCTACAAGTAGTAATTCCTCTGAATATCAGTACAGACAGCAGACTCACCTGTCCTTTTCGAGTCTCACAGTTGTACAGGTAGTTCAGCTGGTAAATCTTCAGGTTCAAAGTGGCTATTCTGAGATACTTCAAAAAAAGCTGGGGGATCAAAAATATGAATTATTGTTAAAGAGAAATACATGCATCGAGGTGTAATCAAGGTGGCAGAGGAAAGACGAGAGGGAGTATTTGAAAACATCAGGTGTGAATGTCACCTTCCTCTTCATTGAGGCAGCAATGGCACCGTTTGTATGTGTTCCCTGTGCTTGTTTGATGGACATGTTTGTGTTCTACAACATCAGTCAGTGTTTATATGCTGCATACGCTTTGTGTCAATAAACTTTGGGAAGGGGGAAACGTGTTGATTACTCATCCCCAACTAATTCATTGAATAACCTCCTCTTAGTATCCCCATTGTGATACTGACACATGGACATGTGTAGATCCTATTCTCAGAGAGCCTTCATCCTCAGTACTCACATCCTCATCCTCAGCGGTGAAGTGCGGTCCAGTGGTCTTGTTCAGGGCCATGATCACAGCCACCACATCCTCTCCGTTCATGATGGGCGAGGCTAAAATGTTCCTGGTCTTGTACTCTGTCAGGTCATCAACGAATGAGCTGAAGTGACTGCTCTGTATAGCAGGAAACAAGACAAATCACCGACATCAGAGATCCCGCGTGGATGTATTAAGATGGGTCTATAAGTCGGTACATGGCCTTGGTTTTGAGCCTTTTTTCAGTTGGCATATCATTATAGACCACAGATTAATACATGTTAACCTCTGGCATATTCAAAGATAATACACCATTTATTAAAGAGATATAACTGCTCAGGTAAGAAGTACACTCCATTATCAAGAGTGAATGTAAATCTGGGCAATGTGAAGTATAAATGAATTTGAACCGTGTTAGCTTCCTGCTGACCCTAGTGTAAACGCCCCAGAACAGGTGCCCTAATCCCAGTTACAACAGGGGGTCAAGGGATATACAATAACTGGATTACATCTGTCAAGAGGATTTATATTGTCTCCAGATATACATTTAGAAGATCCCCACAGTACTGTATAGTTGCGATACCACTTTGTGTGTCACTGCGTTTTAGCAAAAAACACAATTTTAACAATATGCGTACGTTCGGATAGGCACAGATTAAATAACTATTCACTTTTCTCTCTGGCTGAACATAAACGTGATACATCTATTTATTTTGCAATTGTTTGTTATTTTTGGCCGTTGGTACAGCTAGAAGATGATATCATGTAGGAACGTAAAACAAGGCCCTTGTAAAAGACTATTAACACAATCTCACTGGCTCCTAGCCTCTGGGACACTGTCTGTCCTCATCACTACCACAACGTTTATGCTTCATTTCCCCATCTGACTCTTACCTCATTGACATCTTTCAAATTGATATGTTTCTTGGTCTGGGCCACATGTCCCACCACCCCAAGGTCCAGGGGGAAGACGATCTCATGGTCAGGGTGCACCACACAGTCGTCCAGCTCTGACTCTGTAGTGATGTTGAAGAGACGAGTGGCCAGCTCCGCGATGCCGTTCCTCTCCCGGTACATGAACAGGCTGCAGCGGTCAGCTTGGATCAGGGCGACGATCCTCTTCAGAATCTTAAACACCACTTTCTCCATGTTCACGTTCTCCTGCATTTCTTTGATCAGGTCGAACAGGATCTGGCCTTCCTCTATCTGGCCCAGCTCCTGTAACATCCCAAAATCCACCTTGGACTCGGAGATGCCTGCCATCACAGAGAGGGTCCCCGGTGTGAGCTTCTTGTTAAAGTAGCCCTGGGCGAAAGCCGGGTTCCCATCCAGGAACTTCTCAACATCTTCCTTCGTCGCACTCATCTTGGGTTAGGGATGTACTGGTTCTCCCCCAGTCCCAGTCTTCAAACCACGGTCTCTAAAAAGACGACAAAACCAATTATCTATTGATTACTAGCAAATAAAAAAGAGGGCAAGTTCAAACTATGTAATCCCCAAACTCCCTAGAAAAGAGGGCAGGCACGTTAGTTAGGTCCTGGTGTGAACAGAGGAGATACTTGCAATGGCAGGAGAGGGAGGGCTGAGTCCAATCCCACTGTCATCAGCAAGCTTTTCTCTTAATAGTGTTGAAGGTGAGCCAGGATCTGCTCATGCAAAACTGATCAGGTGATCTCTATGAAGGAGGCCAACCCAGTCCTTTCATTGGCCGATTACCTCCTCTTCTTTCGCCCCTCGCCAGGTTTAGAAAACAAGCCTGAAGGAAAAGAGATCCGGACTCCCTCAAAGGAGTCACATGTCTGAAAGCAGTTAGCCGTAAGATGTCCCCCCGTTTGGTTTGTCTCCAACTGTAGCCTGCTCTTGCCCCAGGCAGGCACCACACACACAAGCTCTTAACTTTCTTATTAAAAAAAGCACTCCTCATTGCTAAGCCCTATTTAGCCAGGCCACTAGTTGATTATCTCAGCACCCCAATGCTGTTGTCCTCAGTCAATACTATTGCTATGGGATCCTTCACAGGTCTCTACTGGTTGTAGCCTTCAGAAGCAGAAAAATATGTGTTAGTTATATTTCATACACATCTGAAGCACATTACATTTAAGCTTTTAGATTTGAGAAACAAAATGAACACAATAGCCTTACTTACTGCAGTATCTGTTATTATCATCCAATTACAATATTACATTTATAAATAGAAATTGTTAAGTGAGAGACAGACATGTATGGGGTTCTATGAGACAATAAGACAAGCCCGATGATAAAATGCCAATAATCTTTCCACCCCGGCTATATTAAGGTTCCTTAACCATCTTATACAAAAGGTCAGCTGGATAATCTCCACATGAATAGATTCATACTATCAGATCTGCTACCTGTGAGTGAGACGAGGCTGGCGAGGGAGGTGTGTCTGCCTGTGTGCATGTGATATGTACTGTGCAACGTATGTGCACATGCACAGGCATACATTTCATTCCTATGAACCTGCGCCTGTCTTCCTTTACGAGGGTGCGTGCTTACAAGCGTTTACGTATGAGTGTGTATAAAACAGTATAGTCTCTAATGTTTGTTATTCAATATTACGTTGGATATAACTACTATTACTTTATTATCAATATTGAATGAATTAAATTGTTCTTTCATCGCAAACCTCAAGTGGAGATGAGGGATTTAACCAACGTACACATTTAATGATAGTAACATATTAATCCAGCCATTGCAAGCCTTTACATGATCTGTTTGTCGCCAATGAACTGTTGACCCCTTGTGGTGCATTACGTCCATAGTGCATGGCCCATGTTTCACCCTAGAAATACAGTGCAACAACACAACACAAGATGGCAGCCGGCTTATACTAAGGGCCAAGCTAATTGAACTTCTACTGTTAATCACTGCTGCTGAAGCTGACCATGCCATTGATATTCATGCCGTCAAAATTGTATTCAAAAGATTTAGTTTAACCGGTAAATATTACAACCATTACTTGTTGGTCATTTACCTTCTGTTATTTTTTACTGCCACTGGACTTTTTTAAATGTCAGCTCAATTAATTAGATATGTCAGAAATAGTCAGCAAATGTATGCTCCCTCTCAGCCTCTTCACCTCAGGTACAAATGAAAAAAGAGCAACAACACAGCTATACACACTGTAAAATGGTAACCAAAATGCCAACATTGAACACCTGTGCAGAAAAGGCTGTGGACGGTCTGACGCAGTACAATATCGTATGCTATCAACAGACGTGCCAGAAATCTTCCATGAAGCCTAAGATCGAGTATGTGTTTCCAAGCATAAATATAGTACAGCCATCAGCTTGGAGTTTGCCAGCACAGTATGTGGCTTTTAAAAGAACTACAGAACAACAAAAGAACTACAGAAGAACTAAAGAACTACAGAACAATGAAAGAACTACAGAACAACAAAATAACTACAGAAGAACTAAAGAACTACAGAACAACTAAAGAAGTACAGAACAACTAAAGAAGTACAGAACAACTAAAAAGCTCTCAACAACTACTAATGCCTAAAGAGCTATTCAGGAAATAGGCCATAACATTGTGTGTAATGCCTCAGAGTAGTGCCAAGAGTACAGTACACAACCCTCTAACTACCCGGAAGTGCCTTTAATTAAATGAATGAAGAAGGGCTGAGTAGTGGTGGTACTTCTCTGCTGGGCCCGCTAGCCAATCATTCAGGCCCAAGCCTCATGTTCAGCCTCTTGCCATCATCCCCTGTGTCTACAGCCACACGTAGCCACTCCTCAGAGCCAGGTGTCTCTAGAGAACTACAGAAAGTTCCAGACAGCTCCTGGCAAGAAGCACCAAGTATAGGGATTTCACCTTAGAGTGCACATTGTCTTTTACTGGTAACAGGGGGATAAGAATAGCCTCAGCAGAAACTCCATTCAGACAGTAAATGCTGGTGGTAAAAATAGACATGTTATGTAAAAACAGGTTCTTAAATAACTAAGATCATGGTCACTCACATGGCACTGCGACGTGTGTGTGTGTGTGTGTGTGTGTGTGTGTGTGTGTGTGTGTGTGTGTGTGTGTGTGTGTGTGTGTGTGTGTGTGTGTGTGTGTGACACAACAGAAGCACTAGTGTTAACTGCATCATGTTTGTTCCCGCTGAGTTTGTACACAGACTCCATAGAGCACAACACATACAGTAAATAACCATAAAGCTGTTTCACCACGCCAGTCATGTACATCAGAGCCAAACAAAGCCTAACGTAACACTAGCTCACACAATACAGCTTCGGGCCCTTAGCAAGTCAATTATCAGGACTGATTAGAACAACACATAGAGCACCAACAGTCAAAACATTTGAATGCAATAGTTTTGACAGAGAGCGATCCGGCTGGTAGATGACACTACAATATTGATGGTTAGGGATGCCTCTCAAGTGACGCTTCACATAACCCTACATTTAATTTCAATACTATTTTAGCCTGCTGGCTAAAAGGTCTACAAAGCAGTGCTGCTGGTAGTATTCTATCATCAGCAGTAAGGATTTGCGTGCTGGAACACAACAGCTAATGCTCATGGAACACAAGAACTAATGCTCACGGAACACAACAACTAATGCTCACGGAACACAACGACTAATGCTCACGGAACACAACAACTAATGCTTATGGAACACAACAACTAATGCTCATGGAACACAACAACTAATGCTCATGGAACACAACAACTAATGCTCACGGAACACAACAACTAATGCTCATGGAACACAACAACTAATGCTCACGGAACACAACAACTAATGCTCACGGAACACGACAACTAATGCTCATGAGTTGTTGTGTTCCAGCATGTGCTGGGGTATGATTTCTCTAATCCTAATGATCCTTAGTGTTTGGACAATATATTTTCCCATCGTAAGTGTGTGTGTCTTCACAGTTACATAAAGCCCTATTGTTTTTACGGGAGGCATGGGCGGATTCAGAAGCGAAGCCAGATTATATTCAGAACATCACCAACCGGATTAACCCGTGATTTAAGCACCTTATTTACTTACAAGAAGTGAAAATAATCAGTACCCTTGTCTGTGTTCACTGTACATAAAGGGCCCCAAACACAAGAGATTCCAAAACCTAACGGACAACCACAAAACATTGAATTCTACTCACTAAAACAGGTAAGGTCCAGCGTCTTGATGGAGAGGACCCATGAATATATTTCATGCTATTATAGGACTTGATTATCTCACTGAAAATGTAAATATTGTTCTTAAATACAGTATGAATTGTTTTTGGCAGATACTAGCAAGCTAAGAATGAGTTTTGCTTTTGTATAGACGTGCATGTGTCACACCCTGATCTGTTTCACCTGTCTTTGTGATTGTCTCCACCCCCCTCCAGGTGTCGCCCATCTTCCCCATTATCCCCTGTGTATTTATACCTGTGTTCTCTGTTTGTCTGTTGCCAGTTCGTCTTGTTTGTCAAGTCAACCAGCGTTTTTTTCTCAGCTCCTGCTTTTCCCAGTCTCTAATTTTCTCGCCCTCCTGATTTTGGCCCCCGCCTGCCTGACCACTCTGCCTGACCCTGAGCCTGCCTGCCGACCTGTACCTTTGCCCCACCTCTGTATTATTGACCTCTGCCTACCCTGACCCTGAGCCTGCCTGCCGTCCGGTACTGTTTCCCCACCTCTGGTTTACTGACAACTGCCTGCCTTGACCTGTCTATTGCCTGCCCCTGTTGGATTATTAAACCATTGTTAATTACGTGTCTCCATCTGGGTCTTACCTTCATGTGAAATATGGCATTCATTTCTACCTCACAACCCTATGAATATGTAACGGAAAGACCATTGTACTTTAGGAACTGTAGTAGTGTGTCCTCATTTTACTCCAACGAGGATACACTACTACAGTGTCTCTGGGAACGCACTGAATGTTTACTAACTTAGAAGCAGATAATTTGAGGTTCTCTCGCCTGATCTGGTGAGCATCTTTTCTGGTGTGGTCAGTTCATCCTCATTGTCTTTCTCCCTCTGTCTTCTGTGCAGCTTGAGATCCTCAAAGCTGGCTCTCCTCATTGTCCTGATGGCCTGCGTGGAACACGCCTGGTCTGCCTCCTGCGTGGTAGACAGCTTCACAGTCAAAGCGGACTTCGACCCCAAGAGGGTGAGCTTTGCTACAGTGCACACATTAGGGGTCACATCCCTAGACAGATAAAAACAAGTGAACAAATGTCCGTTTTGATTGGATAAACATGGCTATGATCATGTGTAATGCAAACGCATAAGCGATGACTACAATGATCCACTGAATAGAGTTTTGAGTCTCCTCTGGATTTCAATCCTCATTGTCTACTGTTTGTGAGTTTTTCCCAATCTTCTCTATCTCTGGTTTTCTCTGTTGCAGTATTCTGGGAAGTGATACGCTCTGCAGAAGAAGGACCCTGTGGGCCTGTTCCTCCAGGACAACATCTCTGCTGAGTCGATGATGACGGCACCATGACCGCCTCCTCCAAGGGAAGTGTCACTCTCTTCGGGTGAGTAGATCTGCATCAGCGTGGAAGAACTCGCATATAAAGCATACACAGATGCTAAAATAATTGTCTAGTTGTAAGGAAGAATGTGGATTAATATCCATTTAATTGGTGCTGAAACGATTTGTCTAATAGACCACAAAATTATGGCACAGACCAATCAAATGTTAATTGGTGGACAGGAAATATAGACAACATTTTACACTGTAAGTGATGGATCACTATATATGCTTGACCTCTGGTTTTAAGTTGTGAGAGCTAATATGAGTTTGAGTGTGTTGATATGTTCTGTGCAAATGAGTGTGTGTTGTTGTGTTGACAGGTTCTGTGTTGTGTGCGCTGACATGGCTGCCCAGTACACTGTGCCTAACCCCACCAACCCCAGCAAGGTGTTCATGAACTACCAGGGACTGGCCAGCTACCTGGCCAGTGGAGGTGACAACTACTGGGTGATTGACACCGACTATGATACCTACGCCTGCCGTACCCTGAAGAACGATGGACGCTACGAGGATGGTTACTCCTTGATCTTCTCCCGTAACCCCCGTGGCCTGTCCCCAGCAATCCAGCACATTGTCCATGGGAAACAGGAGGAGATATGCATGGCTGGCCTGTTCGAGCCTGTCCTGCAGTCCGGTGAGCTGGACACTTGTCTATAGGGACACAGCATGAAAACAAAGGCTAACTGAGATCACGTCTAGATAATATCAATGAGCATGAAGGAGAGCATCATAATTAATAAATGAAAGCTAAGAGGGAGCTAAGAGTTGTAGTTCAATAAGGATTGAAAATATTCACAACAATCTGCATTATGCCCCAGTGCAGAAAAATGTTCTTAGGCAGATATATCTGGTCAGGGGGCATGAATAAGTTATTTTTCTCTTTCCTCTACAGGAGCTTGCTGAATTGTCAGCTCAGCCTGAACCAAATTCCTTAAGCATTCTGGCATGAGATGAGGCGTCCAGGGCTGATGGATAGGTCCAAAGCAGCGCTGTAGAAATGAATAGACCATGTTGCAAGGCAGGAGAGAAAAGTCTGCCACCCATTGTCTCAAGGAAAGGGTTGCTCAATAGGGTAAAGTGTGTGTATGTGTGAAAATAAATATTTTTGTTAAACAATTCTCTGAGTTGCATCCATGTTTGATCAAGAGCTAAAATTGATTAAATAAATAGTTTCATATATACAGTGCCTTCAGAAATTAGTCAGAC
Organism: Salvelinus fontinalis; assembly: GCF_029448725.1. NCBI lineage: Eukaryota > Metazoa > Chordata > Actinopteri > Salmoniformes > Salmonidae > Salvelinus > Salvelinus fontinalis. The sequence continues at coordinate 32,914,160 of NC_074685.1, forward strand.
CCCTTAACGTTTTTCACATCTTGTTACGTTGCAGCCTTATTCTAAAATTGATTAAATAAAAAAATCCTTAGCAATCTACACACAATAGCCCATAATGACAAAGCGAAAACAGGTTTTTAGATTATTTTGCAAATTTATAAAAACAAAAAACAGATACCCTATTTACATAATTATTCAGACCCTTTGCTATGTGACAAAAAATTGAGCTCATGTGCATCCTGTTTCCATTGATCATCCTTGAGATTTTTCTACAACTTGACTGGAGTCCACCTGTTGTAAAATTCAATTGATTGGACATGATTTGGAAAGGCACACACCTGTCTATAAGGTCCCACAGTTGGCAGTGCATGTCACAGCAAAAACCAAGCCATGAGGTCAAAGTAATTGTCCGTAGAGCTCCGAGACAGGATTGTGTCATGGCACAGATCTGGGGAAGGGTACAAAACATTTCTGCAGCATTGAAGGTCCCCAAGAACACATTGGCCTCCATCATTCTTAAATGGAAGAAGTTTGGAACCACCAAGAGCTGGCCGCCCGGCCAAACTAAGCAATCGGGGTAGAAGGGCCTTGGTCAGAGAGGTGACAAAGAACCCGATGCTCACTCTGTCAGAGCTCCAGAGTTCCTCTGTGGAGATGGGAGAATCTTCCAGAAGGACAACCATCTCTGCAGCATTCCACCTATCAGATCTTTATGTTAGAGTGACCAAAAGACCCCTAAAGGACTCTCAGACCATGAGAAACAAGAGATTAAACTATTTGGCCTGAATGCTAAGCCTCACGTCTGGAGGAAACCTGGCACCATTCCTACGTTGAAGCATGGTGGTTGCAGCACCTGCAGGGACTGGGAGACTAGTCAGGATCGAGGGAACAATGAATAGAGCAAAGTACAGAGGGATCCTTGCACAAAAACCTGCTACAGAGCGCTCAGGACCTTAGACTGGGGTGAATGTTCACCTTCCAGCAGGACAATGACCCTAAGCACACAGCCAAGACAATGCAGGCTTGGCTTCAGGACAAGTCTCTGAATGTCCTTGAGTGGCCCAGCCAGAGCCCGGACTTGAACCTGATCGATCATCTCTGGAGAGACCTGAACATAGCTGTGCAGTGACGCTCCCCATCCAACCTGACAGAGCTTGAGAGGATCTGCATAGAAGAATGGGAGAAACTCCCCAAATACAGATGTGCCAAGCTAGTAGCGTCATACCAAAAAGACTCCAAGCTGTAATCGCTGCCAAAGGTGCTTCAACAAAGTACTGAGTAAAGTGTCTGAATACTTGTGTAAATGTGATATTTCAGCTTTTTATTTGAATGAGTGTAGCTTTGTTGTTACAGTGTAGCTAGTTTATTTTGAAGCTATTGTGTTGTTGTTTTGTATTCAAATGGTCCCACTCACCAGTCCCACAGACGCCAGATTGCTGATAAAGGCTTCTCCTCACAGAACCTCTTTGTAAAGAGCCATGGTTAATAACATAAGTGGATTTAGCTGCTCAGTTGTTATCCCCTAGTCTTGGCTGTAAACTGTGAATAATGGCAGAGAGTCCACTGGTCCAGGTCCAGCTAGGTCCAGTCTAGGTCCAGTCTAGGTCAGTTTGGGAAGTCTCTCACTCCCACCAGCTCAACTCCTCAAGCCTCAACTCCTGAACCATCTAACCACAGAGATCCTATTAAATGATCATGTTAGTGTTCTAATACAGTATGTAATTCTATGTGAGATCCCAAAGCCTTTATCCGGAAAGTCCCCAGGTTTAATGAGAATATGGTCAACAGACAATGTCACCTTGAGTATTAACAGAATAGCCGAGTTGTAGTTTTGCAATAGGCTAATCAAGCTAGTTATTCAGGAATTGTTTGGTAGCTATATTTTCTCTACAGCGAATGTAATCCTGAGAATGTAAAATATTTAATTTACCAGTACAGTCCCCTCTCTCGTGAACTCTAACCCCACAAAAAAAAAATGTATATATCATCATTAACTTGGCTAGCTCATTTAAAGTGTAACTGACAGCGTTTTAATGACTTCACAAATATGAAATAAACCGTAAATCATATCAACCAAAAATATCACATTCCCAATTCATGCTACAAAACCAACTTAATAATGCTCTCTCTAATTCTCTCTCTTTTTTTTCTTTCTTTCTTTCTTTCTTTCTTTCTTTCTTTCTTTCTTTCTTTCTCTCAGAGGACCTGAGCCCTAGGACCATGCCTCAGGACTACCTGGCGTGATGTCTCCTTGCTGTCCCCAGTCCACCTGGTCGTGCTGCCAGTTTCAACTGTTCTGCCTGCGGCTATGGAACCCTGACCTGTTCACCGGACGTGCTAACTGTCCCAGACCTGCTGTTTTCAACTCTCTAGAGAGAGCTGGATCGGTAGAGATACTCTGAATGATCTGACATTTACTAACATTTACTCCTGAGATGCTGACCTGTTGCACCCTCTACAACCACTGTGATTATTATTATTTGACCCTGCTGGTCATCTATGAACATTTGAGCATCTTGGCCATGTTCTGATATAATCTACCCTCGGCACAGCCAGAAGAGGACTGGCCACCATTCATAGCCTGGTTCCTCTCTAGGTTTCTTCCGAGGTTCTGGCCTTTCTAGGGAGTTTTTCCTAGCCACCGTGCTTCTACTCCTGCATTGCTTGCTGTTTGGGGTTTTAGGCTGGGTTTCTGTACAGCACTATGAGATATCAGCTGATGTAAGAAGGGCTTTATAGATACATTTGATTGATTGATGGTTTTAAAAATATGTTCTATTTGACTCAACATAAGGCATTGTTGACAGAATAGATGGATGCAGTTCAATGCATGATTTATATAATTCACCAACACATTTCTTGGTAGTCCCAAAAATATAGAGCCCCACAGTGGAGGTTTCATAATACCCATTAAACCTAGCGGTCAAACAGGGAAATGGTTCCAATCGTTTTTCTACCATTCAGTTTTCCCATAGGGAATTTTAGAAACACTTAAAATAAAAGTTTCGTGTTTCGTGTAGGCTTACCCTGGTGAGACGTTGTAATAACAATGTAAATCTCTCTCGTAAATCTCTCTCGGACAAGGTGACATTTATCAATATATTCGTCTCCATAGTCCGGCACAGTGGATGCGTCATAATACCCATAAAACCTAGCGGTAAAACCCGGTAATGGTTTCAATAGTTTTTCCCCTTTCATTTTTGCGTTTGTGATTTTAGAACTACTTCATACGGTCTGTGTTTGGTGTAGGCCTACCCTGGCATGACATTTGATAGCCTCTGTAATTCTCTCTCGGACAAGGTCAGTTTAATCAATATATTCGCCACAATTTACTCTAAAAACAAAAATGAACTTCTAATTAGCAACAGAAGACCTCAGCAAGACTACAAATTCCTGCAGGGAGCTCCTGCACGTCATCTCTAGCCGACAATGTCAACTTCCGTTCACCAGCACGAACAGAGACCCGTGTCCTATCCATGAACTTCTTCCGTTCCCTTTCTCTGTCTTAGCCAGCCACTGACTACACTTTAGTTATATAGTTAGCAGAGCAGTAGATAAAAAAATGCTTAGATAATTGTTTGTACAGTATGTCGACTTTGGTGTCTATTTCAGACCTTATGTCATTTTTCAAGGATGAACATACGAGTATTTAAAGGCGAGACCTCTGTAAGTCTGGCCATGTGGAGAAGTGCATCTAAACCTAGGGGCAACTTACAGGTTGGGCAGGGCCAGCATGAGGGATGAAATTTATTTTGTGTCGGTGTGTATCTATTAAGTTAAGTTTGAGTATCTTAGCAATATAATGTGTTCTTTACTACTATCAACATTCTACAAAGAAAGAGCCACTTAATCAATTATAAAGTCATTAACCAGATTACCCCAGATACCAGACTTAGACGAGTGATAACTCAGTTCTAGAATGTTGTCCTTGAGGAGAATATATCTAAACATCTATTGACATTCAGAATTGACTTTGTTTAAACATCCAGCCTTTATTGTAGTTTCATGACCAGAGACAAATCTTTAAAGGCACAGTGTTTATTTACTCGGGGTGGAACATGCCTTCACACAGTCTTGATTTTGTGGGATTCTTTCCGCTATATGATTGACATGTCAAGTGATAAAATCCCCAAATATCAATTAAAAGTTTATGAAAAAACTGCACTTGTTCTCATGATATATTCTACAGCTGTGACGACATCAATCAAATCAAACTTTATTTATATAGCTAATTTCTTACAATAAACATATTTCAACATGTTCAAAGTCATGCATAGAAAGGCGTGTGGCACTTAACATCCTTCCTCTTGCTAGGTCTCTGTAGGTAATAGGTGATTCTCTTTACCACATGTGAATCCCCCTGTAGAGTGCAGTGTAGCATTGGCTATTTTTGCGATTCACGATATTGGTTGTACGGATGTGGAATGCGAGTGGAGGAAGCCAGCTGTGCCCAACCAGGTGCAGTCAGTGGAGGACCTGTACCCGGTCGAAGACTACAACCCTCTGTCCTGAGAGCCCACAGAAGAGGATCTTCAGCGGCTGAGGAACCGTCTCCGGAGAGGTTCAGTGGAATGACATGGCTCCTTGAACCTGAGCCAGAACAACCACTACCTTCCCTGTCATCACCGGACATTGTTAAAAAACAAGGGCACCTGGGACATGCAGGGATCCTGGCTGGCATGGTGCTATCAGTCGAACAGTTGGACAGTGCATCAACCCCAACTGGCACACCGTGAGGAGAGCGAAGTTGACAGCCAGCAATTTTGGAGCAGTGGTTAGGGCCAAGTTCATTACTCCGTCGCTGCTAAAAAGGGTCCTCAGATCACAGTCGTTGAATGGGGGTGTTGTCTGTAAAGTGGGGCACCGATCATGAAGAGGAGGGCATCAAGGCATTCAAAATGGCTACATTGATGGATGTGCTGGAGTCACGGCTTTGGGTTATGGGGTCCAGGATCCTGGGTGCCTCACCGGATGGTCTGTTGGGCAACACAGTAGTGGTGGAGGTCAAGTGTCCCTATGGTGCAAGGGAACTTACCATTGACGAGGCAGTGAAGTCAAACTATTTCTATAACCAGGAGGAGGGAGTATTTTACCGCCTCCGGGAAGACCATCCTTACTGGCACCAGGTCCAAGGGCAGCTTGGAAGGGACTTTTACTTTTTCGTTATGTGGACCACCAAAGCCTCCATCCTCATCCAGCGTAATGACCTCTGGCAGACTCATATTGCTGGACTAGAGGAGTTTTTCAAGGACCACATGCTCCCAAAGTTGGCACTGCAACAGTGAACCTCTGTAAATATCTTGTAACACACACACACGTCTCCCAGAATAGGTTATATTACATACAAGGTTTGCTCAAAGCAGCCAACTAAAGTAATGTACTTAACATAAGGTAAATCACAAAAGCTGGTCTGAGTGCATCTTCTTACAGTTTCATTCAGTGGTACAACACAATTGTTGGCTTAGGAATGGGTCCTGGTGGAGGCAGAAAGAAGGTCAGCCCGGGCCTTCCTCCAGGTGCGATGACAACAGCGCATATGGTCATGGACTGAGGGAACCGCCACCTCGACATCTTGGGCGGGGAACAAGGGGGGTTGATAACCCAGAACACACGCGAAGGGGGACATACTCGGCGAGGTTTTGGTGAGGTGTTGTGCGCATATTCCACCCAGGGTAGCTGAGCACTCCAGGAGGAAGGGTTAGCCGAAGTCACACAGCATAGGGCAGTCTCCATCTCCTGGTTGGCCCGTTAGGGCTGGCCGTTGGTCTGGGGGTGATATCCAGATGAAAGACTGACATTGAGATATCCAGTGCTGAACAGAAGGATCTCCATACCTGGGATGTAAACTGAGGTCCCCTGTCAGAAACAATGTCAGTAGGAATGCCATGCTGATGAAACATCAGTCTCCCTGGAGGACAGAAGCTTCGAGAAGGGAATGACGTGAGCCGCTTTGGAAAATCTGTCAATTATGGTGAGGATGACTGAGTTACCATTAGATGGGGGAAGGCCAGTGACGAGGTCCAGAGCTATGTGTGACCAGGGGTGACTGGGTATGGGAAGAGGGCGAAGCAGGCCGGAAGTGGGTTTAGTGGAGGTCTTATTCCGGGCACAAACCGAGCAGGCTGAGACAAACTCCCGGATATCTCGCTCCATGGTAGACCACCAAAAGAGCTGACGCAGGAAGGCGTGGGTCTGGTTCAAACCCGGGTGACAGGTCAGGTGAGTAGAATGGGCCCACTGAAGAACATCAGAGCGAACTGAATCTGGAACAAACAGAGCATTTCTAGGACCGTTACCTGGGTCAGGCTGGTTCTGCTGAGCCTGGAGGAAACGGGACTCGATCTCCCAGGAGACGGCGGCAACGATGCAGGTGGATGGCACAATGGTATCTGGCTCAGAACCAATGTTGTCGGCGGTGAACTGGCGGGAGAGGGCGTCAGGCTTGGTATTCCTAGAACCGGGGCGATAAGTGCGTGTGAAGTTGAATCTCCCGAAGAACAATGCCCACCTGGCTTGCCGGGAATTCAGATGCTTGGCGGTCTGGATGTAGGACAGATTTTTGTGGTCCATCCACACGATGAAGGGGAGAATAGAACCCTCTAGCTTCACTGACAGGAGTTCACGGTTACCGATGTCAACATCTCTCTCTGCAGGTGAGAGCTTATGTGAAAAGAATGCACATTAGTGGAGCTTCTGATCAGAGGGAAAATGTTGAGACAACTATCACAGTGTCGGAGGCATCCACCTCCACGATGAACTGGAGTTCTGGGTCTGGCTGGGTGAGGATTGGAGCGGAAGTGAAGCAGTGCTTGAGTTCCAGGAAAGCTGCCTCTGCCTCAGGGATCCAGAGTGGAGGTGGAGGTGAGAGCGGTGAGAGGTGCTGCCAGATGGCTGTAGTTGCGGATGAAACGTCTGTAAAAATGTGCAAACCCCAGGAAACGCTGTAGCTGCTTCAGGTTTGAAGGCGCAGGCCACTCTGACTGCCTTGACATTGGAGGGATCCATACGTAACCAGCCCTGTGTAATAATATAGCCCAGGAAAGACAAAGAGGAAGCATGGAACTCACATTTTTCAGCTTTAACAAAAAGCTGGAGAGAGACTTGGGAAGGGAGGCAGTCAGAGGAGGAAAACCAAGCAAAGAAGTTTCACACACACACATACAGAGAGAGAGAGAGAAAGAGGGAGAGAGCACTGGGGGAGTGGCGGCAGGTTAGGGAGACAGGATGAGCAGTAGAGCACGTGGCAGGTGCAGATGTAACACTGGCTATCTACTCCGATTTCAGAGCACTCTCGCGCGCAGAATAACTGATTAATCTATGAAAGCGCAACACCTGCTGAATATGACCGGGGTCAGTAAACATGGGAGAGAAAAATTATAGTTAGTCAAGAAAACTCTAGATTACATGTAAACAGCCTAACCATCTCTGCTAGGTCTAGTAAAATGGTCAGAGTGAGGTGTTCTCTCATTTGTGTCAGGAAGTAGCTAGCTAGCAAGCTAGCCAACTTTAGCCAGTTAGCTTGGTGCTTGATTGGGACAAGCATGCATTGGCAGGTAAGCTGCAGGACGAGCAAGCTACTTACTATTCCCCATCGTTTATCAGTGAAATTTTGATGGTCAACTATCTGAAAAAGTTTGAGAGGGTTTATCTAATGTTCCTTCGTTAGATTTGAGCTCATCTGGCTCTGGCTAGCCTTAGTTGTTGATCTTGTTGATGTGGATATAGGGAAAGATAGCCTACCTTTTTGTTTGATCAGTACGACTGAAATTTAAGAGGACTCCAATGGTATTTGCATAAATCTATTCACCCAGATGCTAAGTCTTTTTGTTCTGTATCTATGTAACGACACAGTCGTTCGATCTAAATGTTCTGTTGCTATACTGGCTGGTAACATTCTTCTCCCTTGCTTACTAGCTAGCCAACTACGGCTAATTTACAGTCACCTCAAACAGTGCAGCCAGAATAACAACCAAGTAGCTGCCTTTGTTTAAGCTGTTTTCTAGTGACATTTATTTGGATACATCCATAAGAATGAGCTAATGACTCGCATAGAAAATGTGCTCTCTCGTCAGGACATTGTTGTTCAGACGAGCTAGCCAACAACACAGCTAACACAATCACTTTAAACTGGAGCTAGAAAGACTGCAAACAAGCTGTACTTGTACCTGTTTTCTATTGACATTTCTTTCCATAAAAATTATTCAGGATTTTGACTAGCTGAGAAAAGCTGCCTGTCTGTCTGTCTGATCCAGACTGTTCATTACTATGGGACAGCTGGAGTTGAATATTGAAACGATGTTTCAAATGTCGACGAGACAGACGGCAAGGTTTAAACAAATCTCCGCTGCTGAAAACTAAATTCTAGTCTAAAAAAAAGTAGATAATGTCAAGATGCTTTTTATATCTGAGATCGGCCGCTTTCCCACTCTATATTGCTGTAGAATTTTCACAAATACCTTAGTGTATGTTATTCCCAAACATTCTAAGAATTTATGAAAACGTGAACATGACCATATCAAAGTGCTCGCTTGTCAGAAAATGTAATAAAAAATAGTCATATTCTTCCTGGGGGTGTATATGAACAGATTTTAATAAGATTTCATGTTGCTAAAATACTGTCAGTTCCAGTTCCACTATAAAGGCCTAGAGGCCTATCTGGGGACCTATCTGGCCTGAGAGTGTCTTTACAAATACACTGTGTTCTTATGTCCATTTGGACTCAGTCAAAAGGTTATATTAAAACCATGATCAGTGATCACCCACTGATAAATAGTTATATCCTAAGAATATATAGATAAAGTAAACATTCACAAAAACCTATTGCATTGCCATATGGTTTCCATTGCCTTTTCCAACATCCTGTACTATTCAACAGTAGTGGTGGTGATGAGCACTCAAGATAGGATACTGCTCCCTCTAATGGCATATGGTATTCTCATTTCACCACTCATTGGAACTACCACACTCGTGGCGAAGAATTAATGATGTGCAATATCCAATTTGTAAGTCGCTCTGGATAAGAGCGTCTGCTAAATGACTTAAATGTACCAATATGGAAAATATTTGTTTTATGAATAGCATCAAACCTGTATGGTATGCATTATTTTTCCCCAAACAACTGCTCACACTCTTAAATACACAACTCCATAACCATAACGAAATTAGTGACCGATTGAACTTAGTGTGAATCAGCATTCTACATAGACCTAAGGTATTCGATGTAGCAACAAATTATTATATGGTTACAATATAACGCAGACAACGGGACTTTACAACGACAATGACCCTGGACATTTGAGCTGGGAAAAAAGCCTACTTTCCCATTAAACAAGTTGAAATGATCTTGGCTGTTAGAAAATGTAATTGTATGCAAGCCAAAGTATTTTTTGCACCTAAGTATCTCTCTTCTTAAGTACGTCAATGTATGATTCTAATTAATGGGACAAAAGTATGTAAAGATCAGAACATGTTGCTAAGACAAAACCCCTAAGTAAGCAAAAGGATCTGGATAAGAAGTTCCTATCGTCAGTGGGCAGATGTCAAAATACTGGTAACAGTGTGTGAATAATTTATAACATGTTTCCTGTCCTCTTGATAAGGTTTAACCACTTTTTAGCCATATAATTCCATTATAGTTAATGGGAGTTGACACCTATGCCATGTGCACAGCAGAAATCTATCAGTTTTAGAGGATCATAAATGTCTCATTAATTTGATGCCATCAATCTTGTTTGGATCAAAGGGGAGAACGTTCAACGTTGCTGCTCAAGCCAAGCTCTGGTTCACTCAGTTAGTGTGAATTTCAAGGCCAAGAGTTTACCTGCTGTGAACCTGGATGCACATGTTCAGATGGATGAGAGGGTTGCCAATAGGTTACTTTCTCACTCTCTCTGACTAATCCTATTCAAACATTTACATGCTGATGAAAAAAAGAAACTCTCTTCAAAGGAGGTTAATGTGTAAAGGACTTTTAATTACTCTCACACCACATGTACTATGAACGCAAGAGTGAACTGGCATAAAAAAAGTCCTCTGTCCAGCCAGCACTGCAAACAGGACCCAACAATAGAGTAGAATAGAACACCTGGATGTCATTGCTGAGGCAGCCTTCCTGGGGAGATAATAGGGCACTTGGCAGTGACACGTTTGACAAAGTTACAGTGCTAGCGATATGTCCTAGAAAAAGCGATATATCTTTAACAACCTACATAGCACATCCAACAAAGTTTATGAGCATTCTGTGCCTTGGAGAAAGCATTCAATCACTCAACCCCATCACACTGACTCTCAGTCCCATCAGTGAATGGATGCCTCAGTTTCCATGGTTATGAACCAGTCCACAAACCCATCCCCCATCCCCTCTTCTCTCTTTCTCTGATTGGAGGATTAGATGAGCGGGCCCTGGATGAGAATGAGGCTCCTCTTCCCATCATCCCTTGCTCCATCCGGCTGTACTGAATCAGGCCTGTGTGTGAGCACAGTGAAGATCTCAGAAGAGGAGGCATGGCTACTGTATCCTCTCACCAGCCTCCACACTCCTTATATCAGAGTGAGTCCCCTCTCCTTCTACACTGTGTTGACTGGTTCTATGCAGCCACAGATGGACCCCTGGAGAGGGGCTTTTACAGATAAAACGGATACATTTCTAGACTGAGAATGAATAGTACATCAGACAACACCCCGACTCTGGTGTATTTAAAGAGACGGAGTAGTCATCCTCTCATATCTATAATTTATAGTATGCGTCCTATATATTTACACATTTATAAAACAAAGTATTGCCTTATTAATTAATTGTATAATATATTTCAATGTTCAATTGAAAAATATATTTTTTTCATCAGCATGTTGTATTCCTCTCTTCATGTCTTTGACACATACAGTGCATTCGGAAAGTATTCAGACTCCTTGACTTTTTACACATTTGGTTAAGTTACAGCCTTATTCTAAAATTGATTAAATTAAATAAAAAATCTTTATCAATCTACACACAACACAACATCAAAAAGAAAATTGGGCAAATATATACAAAAAAAATCTGAAATACATTATTTACAAAAGTATTCAGACCCTTTGCTATGAGACTCAAATCTGTACTCAAACATGATTAATGTTTCCATGAATCATCCTTGAGATGTTTCTTCACCTTGATTGGAGATCCCCTGTGGTAAATTAAATTGATAAAATCAAATCAAATTTTATTAGTCACATGTGCCGAATACAACAGGTATTTTACCTTACAGTGAAATGCTTACTTACAAGCCCCTAATCAACAATGCAGTTTCAAAAAAATATAGATGAGGATGAGAGATAAAAGTAAAAAGTAATTAAAGAGCAGCAGTAAAATTACAATAGCGAGACCATATACAGGGGGGTACCGATACAGAGTCAATGTGCAGGGACACCGGTTAGTTGGGGTAGTATGTACGTACATGTAGGTATTAAAGTGACTATGCATAGATGACAACAGAGAGTAGCAGTGGTGTAAAGAGGGGAGGGGGGGGGGCAATGTAAATAGCCTGGGTAGCCATTTGACTAGATGTTCAGGAGTCTTATAGCTTGGGGGTAGAAGCTGTTTAGAAGCCTCTTGGAACTAGAATTGGCGCTCCTGTACACCTTGCCGTGTGGTATCAGAGAGAACAGTCTAGGACTAGGGTGGCTGGAGTCTTTGACCATTTTTAGAGCCTTCCTCTGACACCGCCTGGCATAGAGGTCCTGGATGGCAGCAAGCTTGGCCCCAGTGATGTACTGGGCTGTTCGCACTACTCTCTGTAGTGCCTTGCGGTCGGAGGCCGAGCAGTTGCCATACCAGGCAGTGATGCAACCAGTCAGGATGTTCTCGATGGTGCAGCTGTAGAACCTTTTGAGGATCTGAGGACCCATGCCAAATATTTTCAGTCTCCTGAGGGGGAATAGGTTCTGTCTTGGTGTGCTTGGACCATGTTAGTTTGTTGTTGATGTGAGTACCAAGGAACCTGCTCCACTGCAGCCCCATCGATGAGAATGGGGGCGTGCTCGGTCCTCTTTTTCCTGTAGTCTACAATCATCTCCTTTGTCTTGATCATGTTGAGGGAGAGGTTGTTGTCCTGGCACCACATGGCCAGGTCTCTGACCTCCTCCCTATAGGCTGTCTCGTCGTTGTCGGTGATCAGGCAACTGTTGTGTCATCGGCAAATGTAATGATGGTGTTGGAGTCGTGCCTGGCCGTGCAGTCATGAGTGAACAGGGAGTACAGGAGGGGACTGAGCACGCACCCCTGAGGGGCCCCCGTGTTGAGGATCAGCGTGGCGGATGTGTTGTTACCTACCCATACCACCTGGGGGCGGCCCGTCAGGAAGTCCAGGATCCAGTTGCAGAGGGAGGTGTTTAATTCCAGGGTCCTTAGCTTTGTGATGAGCTTTGAGCGCACTATGGGGTTCAACGCTGAGCTGTAGTCAATTAATAGCATACTCACATAGGTATTCCTTTTGTCCAGGTGGGAAAAGGCAGTGTGGAGTGCAATAGAGATTGCATCATCTGTGGATTTGTTGGGGCGGTATGCAAATTGGAGTGGGTCTAGGGTTTCTGGGATGATGGTGTTGATGTGAGCAATGACCAGCCTTTCAAAGCACTTCATGGCTACAGATGTGAGTGCTACGGGTCGGTAGTCATTTAGGCAGTTTACCTTAGTGGACTTCAGCACAGGCACTATGGTGGTCTGCTTAAAACATGTTGGTATTACAGACTTGGAGAGGGAGAGGTTGAAAATGTCAGTGAAGATACTTGCTAGTTGGTCAGTGCATGCTCGCAGTACACATCCTGGTAATCCGTCTGACCCTGCGGCCTTGTGAATGTTGACCTGTTTAAAAGTCTTACTCACATCGGCTGCAGAGAGCGTGATCACACAGTCTTCCGGAACAGCTGGTGCTCTCATGCATGTTTCAGTGTTATTTCCCTCGAAGCAAGCATAGAAGTAGTTTAGCTCTCGGTTGTGCTTCCCTTTGTAGTCTGTAATGGTTTGCAAACCATGCCACATCCGATGAGCGTCAGAGCCGGTGCAGTACGATTCGATCTTCGTCCTGTATTGGTTCTTTGCCTGTTTGATGGATCGTCAGAGGGTATAGCAAGATTTCTAATAAGCTTCCGGGTTAGAGTTCCACTCCTTGAAAGCGGCAGCTCTAGCCTTTAGCTCAGGGCGGATTTCGCCTGTAATCCATGGCTTCTGGTTGGGGTATGTACTGTCACTGTGGGGACGACGTCATCGATGCACTTATTGATGAAGCCAATGACTGACGTGGTGTACTCCTCAATGCCATCGGAGGAATCCCGGAACATATTCCAGTCTGTGCTAGCAAAACAGTCCTGTAGCTTAGCATCTACTTCATCTGACCACTTTTTTATTGATTTAGTCACTGGTGCTTCCTGCTTAAATTTTTGCTTGTAAGCAGGAATCAGGAGGATGGAATTATGGTCAGATTTGCCAAATTGAGGGCGAGGGAGAACTTTGTATGTGTCTCTGTGTGTGGAGTATAGGTGGTCCAGAGTTCTTTTCCCTCTGGTTGCACATTTAACATGCTGATAGAAATTTGGTAAAACGGATTTAAGTTTCCCTGCATTAAAGTCCCCAGCTACTAGGAGCGCCGCCTCTGTGTGAGCGTTTTCTTGTTTGTTTATGGCGGAATACAGCTCATTCAATGCAGTCTTAGTGCCAGCCTCTGACTGTGGTGGTATGTAAACGGCTACAAAGAATACAGATGAAAACTCTCTCGGTAGGTAGTGTGGTCTAATAGCTCGAGACTTCCTTAGATATCGTGCACCAGCTGTTATTTACAAAAATACATAGTCCGCCGCCCTTTGTCTTACCAAACGCCCCTGTTCTATCCTGCCGGTACATCGTATAACCTGCCCACTGTATTTTGATATTGTCGTCATTCAGTCACGACTCCGTTAAGCATAAGATGTTACCATTTTTAATGTCCCGTTGGTAGTTTAATCTTCCGCGTAACTCGTCAATTTTATTCTCCAGGGATTGTACATTTGCTAGCAGAATTGATGGAAGTGGGGGTTGGACTTGATTTAGAAAGGCACACACCTGTCTATATAAGGTCTCACAGTTGACAGCGCATGTCAGAGCAAAAATCATGCCATGAGGTCAAAGGAATTGTCCGTAAAGCTCTGAGACAGGATTGTGTCGAGGCACAGATCTGGGGAAGGGTACCAAAACATTTCTGCCGCATTGAAGGTCCCTAAGAACACAGTGGACTCCATTATTCTTAAATGGAAGAAGTTTGGAACCACCAATACTCTTCCTAGAGCTGCAGCCCGGCCAAACTGAGCAATCGTAGGAGAAGGGCCTTGGTCAGGGAGGTGACCAAGAACCTGATGGTCACTCTGACAGAGCTCCAGAGTTCCTCTGTGGAGATGGGACAACCATCTCCACAGAGGATGTCATTGCTGAGACCTTCCAGAAGGACAACCATCTCTGCAGCACTCCACCAATCAGGCCTTTACAGTAGTGGCCAGATGGAAGCCACACCTCAGTAAAAGGTACATGACAGCCCGGTTGGAGTTTGCCAAAAGAACTCTCAGACCATGAGAAACAAGATTCTCTGATCTGATAAAACGGAGATGGAACTCTTTGGCCTGAATGCCAAGGATCACGTATGGAGCAAACATGGCTCCATCCCTATGGGGAAGCATGGGGGTGGCAGCATCATGCTCCCAGTCCCTGCCATCATGCTGGCAGGGACTGGGAGACTAGTCAGGATCAAGGGAAAGATGAATGGAGCAAAGTACAGCGAGATCCTTGATGAAACCTTCTCCAGAGCTCTCAGGGCCTCATACTGGGGTGAAGGTTCACCTTCCAACAGGACAACGACCCTACGCAAACAGCCAAGACAATGCAGGAGTGGCTTCAGGACAAGTCTCTGAATGTCCTTGAGTGGCCTTGATCTTGAACCCGATAAATCATCTCTGGAGAGATCTGAAAATAGCTTTGCAGCAACGCTCTACATCCAACATGACAGAGATTGAGAGGATCTGAAAAGAAGAATGGAAGAAACTCCCCAAATACAGGTGTGCCAAGCTTGTAGCGTCATACACAAGAAGACTCAAGGCTGTAATCGTTGCCAAAGGTGCTTAAACAAAGTACTGAGTAAAAGGGTCTGAATACTTATGTAAATGTGATATTTCATTATTTTTTTTATTATACATTTTCAAACACTTCTAAAAACCTCCTTTTGCTTTGTCATTGCTGATTGACGAGGGTGGAAAAAAATTATTTCATCCATTTTAGAATAAGGCTGTAAACGTAACAAAATGTGGAAAAAGTGAAGGGGTCTGAATACTTTCCAAATACACTGTATAGGTTTTTCAATAGGTATTGTTTTGTCTGGAATGAATGGTATACAAACTGATGATGAGCAGTATTGTGTTGCACATGAAACAATAACAATATACACATTTCAGTAATTTAGTACTGTTACTCTACTGAAGCCTGTTACACGGTTGGTCAGGGGTCTGTTGAATGCAACGTCTTCAGCCCACCAACAATGGTACCATTCACACACAGCCAAACAAAGCAAAAACCTAGATGAAGTGAATAACTGATTAGTGAAAAGGCCCTCTTTAGTTTGCATGTAAGCTATTCCATTATAAAAGGCTATATAATATCATTCTACACACAAAGATTACTCCATACATGTAGTTTATTATGTTTACACAGCTTCTATTTCCAATTGATGATCCAGACCTTTTGGAGGGTATGTTTTAACTAAACTGGTCAAACAGAGTGATAAGTTATGGTGTATGCCAAGACCTGGCACAAATCAATTCACACACATCTCACAAGACCTCACTGGTCAACGTTTGACTTAATTCATTTGCATATTATGTCAAGGGCCATTGTGCAACTTCTCCCTCATGGCACAATAGTGGAAAGACCAGACAACACATAGTCTTGTGATCCCACCCTGGAGTCATGCCATATCACAATGGGATTTCACATGTGATTTCAAGCTAGGGAATTCTTTAATATTGGGTCCACAGATATGACATCACTGCAGGTCACGAGACAGGATCTATTAGCTAGTCACAGATCGATTTCTGTACCATAACACTGAGCACAATGGGACTTCATATAGCAAATTTGGAGTGATGTGCTCCATGGCTTAATTGGCTAAGTCTTAGCCAATGACATAGCTAGAAACCAGGAACACAACTCATAATCTAGTAGTTCATTAATGATGACTAATATGCAATGTAGAAGTAAAAAAGAATGTGTGAACACGTATTTACCTTTAAAGGCAAACCTTACTAAACCCTAGGCCTCTGGAAACAGGACATTCAGTCAAATGCAAATAAAATCTAGTTCTAAAAAAACATGTACATTTCCATATTTGACACATGATGACAGATGTATTAATGTATGTAATACATAATACACTGAGAACAGGGACCAGTAATCTGGTGTCAAGTCAATAGTGAACAAACCCCTATCTTATTGCTGTGTTGTAAGACAATCACCAAACCAGGTCACTGTGTCAACTGGAACTACTGCATGTTAACAGTTTGTGACCCTTCTTCTTCAGTTTCCGTTTGTGACCCTTCTTCTTCAGTTTCCGTTTGTGACCCTTCTTCTTCTGTTTCCGTTTCTGACCCTTCTTCTTCTGTTTCCGTTTGTGACCCTTCTTCTTCTGTTTCCGTTTGTGACCCTTCTTCTTCTGTTTCCGTTTGTGACCCTTCTTCTTCTGTTTCCGTTTGTGACCCTTCTTCTTCTGTTTCCGTTTGTGACCCTTCTTCTTCTGTTTCCGTTTCTGACCCTTCTTCTTCTGTTTCCGTTTGTGACCCTTCTTCTTCTGTTTCCGTTTGTGACCCTTCTTCTTCTGTTTCCGTTTGTGACCCTTCTTCTTCTGTTTCCGTTTGTGACCCTTCTTCTTCTGTTTCCGTTTGTGACCCTTCTTCTTCTGTTTCCGTTTGTGACCCTTCTTCTTCTGTTTCCGTTTGTGACCCTTCTTCTTCTGTTTCCGTTTGTGACCCTTCTTCTTCTGTTTCCGTTTCTGACCCTTCTTCTTCTGTTTCCGTTTGTGACCCTTCTTCTTCTGTTTCCGTTTGTGACCCTTCTTCTTCTGTTTCCGTTTGTGACCCTTCTTCTTCTGTTTCCGTTTCTGACCCTTCTTCTTCTGTTTCCGTTTGTGACCCTTCTTCTTCTGTTTCCGTTTGTGACCCTTCTTCTTCTGTTTCCGTTTGTGACCCTTCTTCTTCTGTTTCCGTTTGTGACCCTTCTTCTTCTGTTTCCGTTTGTGACCCTTCTTCTTCTGTTTCCGTTTGTGACCCTTCTTCTTCTGTTTCCGTTTGTGACCCTTCTTCTTCTGTTTCCGTTTGTGACCCTTCTTCTTCTGTTTCCGTTTCTGACCCTTCTTCTTCTGTTTCCGTTTGTGACCCTTCTTCTTCTGTTTCCGTTTCTGACCCTTCTTCTTCTGTTTCCGTTTGTGACCCTTCTTCTTCTGTTTCCGTTTCTGACCCTTCTTCTTCTGTTTCCGTTTGTGACCCTTCTTCTTCTGTTTCCGTTTCTGACCCTTCTTCTTCTGTTTCCGTTTGTGACCCTTCTTCTTCTGTTTCCGTTTGTGACCCTTCTTCTTCTGTTTCCGTTTCTGACCCTTCTTCTTCTGTTTCCGTTTGTGACCCTTCTTCTTCTGTTTCCGTTTGTGACCCTTCTTCTTCTGTTTCCGTTTGAAAATTAACCAGATCCCAGGTTAGGTCTGAATATTAACAGATAGATAAGCCACACCAGCCAGTAAACGATTGACTTTTGTTACCCTATTGCCCGGAACCTAACTAGATTGCCAAGGGAGGCCTTGCTTCCACTTTATGGACAACCCAAAAGGAGACAGTGGCCCCACCCCCCCACGCTGTCCAGCCTATGGCAATGATCAGTGTCAGGACAAGGGTTGCCCTTATCGCTATACTCATCCAACATAGACTTGCGACAACACCATTTTTGTCATTCTACTCCGGGGTAGCAAGAGAGGCATGTGTATGACACTGCCAGAGAGACAGGAGAGACAGGAGAAGAGAAAAGTAGGGAGGGAGAACACTGATAGCGGTGACTATTTTTAGGTGTACCTGTAGGTTACATGTTCCTGACTACAGAACTTTGACACAAAATTTGCATTCCTTTTTGGGTTGGCAGAACGAAGTGTGGGTGAGTTAATGTTTTGCCTCAGCCTGAACATTGGTAGAATAACAAGTAGCCTACGTTTGTAACCTATGTGTGCCATTTCATGCATTTAATGCGTTTTAAGACAGGTAAACATAGAGCATCTAGAGGAGGGTCTAAAAATGATTTCGACCTACAATTGCTATTACTATTTGAGTCCCGTTAGTGCAGTTAATACATGAGGGGTGGGTGTTGACTTTGGTACAAGAAGAAGAAGCAGGAATCAAAGCCCAAAAGACAGCTGTAATGAGGTTATGATGGGACACAACGATAAGACTTAATCTTCTGTTTACTGCAACCGTAAAGGGTGATCATCCCACCGGGCACAACGTCTTTTGCACGTTGGTTCAACCTAAGTTCATTGAAATGATGTGGAAACAACGTTGATTCACCCAGTGTGTGCCCAGTGGGACAGTTATCTACTGCATAGTTTAGGCTTCTGAAGACATGATAAGACATGATGAGCTCTATGGTGAATGTCTGGATCACTCATTCATCTCAATCTAGAGATGTTCAGACTGTCCACAGTGGGAAATGTAGAAATGTCTTTCTTTCTACTGATATCATTAGAGGCATGCTTTGATGCTTGATATTTCCGGTTAGGTCGCATTTAAAATATATTGAAGTTTTAGAAGGTTTGTCAATACATTGTCTGCGTTTGTCTTTGAATTAAGGGGCAATCTGAGATGGGTTGATAGATGGGTTGCCTAAGACACCTGTATATTTTCACTGTGGTCGTTGAGTAAGTGTTGCCACGGTTATCACCATTCAGGTAAGACCCAGATGCAGACAACGTCAAAGTAACAACAGTTTATTAATCGAACAGGGGCAGGCAAAAAGCAGGCGAAGGGCAGGCAGAGGTTGGTAATCTAGATTGGTGGGGCAACGGTACAGGACAGCAGGCAGGCTCAGGGCAGGCAGAATGGTCAACACCGGGAAACTAGGAAACAGGCACAATAGCGAGACAGGAGCAGAGGGAAAACCACCGGTAGGCTTGACGTAACAAAACGAGCTGGCAACAGACAAACAGAGAACACAGGTATAAATACACAGGGGATAATGGGGAAAATGGGCGACACCTGGAGGGGGGTGGACACAATCACAAAGACAGGTGAAACAGATCAGGGTGTGACAACGATGCTGAATGTCGCTGTGTAACATGGAACTTGATGTGGGAGCACATTAACAGCAAGCAGGAAGTTTCTTTGACGATAGCCTAACTAATCTCTCACAGATCCCGACATGTTTATTTCTTTTCAATGTTTTCATTTTCACTAAATCACTACTTGACTGAACCTCTGTTACAGTTTCAATGATATAATAAATGCATCAAAGTTTAACGAGAGAACTATGTGTAATGCAACACCCCTTGAATTCAAATGCTAATCGGGAAGGTGTTTAATCATTGTTTCCTTCAGGGAGGACACACTATCTAATGATCAAAGAGTGTCATGATGAGTGAAGATTCTCTGTCTGATTCATTCCAGGAGCACAGCTAAGCACCCCACCACCACCCCCACAACCCACTCCTTTCAGAGGCCATGGAGGAAGCCAAGGTCACAGAAGTTCCCCACCTGGAGCGGAGGGTCCGGCAGCGGAAAGAGCCCATGACCCTTCTGAAGACCAAGCTGAGCCGTAGCCTGTCCTGCTCTGTGCCCAGGGTCAAGAACACCTTGACTGGGTTCTTCCCTGTGGTGCTCTGGCTTCCCAAGTACCAGCTGAAAGAGTATATCTGGGGTGATCTCATGTCAGGCCTCATCATAGGCATCATCCTGGTCCCTCAGGCCATCGCCTACTGCCTTCTGGCCGGAGTGGACCCTATCTATGGCCTTTACACCTCCTTCTTCGCCAACATCATCTACTTCTTCATGGGGACCTCCAGGCACGTGTCTGTGGGCATCTTCAGTCTTATGAGCCTCATGGTGGGCCAGGTTGTGGATAGAGAGGTGTATATGGCAGGGTTCGAGCTGGATGACACCAAAGCAGCCACCGTAGATGGATTCTTAAATGTAACAGGAGACTCAGACAGCTCAGCCGCCAACCTGACAATAGGGGCCTTCGGCATGGAGTGTGGGAAAGAATGTTATGCCATCAGCATCGCAGCAGCCTTGACGTTTTTGGCTGGGATTTACCAGGTACAGTTTCAACTACTCTGATTGATTCAGTACTCTCATAACTTCTTATGGCTGCATCCCGCTAACGGGATCGATATGACAACAGCCAGTGAAAGTGCAGGGCGCCAAATTCAAACAACAGGAATCTCATAATTAAAATTCCTCAAACATACATGTGTTTTATATCATTTTAAAGGTAATCTTGTTGTTAATCCCACCAAAGTATCCGATTTCAAATATGCTTTTCAGCGAAAGCACTACAAACGATTATGTTAGGTCACCACCAAACCACAATAAGCACAGCCATTTTTCCAGCGAAATATAGCAGTCACAAAAAGCAGAAATAGAGATAAAATTAATCACTAACCTTTGATGATCTTCATCAGATGACACGCATAGGACTTCATGTTACACAATACATTCATGTTTTGTTTGATAAAGTTCATATTTATATAAAAAAAATTGAAGTTTACATTGGCGCGTTACATTCACTAGTTCCAAAAACATCAAGTGATTTTGCATAGCCACATTGTTTCAACAGAAATACTCTTCATAAATGTAGATGATAATACAAGTTATACACATGTAATTATAGATATACCTCTCCTTAATGCAACCGCTGTGTCAGATTGTTTTTTTAAATTACGGAAAAAGCAAATCATGCTATAATCTGAGACGGCGCTCAGAATAATAGCCAAATTAGCCGCCATGTTGGAGTCAACAAAAAACAGAAAATACATGATAAATGTTTCCTTACCTTTGATGAACTTCATCAGAATGCAGTCCTAGGAATCCCAGGTCCACAATAAATGCTTGATTTGTTTGATAATGTCCGTTATTTATGTCCAATTAGCTACTTTGGTTAGCGCGTTTGGTAAACAATTCCAAAGTCACAAAGTGCGTCCACTATAACGTGACGAAATGTTCAAAAGTTCCATAACAGTCAGTAGAAACATTTTAAACAATGTACTGAATCAATCGTTAGAATGTTGTTAACATACATCTTGAATAACGTTCCAACCGGAGAATTAGATTGACTTCAGTTGAGCGATGGAACGGAGCTGCCTATCACGTGAACGTGCGTGGTCAAAGCATGGTCAGCCCGTGGCAGTGGTGATTAATTCCTGTCTCCTTTGCCCCCCCCCCCCTTCACATTAGAGTCATCAGACAAAGTTCTATTGACTGTTGACATCTAGTGGAAGCCGTAGGAAGTGAAAACTCATCAATATCGCGCTGTAATTTCAATGAGAGCTTGGTTGAAAATCTGCCACCTCAGAAAAAATCCAAACAGGAAGTGGAACTTCTCAGGTTTTTGCCTGCCATATGAGTTCTGTTATACTCACAGACATAATTCAAACAGTTTGAGAAACTTCAGAGTGTTTTCTATCCAATACTAATAATAATATGCAAATATTAGCAACTATGACTGAGGAGCAGGCCGTTTACTCTGGGCACCTCTGTGCACCTTTCATCCAAGCTACTCAATACTGCCCCTGCAGCCATAAGAAGCGTTCAACATGTAGTGGAACATATGTAAATCAGTTAGACTTGATGACTCAATGTCAAATGTAAAAAAATGTCAAATGTCTCATGTTAAATTAACTATCTGATAAACATGGTTGCCTCCTTCCAGGTATTGATGGCTGTGTTCAGACTGGGCTTCGTCTCCGTCTACCTCTCTGCTCCCATGCTGGATGGCTTCGCCACAGGCGCATCGTTCACCATCCTCACCGTCCAAGCCAAGTACCTACTGGGGCTTAAGATCCCTCGCCACCAGGGCTACGGCACTGTGGTGGTCACCTGGATCAATATCTTCAGTAACATCCAGAACACCAACTACTGTGACCTCATCACCAGCGTCATCTGTATCTCCGTCCTGGTGTTGGGGAAGGAGCTCCAAGATCGCTACAAGGATCGTCTGAAGATCCCTCTGCCCACAGAGCTGGTAGTGGTGGCAGGCGCTACACTGGTGTCCCACTTTGTAGACTTCCACGGACGGTACGACTCCAGTGTTTCTGGTGCTATCCCCACAGGCTTCATCCCCCCTAAGATGCCCAGTTTTGGTCTGATGCCCCGGGTGGCCTTCGATGCCATCCCACTGGCTGTGATCAGCTTTGCCTTCACGGTTTCCCTCTCTGAGATGTTTGCCAAGAAGAACGGCTACACCGTCCGGCCCAACCAGGAGATGTTGGCCATTGGTTTCTGTAACATTATCCCATCCTTCTTCCACTGTTTCACCACCAGTGCTGCCTTGGCTAAGACTATGGTGAAAGACTCCACGGGCTGCCAGACTCAGGTCTCCAGCATTGTAAGTGCCTTTGTCGTTCTCCTGGTCCTGCTCTTCTTCGCCCCCTTCTTTTATTCCCTCCAGAAGTGCGTCCTGGCCTGTATCATCATCGTCAGCCTGAGGGGAGCTCTCCGAAAGTTCAGAGACGTGCCCAGTAAGTGGCGCGTCAGTAAGATGGACGCTGTTGTCTGGATGGTGACTATGAGTGCCTCAGCTCTGATCAGTGTGGAGATGGGGCTGGTGGTTGGGGTAGTTTTCTCTATGCTCTGTATCATCGTCCAGACCCAGAAGCCCAAGGTTTCTCTGCTGGGACAGGTCCATGGCACTCTCTACTACGAGGATTTGGAGGATTATGAAAACCTTATGTCCCTCCCTAAAGTGAAGATCTTCCGCTTCCAGGCCCCGCTCTACTATGCAAACAAGGACTTCTTCCTGAAGTCTCTGTACAAAGCCGTGGGCGTGAAACCCTTCCTGGAGATGACCAGGAGGATGGAAGCAGAGAAAAAATCTGAAAAAATGGCAGCGAAGGAAGCCGGGAGAGACGACAAGACTAATGGAGAGGTGAATGTAGGGCTGGTGTCCAGAGAACTTGACTTCCACACTATCATCTTAGACTGCTCTGCCATGCCCTTCGTAGACTCCACAGGGATGCAAACCTTCAAAGGGATCATTAAAGACTATAAGGAGGTGGGTGTCACAGTGCTGCTAGCAAGCTGTAATACAACGGTCGTAGATTCTCTCAGACAAGGCTCTTTCTTTGGGAAGGCTGACAAAGACATGGAACGCTTGTCATTCTATACTGTACACGCTGCAGTTCAATTTGCCAATGACAGGGCAACATCTACATTTATTGGTGACTCATTGGTGTAGACCAGAGCCGTATATATCCAAATAAATGGATATGTAAATAAATGGCTCTGGTCAGGGATGGATTGGCCATCTGGCAATTCTGGAAAATGCGAGATAGGCTGGACAATTTTTTTGTTGGGTGGCTTGGTCAAAATTGACACACACACAACATTTTTTTTTATATCAAATAAAACAATCAAAAAGGTGACATCGCCAGCGGTCCATGGGGCTGGTAGCCCTTCACACTCACAGCCACTGTCATCCCCTATACCGGTTGAAAAGGGCAGATTTGGTCACTCATAAGCACCTAAATCTGAATGCAGTGGATGTACAGTAATGTACTATATATAATGTCAGAACTCAAGCTCTTTACTTTACAGCTCACTTTACAGCCCTGTGTGGGGTTCAACAGACAGTCGTTCTAAACATGTGTACCACGCACAACAAAAAGATGCCCCCAATCTCTCCTGATAATTGGGCTAGTAGTTAAGCAACATTTTGTGGTCTGAGTGAGGGGATGCTGTAAATTGAGAGGAGTCGATGTGTTCTGACAGATGACACATGGAGGATTATAATAAATACTGCTTTGATGTCATACAAGCAAACCACACACCCATAAGTCCAAATGTTCACTTCACATTTCCATATTTGAAAACTGATGTAATTTACAGTATCAACAATTATGATAGCTATATTTGATGTACAGTTACAAGGATGACAAGCGTCATACCCTGGGTTGTCCTGAACAGAATGTTTGTCATATTGTGAAGAAAATTTGCTGCGGAACACACACTTGAATGACTCCATTCTATGCGCACCAAAATTACAATCTGTTTGTCTGAAGTGCCTTGTGAAAGCCGAACACTGTAAGATCATATTTTATAACTAGTCATGTTGGCAATAGAACAAGCTTTCAAATGATGCCCACCTGACCCAGATTGTGATTTATACTGGAACAACAGTAATTGTGTGATGGTGGGGACGCAGGGCTGTGTTCCAAACAAAACACTGTAAGTGTGCTTGCTTCAGTTCCTCAATGGAAAAGCTAGGAGCCCTCAAAAAAAGCACCTTTAAGTCGAAAGGCTCTTTCCTTGTGTCATAAAAGTGCATTGAAATTACTTAGGTACTGTGCACAGTTTGGAGAGGTGAGTGTCCACTTGAAGACACCAGTTAGACCTCTCACTCAAACCCTTGTAATAATGTTTGCACCTACCCCAAAATTGCCATGAATATTCGTATCATGTTACTGAGTGTATTCGTTATCAACAAATGCAGCGAAAACTACAGTAAATGTAAAACGCACATGAACTCAACAGCGTAATGTTTGGATTTGTTTGGTCTTGTGTCAGGTGAACTGTTGTGTTCTCACCTTTGGTCTGATCATTTCTTTCAATTGATACCATGGTCATGCATATACTTTTTATATTTCTTCTGTTAGAAACTATCCATATAGGTGTAAAGGGTTAAAGATGTACTAAGCAGAAATCTCACCAACATTTCCTGGTTGCTAAAATTCTAATAGTTCACCTAATTTCAGTATATGACAAAATAAGCAAGTATAGTGTAGAGAATCATTGTACAATCTATGAAATATATTTTCCATAACCAAAAATATAAAAGTATTTTCAGCTGTTTGAAGCTGGTGTATAAAACCAAAAGTAAAAGACACAAAAACAAAATGTAAGAACGGGAAGCATAGAAATGGCGCTCATAGAACAGATCTACTGCTTCTTAGACTTGCTTTCAATAAGAATGACAAATCTATAACTCACATTTCTATAAAATTTGCCTTTGGTTATTCTGTGGGCAAGGGCCGGCCCGGTTTTCTGATCGGCTGGGCTGAGGTCACGCAACCTCACATTCAAGGTCAAACGTGGCATCAGCTAAGAGACCTTCTCCGACTCTGTCATAAGTTATACAGCCAAGATCATGGATTGTAAAACACGGAAAGGTGTTTATAAACGTAGCAAGAGCAAGTTGTACATTGTCACCTCACTCAAAACGTCCTATTTTTTGGGCGGCTAAACCTACGATTTGGTCAAACAGTAAAGTGCATTATCCTCATGATTCCTGTAATGAAAGTGTCTGCCATGTGACTGTGCCCTCGCTGGTGTCTGCCTCCGTGATGAGCACTCTCTTCTCCCCCATGCGCTCGATTATTTTTTATTTTTTTAAATGCTTTGGAAGCTTTGTGTCCTTCGCCCCCTTCTTCCTGTCGAAGGGAGGAAGGTCTCAGGTTTCTGTAGGTATAATTTGATTTTAAACAACCAACATGTACGCGTTCATGAGAGACTCAGCTTTCGATGGGGGGGTCAACCATTCGGACGCTACAGACAGAAGTTGGCACATCAGTGGCACCGACTTCAGATTAATTTTGGGGGGGATGTCTCCTGGTCGGACAAACACCGCTGTAACTCTGCCACCTCCCACCACAGATGCGGAAGACCAACACAGGTGGATTGAGACGCAGCCCATGTAAAAAAAACAATATCTCTAGCTTAAACAGAAGGATTTTGTTTATTATGGTAATGGTGGGGGGAGGGTGGGGGTTAGTGTTATTTGAATAATAAAACTAGCAAGCTTTTGTACAGTGATGAATGTGTCAGTGATAATGTTATCCACTGTATGTTTTATAGGGGATTTATGATTGACCATCCAATTACTAATCAAGGGAGAATCAATCTATTTTATGTTTCCTTTTGAGTTTGACCAGGACAGATTCACCATAATGTTGATGGTGACTTCACCAGTTATTTTGTAACACACAAACTCCAGTTTCTATCCCAACAAGGCGCTGGTATCTAAAGATTTACAATAGAAGTTGATGTTTCAGATGAACTTTTAAAGTTTGGTATCTTATCAAATTATTCTTAAAATCGTATTTTATATTACTTTGTACAGTTGTTGGTGGTTGAATGTTTTTATATACTGTGCATCTTAGTTATCAATAGAAACAACGGTATTGTATAAAGTATAAGTAAATTCATTGTTTAATAAACTACTACAATACTAGCTATGTGTAATTTAAATGACTAATGATTTTGAGACTATGAAGTTATATTGAATGTTAGTCCTTTTCAGTTGCCAATTCACTTGACAGCGGGTGTCAATGATTAACTGGCAACATAACAGAATGCAGCATTGGAACAATTCCTCAGTGCTCAGCCATTACAGGCTTACTACCGTTTAGTCATTTCACAATTTGCTGTGTCAGTTTGACAGAAATAATCGTTTACTTTGATCATTGGCATGAATTATGCTGACTTTTCATATTGCAGGTTCAAAAATCACTCCAGAGCACTACAGACATTGATTACAATGTGAGCTTTCCTGACTCTTTATTCAACATGATTAAATGCATAGACTAATGTGTATCCATCTAATCAGCAACCTCTACCAACAAATAACATTGATATGGCGTGTGGCGTAATTTTATAAAAGTATTTTGACTTACTTTCTATAGTACTGAAGTGAAAATGCAATGTAGCCTACTGTCCACTTGATGGCGGCAGAGAGCCTCCTGACCAAAGTGAGAAAATGGGAGTGCCATTGGTGAGTGAATAGCCTATTACAGCGCTTCTTGAACAAGGACATAATTTTTGAATTTTTTTGCACAAGCATCTGAAAGGCTACTGCTTTCGCACCGCTGTAGTGACAAATGAAACTAGCCAGCCATCTACGTCTTTTTGTATAAATAATTGATATTCTTCAACAGCTACCTATTTTTCCTTTATTGTTGTCGGGGGAAACTATGTCAAGTCGGAGGAGGTAAGTTCAAGTTGACTTGGCTTGCTAAAGTATGCTAACGTTAGTACAGACAGTTAGCACCACAGTTATACAAAATCTTTGGTCGTACCAGTTAATTTAGCTAGTTAAAGTTAGCTGCATCAATGTTTAATTGATTACAATTAGAAGTTGCTTCCGCAATAGAAATAGCTAATGACATTGCAGCATTGCCGAGATAGGGGAAATGTTCAAACCGTTGGTAGTTAGCTAACAGAGGACTAACGCTAATCTTTGATACTAAGGGTATCATAGCCAACTGTGTGTTAGCGCTGGTCCAGGGTGTTATTTTTACATTCGCCCCTAGATGGATTTCCACCTTAATATTGACAGGCTTTTACATACTTCTGCTACTCGCCAAAGTAAAGATATTGCTAGAGTAATGTTTGCTGACGAACCTTTCTCTGCCTGAACCGCCAAACTAGTTATGTGTGGTCCATCCGTTGTAGTGCAGATCCAACGCATGCGCTTGGACCATAACTAGTCTGGCAGTGAACAAAGTGTTCAAAATAACTAGTTAAATGTTTGCTGGCTACCTAGCCAGCATAAGTTACCAAATGTGATTGTCTTGTCACTCATCTCTGCAGTGAAGCCCTGGCTTTCTCGCTAGTGACGGGTATAAACCATGCCATGGCCAGGCTGGTGGGCATCTGGGACAGCATAGGCATTATGGAGGAGCAGAGGGTGGAGCGAATGGAGACAGTGAAGAAACACATTGAGGTGAGGCTTTAGAAAACAGTATATTCAGATGAACTGCATGTTACTGAATCCTCGTCAAGTAGTTAATTAACCAACTCTATGACACTATTTTCCTAAGGGCCTTTTGAATGACATGATCACGGAGGAGGAAGCCTTGAAGCACCGCATCCGGGCCAATATCATCACTTTTCAAAAACAGCTGGATACCTTGTGCCTGGAAATGTCAATGGATCCAAACAAAGTAAGTGGTACTGTAAGGCTTTTTATAATCAACCTCAACAACATTGTTCGCTGCTTCCTTTCCTTGACTCCTTCCCTTCCTTTGTACTAACCTCCTGGTCTCCAACTTGTCCACCTGTCAGATGGAGGAGGGCCTGACAGTCCTCCAGATTGAGAAGAACCTGCGTCTGCGTTTGGAGGTTCTGACCAAGGAGAAGGGGGAGCGTTTGAAGGAGCTACACGGACTGCAGCAGGAGGATAAGGAACTGTGTGTGGAGCTGTGCGTCACCCCCTATTACATCCCCACTGGCAGCATGCCATCTCGCACGCAGCTACAGGAGCTCCGGGAGCACATCCAGACCCTCAGCGAGGAAAAGGTACTGTAATGGCTGCAGGCCATGTTGAAGATTTGGGTTTAGTATGAATGTCATGTTGAACTTCCTATTGTCTTTAAAAAGCAACATTATTATTCAAACTGTACATTTGTCATAACTGCTCATTACTGGTATTTTTGGGGGGGAATCTAAACTCTTGTCACTCCATCCTGTAGAAGAGTCGTGCAAAGGTGTTCTCAGGTCTGCGTGAGGACATCAGGAAGCTGATGGAGGAGATGGGTCATGAACCAGAGACTAGCCTGGAGAAAGAGTCTGTGGGCCACGACGAGGATATATTCCTGCTCACTCATGAAAATATCAAAGCCCTCAAACTGCTGCTCTCCCAGGTGCTGAAAATAATCTAGCCGCGCTACTAATGATTACTTAAATATTATATTGTAGTATTTTATTGTATCTGGTGTGACCTCTAGGTCTGGGCCAATAGTATTTGTATCCTTTTGTGTAGATGGAGGTCAAGAAGGAATCCCTGACAAATACTCTAGCTGAGCTGAAAGAACAATCCATGTGCCTGTGGAATCGTCTGGATGCGCTGGAGCAAGACTGCAATGTGTTCCAAGAGAGTGTGCAGGGTACCCTCTCTGACCAAATCGCACAGGTTGGAACTCTCTCCTCCTTCATACCTCTCCTTCACCACTGTGTTGGACAACGCTTCACATGCATACTACACACCACTGTTAAAAACAGTAAACCTTACACTATGACTACAATGTTGCCCCGGACTTAGCTAACAAGGGAACAGAACAGAGATGGTGCTAGTACCCCACAGTGTTTGAGACAGTCCTTACCCGGGTAATGTTCATTGGGGACCACTGAGGGAAAACATGTGTTTCTTATAGTACCTCCTCGAATCACTGTTTCTGAGCGTTGTTTTCCTTTTTCTTCATACTGAACCTGAACATGTTGTCCGGTCCAGTGGCAGGGGGAGGTGGACCGTCTGACAGACCTGCAGAAGACCAGGCTGGAGGATGTGATTGAAAAGGTCAGACAGGAACTAGTGACCTTCTGGGACAAGTGCAACCTGGGTCCTGAGCAGAGGGAAACCTTCAATGCCCACTTCTGTGACAGTGAGTAGAACAACACTATGAAATCTCACTCTCACAGACAAAATACACATACATACTGATCGAACCAATCCGTTTTCCCCTAGATAACTTCACAGAGGAGTTGTTGGCGCTGCATGATGCTGCGCTATTGAAGGTGAAGAATTATTACGGCCAGGTAAAGCCCTTACTGGAGGCCCTGCAGAGATGGGAGAAGTACTGGGCCCTCTTCCAGGACTTTGAGGTATTGCTGGTATTTGCGGTCAAGCTATGTTTGTGAATGAAATTGCAACGTTTTGTAAAATTGTGCACTACTTGGTGCATGTCATCTAGGACTGTCCGCAACAACAAAAGATCTTGGCTTCTTTTGACCAATCGATGGGTTTAAATTTAAAAATGTGTATTTTTCCCTATATAGAAATCAACTAGCCTATATGTAGGCTAATGAGCTTGTCTTATGTTTTAAGCACAGTGATTAAATAATTAAGACACAAATGACTCGAGGGAGCCAGAGATAGCGATAGCCTACCCTCCTCCCCTTGCTGCTGGCTTTCTGCAGTTAAGCTCCTGAGGTTGCTGGTAATGGCCTGTAGACATAAAATAGCCTACATAAAGCTAACAAATAAAATGTAGAAGCGTGCAGATAGAAAATATCTTGACTAAAAATAAATATCCTATAAATAACATTGGCTATGCATGGTTTGTCTGCAAGGAACTTTGTATCCACTTGGTCCGGCCTGAAGCTCGCGCTAGCAAACTTGCAATATTGAATAAAATATTCTGGACCCTCAGTTTCCCACACCAATTAGCTCCAGACAGACACGGCTGTGGACGCACAGTTGTAGACAATTTGCGCAAGGGATGAGAAGTAATCAGGTAGGCCTATTTTACAACGTTTCCACCGGATCACAGCACAAGTGGTTATTGAAAGAGCTGGGAAAATGTTCAAATAGGCTAAGTTAAGGAGCTATTGTCTTTCTCAATGGATGTAAAAACAAACTTTGTTTACTTGCTGTTTGAGTTGAAGAAAAAATGACTTAGAAGTTCTTACTGACTTTATTGTCCCCATGGGGAAATGTTTTTGCAGTGTCATTTACATGTTTTAAAGTGGCGTTTAAATACTAAACAAAATTGACAATACAACTTTCATAACAGTTACCGGTACATACCAATAAAAAAAATGTTTTTTAAAGACTAGCCTGCTGGCCTTACAGAGTCTATAGGAACATTAGCCCGAGCTATTTAGGAGGGATATCACCTGGCACAAATGATTGTCTGGTTCTGTTTTTCCTGCTGAGGGGTTCCCTATACCTGCGCCCAGAGGAGTAGTTCAAAGTCCGGGTGCAGGGGGTGGCTTGGGTCTAAAATGATTTTGTGAGCCTTGCGGAGGGCCCTGACCTTAAAGATCTCATCCAGGCCTGTCTTTTTGACTCCAAGTACCTTGCTTGCTGTGGTGAGAATCCTTCTCGGCATATTTCTCTGGCTGACAGTGGCATTGCCAAACCAACAACCAATAACAAGTTCCACAGTGGTGGTGAGTTAAGACAATCAGAAATACTATCAGATCCCCAAATGGGCACGTTTTATAGGCCTACATTTGCACGCAGGCCAGGTAGCCTAGGCCTATTTCTCTGCATAATCCGGTGTCCGTGCTCAGTTAATGTTGATAGGAGAGCTACAAACAAAAGACAATTAATAAATTGACAATTCGTTAGTGGTATGAACTAAACCAAAACTTGTTCCTCATAAGCGTAGCCCAGATTGTATGGTCCTTAAACAACGTGTCCACTCCGACAATGAGAAAGGTAAAAGACAGTAATAATATATTGATTGCATTAACAGAAATTAAACAAATATTGTAGATTAGAATGGTAAATGTACTACTGGTGATACTACCGCAATGGATTAGAAGAGAAATTATTTAATACATTTTAGATTAAGGCTATAACGTAAGAAGCTGTAGAAAGGGGGGTCTGAATGCTTTCCCGACTACACTGGATATTTTATTTTTGTTTCCAGCAAATCCTAGACAGATTATATTAGGGCTGACCCCATGTAGTTGACTGGTTGATGGTCAACCAATAGCCTATCAACTAATTGACTAAACCTGATCTGTTTTAGATTTGCTGCATCAACAACAAAAACTCCACCGTAGATACTAGACAACAATCTGCTCATTTTCTGATACATGTTCAGTGTGTTGCTAATTTTGTTATTCTATATAATTTGACAAGAAAATGTATAATCTATTACTGAAACTTCTCTTTGCAGAAAAAGGCCAATGATCCAAACCGTTTCTCCAACAGAGGAGGAGCCCTTCTTAAAGAGGCCAAAGAGAAGGTCAAAGTTCAAAAGATGCTGCCAAAGGTAAGACTTCTTTTGATTTAAGTCATGTTCATCTATAAATCTGTATGGCGGTTGGCTTCACAGTCTGAAGGAAAGTTATATACCTTTCATTAATCTCTGACAATTACCTGCTTAAAATCTGTAAGTTGTAGAAATTATAGTCTTTACATTTTTACATATAAAATATGTTTATGAAAAGTGACAGACATGGTTGATGGTAATCAAACAAACTCCTGCTAAATTAAGGCACTTTGCAGTCCAGCGTTAAATCACCACAGCTTCTATTCACAACCGCTCACTGGAGCATGCAAAGATCGGTTCAAGGTCATTCTCATATGCTGCTTATATGGTGGTGTCCTTGAAGTTGTAGTCTGGCCAATGACGTATACAGTGCATTTAGAAATTCCATCATTCTTAAATGGAAGAAGTTTGGAACCACCAAGACTCTTCCTAGAGCTGGCCGCCCGGCCAAACTGAGCAATCGGTGGAGAAGGGCCTTGGTCTGGGAGACCAAGAACCCGATTCTCACGCTGACACATCTCCTGAGTTCCTCTGTGGTGGTGGGAAAATCTTCCAGAAGGACAACTATCTCTGCAGCACCCCACTAATCAGGCCTTTATGGTACAGTGGCCAGACGGATGCCACTCCTCAGTAAAAAGCATATGACAGCCCGCTTGGAGTTTGCCAAAAGGCACCTAAAGGACTCTCAGACCATGAGAAACCAGATTCTCTGGTCTGATGAAACCAAGATTGAACTTTTTGGCCAGTATGCCAAGCGTCCCGTCTGGAGGAAGCCTGGCACCATCCCTATGGTGAAGCATGGTGGTGGCAGCATCATGCTGTGGGGATGTTTTTCAGCGGCAGGGACTGGGAGACTAGTCAGGATCAAGGAAAAGATGAACGGAGCAAAGTACGGAGAGATCCTTGATGAAAACCTGCTCCAGAGCACTCAGGACCTCAGTCTGGGGTGAAGGTTTACCTTCCAACAGGACAATGACCCTAAGCACACAGCCAAGGCAATGAGCGAGTGGCTTCGGAACAAGTCTCTGAATGTCCTTGAGTGGCCCAGCCAGAGCCCAGACTTGAACCTGATCAAACATCTCTGGAGAGACCTGGGGAAAAAAACTATGCAGCCACGCTACCCATCCAACGTGACAGAGCCTGAGAGGATCTGCAGAGAAGAATGGGAGAAACTCCCCAAATACAGGTGTGCCAAGCTTGTAGTGTCATATCCAAGAAGACTCTAGGCTGTAATCGCTGCCAAAGGTGCTTCAACAAAGTACTGATTAAAGGGTCTGTATACTTATGTAAATGTGCAATTTCAGTTTTGTATTTAAGACATTTGCAAATAATGTTTTGTCATTATGGGTGGTGATGCAACGATATGACATTTTTGGCCGATAGCGATATCTGATTTTTTTCCTTGCTAAAAAACACGATATCGATATTTTAAAATTTTTGCGGCCTTTTAAGCATTCTAGCACAGTTAAGTAGTTAAGACACACGCATGGACGCAGCGGTCTAAGGCACGGCATCTCATTGCAGGAGGCGTCACTACAGTCCCTGTTTTGAATCCAGGCTGTATCACATCCGGCCGTGATTGGGAGTCCCATAGGGCTGCGCACAATTGTACATACAGTGGGGAGAACAAGTATTTGATACACTGCCGATTTTGCAGGTGATCCTACTTACAAAGCATGTAGAGGTCTGTAACTTTTATCATAGGTACACTTCAACTGTGAGAGACAGAATCTAAAACAAAAGTCCAGAAAATCACATTGTATGATTTTTAAGTAATTAATTTGCATTTTATTGCATGACATACGTATTTGATCACCTACCAACCAGTAAGAATTCTGGCTCTCACAGACCTGTTAGTTTTCCTTTAAGAAGCCCTCCTGTTCTCCACTCATTACCTGTATTAACTGCACCTGTTTGAACTCGTTACCTGTATAAAGACACCTATCCACACACTCAATCAAACAGACTCCAACCTCTCCACATTGGCGTTGTAAACACATCGTTGGTGGCCGGTGTTTGCTGGTTTGCAGACTTTTGTACAGCTTTGACAGTGCTACTGTATCTTTTTTGACACGCAAAGACCCAAACGGCGTTCCATAGTATGTATGTCTTGACGCTAATTGCAGTGACACTATTACTGTGTAACTCCGATAGGGCAACATCTGAAAAATAGAGCACTTGGTAGTGTGTACCGGTGCTCGACCAGTTGGCGAAAGCCAATATCACTCACGACAGAAAACGGTTGATTATCAAGGGCAATGAATTCCATAATCTTGGATTTTGCCTTTTGAGTTGTCTCGCTAAAATTTTCTTACTCTTTCAAATGACTGCTCGAGCCACACCTCAGACATTGTGGGCTAGGTTGAATGCTGTGTTGCACGTGTAGCGCCAGATTTTACGTGGCGTGATTACGGCATTTACCTACGTTATATAGGTATGCACGTCAGCTTGGACATTGGTTTTGCTCATCAGCCGATACCGATGGTGGCATTTTTAGCTAATATTGTCCGATTCCGATATGTTCACCGATATATCGTGCATCCCTAATTATGGGGTATTGTGTGTAGATTTTATGAGTGGGAAAAACTATTTAATCCATTTTAGAATACAGCTGTAGCGTAAATAAAATAAGGAAACGGTCAAGGGGTCTGAATACTTTCCAAATGCACTGTAAATGCCAGTCAGAGGTATGTGTAAAGGCTTTTTACAAAGAAAACGTGACGTTGTTTCTCCCTGTTATGTGATGTGACCAGTTGGAGGAAGAGCTGAAGAAGGGGGTTGAAGCCTGGGAGAAGGACCAGGGTTCTGCCTTCCTGGTTCAGGGCCGGAGAGTCATGACCTACATCTCCAGCCAATGGGAGGAGTACAAGCAGCAGAGGGACAAGGAGAAAAGTGAACGTGCCGCCGTAAGTCCAGCCCCTCCTAATTCTCACCCATAGATTACCACAGTATGAGTCATAATCCCCATAAACCCTAGCAGTCAAACAGGGAATTGGTTCCAATTGTTTTTCCACCATGCATTTTTCCCATAGGGGATTTTAAAAACACTTAAATGAAGGGCTGTGTTTCGTCTAGACTTACTCTGGCATAATGTTTTGATACCTGTGTAAATCTCTCTTACAAGGTGACTGTTTTTCATCACAAACTATCGTAAAGCCATATCTCTGTTCCCATGTGCAAAAGGACAATTCTAAAACTTGCTGTGTTGAACTTAGATTAAAATAGACTTCTACAGAGTTTTGTGGTCAACATGTGTAACTGCCGAATGGCAATGCTGAGAAATGGGGATATGACCATTCTGGGGAACTGATTGTTTACTGACTGGTCTGTGACTGAGGCTTTGTTTGTCTCTGTGTTGAAGTTACAGACATCAAAGAAGGGGGAAATGACGACTCCATTCAAAACTCCCACTAAGAGGGCCCATGGAGGGATAAACGGCCCCACCCCCAACAAGATCAGAAAGGTACTAGGGCTGGGAATTGCCAGGGTCCGGACAAGCTACGAAGGAAAAATACTGTAGTTTTGGTACAGGGACAGCTGACTAGCGCAAACATAATATTGCGATTTTGTCAAAAAATAATATCCAGATATGTAGCTGTAGAAGGTACAGTAACTAGCACTTACAGTGGTCCTTATGAGACTAGTTCACTGGCCTCCGAAACCAACTCGACACTTTATTATTGTGGTAACACTTATTTTGATATAATTGCGTAATGTAAGAATCTCTCATTTAAGTACCTTACATAGGTGGAACATTTAAGAAATGTGTCACTAGTCTTACATGACCTTGACCCACATAGCCCTTTCAGAAGATTCCTAGCCAGCTTACCAGGGTGCGGTCATCCAGCACCTTCATACGTGTGCCCAGCAGCAAGCCTCCTCTCTTCCAGGTTCAGATGCAGGTACACACCCAGCATTCACTCCAAACTGTGGACCATCGTTGGTTCTTATGCATGCACACTTATATCCAACTTGGATAGTGAACATCTTCCATTTATATAGCGCGATGACTATTAAGACAACCACTAGGTGATTGCTGTTATAGAGTTTTGCCTATTCGAGCAGTAAGCCACTTTCCAGTCTACCTAGCTTGTGAAAGACACAGTATTGACAGCGAAATCAAAAATTGTCTTTAGAATCTAATCTCTTTCCAAGTTATTAATTCTATTCAAGAGATGTAGAAATACACTGCCCAAATAAATAAAGTGAACACTTAAACAACACAATGTAACTCCAAGTCAATCACACTTCTGTGAAATCAAACTGTCCACTTAAAAAGCAACACTGATTGACAATAAATTTCACATGCTGTTGTGCAAATGGAATAGACAACAGGTGGAAATTATAGGCAATTAGCAAGACACCCCCAATAAAGGAGTGGTTCTGCGGGTGGTGACCACAGACCAGTTCCTATGCTTCCTGGCTGATGTTTTGGTCACTTTTGAATGCTGGCGGTGCTTTCACTCTAGTGGTAGCATGAGATGGAGTCTACAACCCACACAAGTGGCTCGGGTAGTGCAGCTCATCCAGGATAGGACTGGCCCGCCCGTTCCCCAGACCTGAATCCAATTGAGCACATCTGGGACATCATGTCTCGCTCCATCCACCAACGCCACATTGCACCACAGACTGTCCAGGAGTTGGTCAGGAGACCATCCGCCACCTCATCAGAAGCATGCCCAGGCGTTGTAGGGAGCTCATACAGGCACGTGGAGGCCACACACACTACTGAGCCTCATTTTGACTTGTTTTAAGGACATTACATCCAAGTTGGATCAGCCTGTAGTGTGGTTTTACACTTTAATTTTGAGTGTGGCGCCAAATCCAGACCTCCATGGGTTGATTAATTTGATTTCCATTGATCATTCTTGTGTGATTTTGTTGTCAGCACATTCAACTATGTAAAGAAAAAAGTATTTAATAAGAATATTTCATTCATTCAGATCTAGGATGTGTTATTTTAGTGTTCCCTTTCTTTTTTTGAGCAGTGTATAATACTTCAGGTGGATTCGATAGGTGTGTGCTGCATGTTCAGTTTGTTGACTCTGATGTGCCGTGTTTGTTTGTGTCCACTCATTGGCTGTGCAGAAAATGAGGCCCCTGGAGAGCAGCAGCAGTCAGAGAACGCCCCTGCTTGAGTGCAACAGTACAGAGAGGAAACAATCTGTTGACATCAGCTACTCTGACTTCACTGTGAGACCAGACTTTTAAACTATACTCTGATTCCAAGACCAGCTGTTAATTATTTATTTTTTTACAAATATTTGGATAGGATTTTTCTCTCAGCTCTATAGTGAACCAATTAAATATATTCAATAAACATGGCACTTTATAAAACAAAAGCAATTCATACATTCTCATAGATCATCAAATATTGTTAGTTGCGCCTTTTAAACTATACTCTGACTTCACTGTAAGACTAACCTTTTAAACTAAACTCTACAACCCTCTTGTCTGCAGATACATTTTGCTCTTTTATAAATCACATTTCCTGCAATTCTACACATTTTGTCATGGGGTGGAGAGAAAATATTAGTTTTAAAGCAAATTTCCTGCAATTTATAAATTGTTAGACCAGCCTTTTAAACTATACTCGGACTTCACTGTAAGACCATCCTTAAGTCACTGTGTACTTCAATAATGAATTTACAGTGCATTCAGGAAGTATTCAGATCCCTTTACTTTTTTCCCACATTTTGATACGTTACAGCCTTATTCTAAAATTGTCCACCTGTGGTAAATGCAATTGATTTGGAAAAACACACCGGTCTGTATAAGGTCCCACAGTTGGCAGTGCATGTCAGAGCAAAAACCAAGCCATGAGATTAAAGGAATTGTCTGTAAAGCTCCGAGACCGGATTGTGTTGAAGTGCAGATCTGGGGAAGGGTACCAAAACATTTCTGCAACATTGACGGTCCCCAAGAACACAGTGGCCACCATCATT
The DNA here is from genome assembly GCF_029448725.1 of Salvelinus fontinalis. Lineage (NCBI taxonomy): Eukaryota > Metazoa > Chordata > Actinopteri > Salmoniformes > Salmonidae > Salvelinus > Salvelinus fontinalis. The sequence goes on from NC_074685.1 coordinate 32,952,033, forward strand.
CTTAAATGGAAGAAGTTTGGAACCACCAAGACTCCTCCCATAGCTGGCAGCCTGTCCAAACTGAGAAATCAGGGGAGGAGGGCCTTGATTAGGGAGGTGACCAAGAACCCGTTGGTCACTCTGACAGAGCTCCATAGGTCCTTTATGGAGATGGGAGAACCTTCCAGAAGAACAACCATTTCTGCAGCACTCCACCAATCATGCATTTATGGTAGAGTGGCCAGATGGATGACGCTCCTCAGTAAAAGGCACATCACTGCCCACTTGAAGTTTGCCAAAAGCAACCTAAAGACTCTGTCCATGAGAAACAAAATTCTCTGGTCTGATGAAACCAAGATTGAACTCTTTGGCCTGAATGCCAAGCTTCAATTCTGGAGGAAACCTGGCACCATCCCTACGGTGAAGCATGGTGGTGGGAGCATCATGCTGTGGGCATGTTTTTCAGCGGCAGTGACTGGGAGACAAGTCAGGCTCAAGGGAAAAATTTACGGAGCAAAGTACAGAGATCCTTGTTAAAAACCTGCTCCAGAGCGCTCAGGACCTCAGACTGGGGAGAAGGTTCACCTTCCAACAGGACAACGGCCGTAAGCACACAGCCAAGACTACGCAGGAGTGGCTTCGGGGCAAGTCTCAAAGTCTAGGCTGGGCCAGAAATCGAGAAGTTGCTGGTTCAAATCCCTGAGCTGACTAGGTGAAATTTGTCGACGTGCCCTTGAGCAAGGCACTCAATCCTAATTGCTCTTGTAAGTCGCTATGGATCAGAGCGTCTGCTAAATGTAGAGTCTCTGAATGTCCTTGAGTGGTCCAGCCAGAGCCCGGACTTGAACCCAATCAACCATCTCTGGAGAGACCTGAAAATAGCTGTGCAGCGACACTCCCCATCCAACCTGACAGAGAAGAATGGGAGAAACTGCCCAAATACAGGTGTGCCAAGCTTGTAGCGTCATACCCAAGAAGACTCAAGGCTGTAATTGCTGCCAAAGGTGCTTCAACAAAGTACTGACTAATGAGTCTGAATACTTCTATAAATGTGATATTTCTGTATTTTTGTTGTAGAATTGCAAAAATATTGAAACCTGTTTTCTTTGTCATTATGGGGTATTGTGTGTAGATTGATGCGTTGGAACTTTTTTAAAATAGATTTTAGAATAAGGCTGTAACGTAACGAAATGTGGAAAAAGTCAAGGGGTCTGAATACTTTCCGAATCCACTGTAAGTTAAATGTTGACCTAAGTTTTTCCTCACTTTCTTCTCCAACAGTGCTTTTTTGGGGGGGAGGTTATGATATCAGTTACTGAAATATGTCTTTCATTCCCTCCAGAGTGCGCTGTCCAAAAAGACAAGTGACGCAGTTTTCAATTCCACAGCAAAGGACCCCACGTTTTAAGAGGTGCGTGCACAGTTCACTCCTCAGAGGTTGTGTTCTGTCCACTTGGCACTCTTCACCTGGCTATACGGCCAGTGTTTTGTAATGGTCAGTGAGCATTTCAGGTAACGCAAGCTTCAACGGACAAGTCTTTGATGTCTTGTCGCAACTAATTTGAGCTAATTGGTGTTGCTGTTCGAAATCTAACAAATTCTGCCTTTATGTATAGTAATACTTATTTTATACAACCTGCATGGAAGTGGATTAGTCAAAAGGGACTCTTAGCAGAACTTGCAACGTATTGTAATAGTAAAGGTGTGGATGAAACTGTCATAAAGCCATGTTTACCAGTGATTAATATTCTGCTGTCCGGGGAAGGTATTGCACGAGTTTGATACTTTTTTTTAAAGGTAGAGCCCCTTAGATGTTAGACATGCAGTACTTTAATATTAATTTTAAATGTTTTACTTTACTTTTTAATGAATGACCAGGTAACACCAGAGGAAGCATCCTGTTTTGATACAGACCTTCCAGCAGATCTACATGCTACTCTTTTTTTTTATATATATATATATTGCTTTCTTGTAAAGCTACTTCTTATTTGTTTCTTCTGCACGCACACTGTCTTGGCAATGTGTTTTGTCTTTGTCCTTATGTCAACATGTGAGTTTTACTGTTTCTTGTATACCTATTAATAAATATGTCACCTGTCTTTTACTTACACTAGTGCATGCATTTTCATACTGGTCCCACGTGGGATTTGAACTCCACAACCTTGGTGTTGCAAGCACCATGCTCTATGAACTGAGCTACATGGCGGTGTTTTGAACTTTTATCTACAGTATAGCTTAATACACATGAAATGATGGCACGGGAGAGTTTGGCTTTATTCATGATAGGGAATGTTGATTTAGAGCCAAAGTCCTGAGATTGATCCAGACCCTGTAAATGTGAATGATTATAGAGAATGAATGATATTCCTCTTCTGCTCCATCAATCCTGGATTGTTTCATTGACCTTGAGTCAAAATACTCCTTTACCGTTGACCGACGAGTGGGATTGTAGAAACCATGTAATTGTCATGGATAATCAAGTTAGTCATTTATGAACAGGGAGAAGAGGATTTTGGCTGTATACTTGCCTCACTCAAACAATGGCATGATGGTCAAGAACGTTTAAATGCTTTCAAGGCAACACAGTATTACACAATTAAAGCTGTTTGCTATTCAACTGTCTCCATTGAAGCCCATCACGTTGTCTAGGCTGCATGATTACAAATGTAGGGCTAGATTAAACAGACCGCAATGAGTTTGAATAATACCCTGATCCAGTGGGAAAGAATTTGTTTAGACATTCAGAAGCACATTTTTAGTTGCCAAATTCTTGGCACATTACATGATAGTTACATTTGGTACACCCCAACAATGCAAAACATATATACCTATACATATATACATGAAATATTTGTCAAAAGATAATGTAATGAAGTTGATTGACATATTTAAACATAATTGTCCTTAACACACAGGTCACTAGCAGGAATGGGAGAGACCCCAGTCCACAACTGCTTGGCCAACTGATTACATGGACAATAGCTTTTAACTTCATAAGGACTCTTGGAATGTCATTCCACAGGCACACTAGCTTTTGATCTCTTCCTGTATCTTCATTGTCTGAGTCTTCACTTGGGAGGGGGGGAGTTGTGCTTGACTGGACAGTCCTTTTTCTTGCATCAAATTCCATAAACCTTGATCTGCTAATTCAATAATCAGACTGCAGTCCTCTCAAGTCCTTCAGCTCAGAATCTCAATGTCGTGACCATACGTCCCCATTAAAACCTACTGTATTTCACTTGTTCAACTTGTGTGAAACAAGCACCATTATCTCTCTGGGCTATAGTCCACCCATGGAGTCCTGAGATCCTACCTCATTGGATAAAATCTTTCTGCTGTTCAATGTGGCTTCGGTTGGGAAGGAAGGATAATCTAGGAGGAGGAAATGAAAGCTGTTAGTTACCGTTTATAAGCTGAGGAGGGTCAAAGTGAAATACTTATGATATCCAATGGAAAGGTGAATCTGAAAAAACACGACTAATGTAGGTGTAGGGAATTTGTATGCACGTGCTGTTTCTCGTGAGTTATAATACTGTTCTGTTTGTATAGAAAAGTGCCCTGTAGTTGGCTTCTAGCAGGCAGGGCAGATACTAGATAGTGTTACGCAACCAGGTACACTAACAATAGAATAATTGACACATATTTCATGCCTCAAGACATGGATTCTTAATTACTAAACAAAAATACCCCTCTTCGCCAGTGAGAAAACACGTCACATTTGGAATATTGGATAGATCATGTCTTAGGTGGTTTAATTAATCACATGTAGGGTTAGCTGAGTTATGACTGAGCCCCTCAGGCAGCAATAAGGCTCATAAGAAGTGACAAATAAGTAGGTCTAGTGCTGCTAGGTTCTACTGCTGCCCTGCCTGAGTTCCAGGGAGTCTACTGAAGCCAGTCTCAGGAGGCCAGATTTCAGTTGTCCTCATTATCAGACCACCAAAGCCCACGATGAGAAACCTGAGGGGGAACAAAACAAACAGCGGTGTTCTCTCAGGAGACCCTTTACTGTCCAAGTAGAGCTCTGTAAGTACTTATCATACTCAGACAAACCATGTCAGATGCCACCTGGCTTAGCCTGTACAGTATTGGAGGTAATTGTCATGTCAGGCATTGTCAGGATCAACTTGACAACATGAAAATGTCACCAATCAAAGTTTGTCACATGAACATCCATCAGTCACATGGATATCCATCAAACTTGGGAACGTGTTATCACTCCTACACCGATGTATGTTACAAGCAAGAATGACAAATTGCTTATGAATTTCCATAGACAATATTGTAATTGTTTTAGGTCATATTTACACTGCTGATCTGCCATTAAAGCTGTAAGAATGACAAATGGCTTATGAATTGTCCATAAACAATATTGTGATTGTTTTAGGTCATATTTACACTGCTGATCTGCCATTAAAGCTGTAATAATGCCACTGTAATTACTCATTTGTTGTAGTTCTGAAAGTCGCACTCAAGAACCAAAATGGGTCCCAGAAAATTGCTATGCCATGAATGTGCAGATTTGTGCACTACGTCATTGCTCTCGCTCTCTCTGGCGACGGGCTGAAGCTCATTGGCTGAAACTTGAATTTCTAGGGGGCTAGCCCATGTGGGGGGGAAAATGCCGCCACACAGCTTCCAAAAAAAAAACAATGGCTTTCAAACTAGGGATTTTGTGGCTAATTGAGGTAAAACAGTACTTATTAGTTGCCAAAGTTCCAGAGTATGTTTTTAATTTACACAGCAACATACCTGTATAATTCTGTACCTTCTCTGTGGTGGTATATTTTGTCAGTATAAAAATGCATACTCTATACACTTAAATGGAATGAAGGCAATCACAATAAGACACAGTAGCAGAATGATTCTGTACCTATGTCATTGGACTTGTCCACTGCAATTATGTTTCAGAGAGACTTACAGTAGTGAGTGCATACGTTTTCATGATGTTCCTTTTTGTACTGGTCCCCCGCGGTAATCGAACAAAACCCTGGCACTGCAAGCGCCATGCTCTACCAACTGAGCCACACAGGAACACACAAGACATGTTCAATGTTATTTCTAGATTATTTATGTTATGCCCTCTGGAGCCAGCTCAAACCTGAGAGCCGCATGCATGGTATCAGACAGTTATGTGAGACTGACTAAAAACTGAGTGGTCCTCTGTAGCTTAGTTGGTAGGGCATGGCTCTTGCCATGCCAGGATAGTGGGTTTGATTCATGGGGCCACCTATACACACAAAATGTGTGCATGCTTGATTATATATATATATGTAGGATCTTAATTTCAGCCTGTTTGCTACAGCAGGAAAATAATCCTGCAGCAATAGAACATTTGGAATATAATTAATGACATTTTTTGTCGGGGTTGATATAAAAAAACGGTAAGGGGAAATCAAGTCTGAAATTTCAAAGTGGAAATTACAAACTTCAGAAGCCTTTTTAAACCCCATATACTCTACACGTTTTACAATTCCCATTGCAGGAAAGTTATCCTGCAACAGAGTGATCAAATTAAGATCCTGCACATGTAGGTCGCTTTGGATAAAAGTGTCTGCTTAAAGGCTTATATTGAAACAATTTGAATGCCAATTATACATTTCTAGAGCAGCACACTTGTATGGTTCCATTCACCAACAGACAGTTATGATTTATCTTGAGATGTTTATGCTTAAAAAACGAAAATCGCTCTCCATAATGGACATTCTCACGTTTGACCAAAATGGGTTCTATGGTCCCCCTCGTAACCCCTGAATTGTATTTCATATGATTGAAACACATTGGTGGTGTCACCCTACCACACTAAGCAGTAGATCAGACTGATATCTTTGATTGTAGTGCAAACTCTTGAGAACGAGAAGAAAGGGGGGTGTCCACATTTTTGATAACTGGGAAACCTCCAGCATGTACAGTTTTGAAAGAACATGTGCCAAAATAAACCCACACTTGGTCATGGACTCAACATAAACATGTCAAAAGAAGCACCATAACTAAATACCATGCAGTACATGTCCAATTTGACCTAAATCTTCCAAAATCTATTCAAGTTGAAGTCTAAGTTGGCTGGATGTCCTTTGGGTTGTGGACCATTTCTTTATACACATGGGAAACTGTTGAGTGATAAAAACCCAGTGTCAAGAACTGCAACGGTGCTGGGTTTTTAACACTCAACCGTTTCCCATGTGTATAAAGAAATGGTCCACAACCCAAAGGACATCCAGCCAACTTGACACAACTGTGGGAAGCATTGGAGTCAACATGGGCTAGCATCCCTGTGGAAAGCTTTCGACACCTTGTAGAGTCCATGCACCGACGAATTGAGGCTGTTCTGTTGGCAAAAGGGGGTGTGCAACTCAATGTTAGGAAGGTGTTCCTAATGTTTGGTATACTCAGTGTACATTGTGTGTGGCTAAATTCACTGACTTCCTTGTCTTTGAATGTAACTTAAGCCCTGTTTAGACCTGGTGCTAACATGGGTCCTTTGTCCTGATCTTGTCTACATTCTGATTGTGTCCACATTTCCAGAAATGTGTCTACACATGCTATTAACATGTGTCTGTTATCCATCCACTGTGTCTGCATTGTGACCACATTTCCTGGACCCTTCCTATATGCAAATTATTTCACATATATTCTTTCAAAATAATGTGCATTTATTTATTGTAAGACATATTGATTTGATCAGTTAAGGGTGCCAACTGTCAATGACACTACCACACCCATTCCAAGCAACAGAATGTTGCTCTGACTATGATTCAACCTTCACTATCAGCCATATCATGGAGATGGAGAAATATCCATAATATCCATCATAGCATGATCACACTTCACACATGTCCTCCACATACTGTAGAACTCAGTTGTGATTACAGCAACATTAGAGAAGATTGTGGGAACAGTATTTCCGGTACAGTCCAGGGCCCAGATTCATAAAACCTTCTTAAGTAGAAATGTCTTCTTAACTGCAATTTTTCCCCTAACTATAGACTTATGAAGAAAGTTAAGCAAAGTTGGTATTCTTCCAAAACGTTCTTGGAAATGTACTTGCGCTATGTCTTATGTTTCTCCTTAAGCAAACATTTAAGAAGAAATGTGATTCTTGAAAATAAAGTTTGGGGATTTGTTCTTAATTCCAAGATAGTTGAACCCTTTTCTTAAATGCAGGGCAGTGAGAATAAGCTCAGGAAAGCAATTGAACAAAGTTAATCTGAAAGTTTCAGTGTTGATTTTTTAAACCCAAGAACATGTTTTAGAACAGTAATCTCTGTAGGAAATATGCTAACATGATTGCCATTGCTAGCTAGATAGCCAGATAAATCGGTTGACTAGCAACAAACTTCCTAAGAAGATTCGTAAGAACATATTTGAGAAGTTCATAAGAAAATGATTAAATCTTAAGATATTTTTGAGGAATTGCACATACAAAATTTGTTATGAACTTATTTTTTCTTCTTAAGAAGCTTCTTACGTTTTTGAGTAACAAGTGTTTTGTGAATCTGGGCCCAGATGTTTATTATCCACTATCCTCCGTGGCAACTTCAACATATCTCTGACGTGGATTAAACCTGAAGCTTAAATCTGATACACATGAGGTCTACATCAACGCGACCATTTGAACATGTTCATGGGAAGGTTTTATTGACTAGTTTGCTGTTTAATTTCATCTTGATTCCTCGGGCGCTGGTCCACATGGTTGTTCTTGCCAACATATAATGTGATCAGTCTTAAAGTATAAACTCTGAAACCTGGAGGACTCTGGGTGGAAATCAAACCCAAACACTGGACCTGAGACATGTACTAGGCAGACATGAGGAGCCATGGAGATCACATGTTGATTGGCTTAATAATAATAATGTTTTTCTTCTGACATGACATCAAAGAATGTTGAAATTGCGCTACAGTATATGATACAAACCACTTCTACCTTATTTCACAGGGGTCAGAAAACAGAACCTGGCACGAGTCCCTTGGGTACTTGAGTATGCTGAATGTCTTACTGCCAAAACATGCTACGAAGGATTGGTTCTGCCTCTAAAAACAAATAAATTGCATTTTTTAAACTCTATCAAATGCCAAAGTCCCAGATAGTTACAAATGTAGTACAACCAAAGCCCATCTCTGGTGCAACTTGTCAGGGAATATTTGTACAAATGTAGTACAACCAAAGCCCATCTCTGGTGCAACTTGTCAGGGAATAGCAGCAGGCAATATTTGTACGAATGTAGAGTCTTGGTACATTTAACAACTGTTTATTCCCAGACCAAAAAAGAACAGAACAAAATATGTTTTTCTTTTTTACCTTTATTCAACTAGGCAAGTCAGTTAAGAACAAATTCTTATTTAGCCTACACCAGCCAAACCTGGACCAATTGTGTGCCACCCTATGGGACTCCCAATCACAGCCAGTTGTGATACAGCCTGGATTTGAACCAGGGTGTCTGTAGTGACACATCTAGCACTTAGATGCAGTCCCTTTAGACCGCTGCACCACTCGGGAGCCCAGGTACCCCAAAGGAAATTAAAATACCAACTTTCCAATCACCAGACCATTTTTCTGGGCTTTATGCCACCGGTACAGTAGGTATGTTTACGTGCCCCCCAACCGATTGTATTTTTTTGTTTGTTTATCTGTGTTGTTTTAAAATATTTATTTTACTCATTTTGTACATAATGTTGCCGCTACCGTCTCTTATGACCGAAAATAACTTCTAGACATTAGGACTGCGATTACTCACCACAGACTAACAGAATCCTTATTCTTCTTTCACGACTCTGACGAGCCCGAGGCGGAGGATATACGCTTCCTCGGGAACAGGCCCCGACAACTGTGATCTGCGTGAAGATGAGGCGGAGAAAGAGAGGCCAGAGAGCGGGCCGCCTTCTGAGAACTCAAAGGCAATCGAATAAACCCCCACTTCGCTCAATTCTGCTAGCAAACGTGCAATCTTTGGACAATAAAATAGATTAGTTACGGGGAAGATTAAACTACCAACAGGACATTAAAAACTGTTACATCTTATGCTTCACGGAGTCGTGGCTGAATGACGACAATATCAACATACAGCTGACTGGTTATACGCTGTACCGGCAGGATAGAACAGCGGTGTCTGGTAAGACAAGGGGCGGCGGATTATGTATTTTTGTAAATAACAGCTGGTGCACTATATCTAAGGAAGTCTCGAGCTATTGCTCGCCTGAGGTTGAGTATCTCATGATAAGCTGTAGACCACACTACCTACTGAGATAGTTCTCATCTGTATTCTTCGTAGCTGTTTACATACCACATCAGTCAGAGGTTGGCACTAAGATAGCATTGAATGAGCTGTATTCCACCATAAGCAAACAAGAAAATGCTCACCCAGAGGCGGTGCTCCTAGTAGCCGGCGACTTTAATGCAGGGAAACTTAAATCAGTTTTACCAAATTTCTATCAGCATGTTGAATGTGCAACCAGAGGGAAAAGAACTCTGGACCACCTATACTCCACACACAGAGACACATACAAAGTTCTCCCTCACCCTCCTTTTGGCAAATCTGACCATAATTCTATCCTCCTGATTTGTGCTTACAAGCAAAATTAAAGCAGGAAGCACCAGTGACGAGATCAATAAAAAAAGTTGTCAGATGAAGCTACAGGACTGTTTTGCTAGCACAGACTGGAATATGTTCCGGGATTCCTCCAATGGCATTGAGGAGTAGACCACATCTGTCATCGGCTTTATCAATAAGTGCATCGATGACGTCGTCCCCACAGTGACCATACGTATATACCCCAACCAGAAGCCATGGATTACAGGCAGCATCCACACTGAGCTAAAGGCTAGAGCTGCCACTTTCATGGAGCGGGACTCTAACCCGGATGCTTATAAGAAATCTCGCTATGCCCTCCGACGAACCATCAATCAGGCAAAGCATCAATACAGGACTAAGATCGAGTCGTACTACACCGGCTCTGACGCTCGTCGGATGTGGCAGGGCTTGCAAACCATTACAGACTACATAGGGAAGCACAGCCGAGAGCTGCCCAGTGACACGAGCCTACCAGATGAGCTAAACTACTTCTATGCTCGCTTCGAGGCAAATAACATTGAAACATGCATGAGAGCACCAGCTGTACCGGAAGACTGTGTGATCATGCTCTCCGCAGCAGATGTGAGTAAGACCTTTAGACAGGTCAACATTCACAAAGCCGCAGGGCCAGACGGATTACCAGGACGTGTACTGTGAGCATGCGCTGACCAACTAGCAAGTGTCTTCACTGACATTTCAACCTCTGCCTGTCCGAGTCTGTAATACCAGCATGTTTCAAGAAAATGCACTACAGGGGGTAGTGCGAACAGCCCAGTAAGATCCCTGGGGCCAAGCTTCCTGCCATCCAGGACCTCTATACCAGGCGGTGTCAGAGGAAGGCCCTAAAAATGGTCAAAGACTCCAGCCACCCTAGTCATAGACTGTTCTCTCTGCTACCGCACGGAAAGCGGTACCAGAACACCAAGTCTAGGTCCAAGAGGCTTCTAAACAGCTTCTACCCCCAAGCCATAAGACTCCTGAACATCTACTCAAATGGCTACCCAGACTATTTGCATTGCCCCCCCTCCCCTCTCCACACCACTGCCACTCTCTGTGGTCATCTATGCATAGTCACTTGTAATAACTCTACCTACATGTACATACTACCTCAACTAACTGGTGCCCCCGCACATTGACTCTGTACCGGCACCCCCCTGTGAATGTTGTTATTTTTTTACTGCTGCTCTTTAATTACTTGTTACTTTTTTCTCTTATTCTTATCCGTAATTGTTTGAAACTGCACTGTTGGTTAGGGGCTCGTAAGTAAGCATTTCACTGTAAGGTCTACTACATCTGTTGTAGTCGGCGCATGTGACTAATAAGACTTGATCTGATTTGATTAGGTTCTACAATATACGATGCTGATAGATGAAAACACTGACAACTGAAATGACCATCCGGATCAGCCTCCTCTGATCCCTGATATGTGTTTATTGGATTGAGGCTGAGACACACTGTTACATTTTCCAAAAATGTGGTCCTCAACTCAAAACCTTGATCATAACCAGATGCCCACCAGTATGGTCAGAGCAGGACAGGAGTGAGAGGGACTGTGTGAGAGAGAGGGTGGTCTGTCTGAGGAAATGGACCCTGCTATTGAAGGAGCCTTGCTACAGTCCCTTCAGAGAGTATTCACACTGCTTGACTTTTTCCACATTTACAGCCTGAATTTAAAATGGATTAAATTGAGATGTTTTGTCACTGGCCTACACAAAATACCTCATAATGTCAAGGTGGAATCATGTTTTTCAAAATATGTACAAATTAATAAAATATGAAAATGAAACATCTTGAGTCAATAAGTATTCAACCCCTTTGTTACGGCAAGACTAAACAAGTTCAGGAGAAAACATTTGCTGAACAAGTCACATAATAAGTTGCATGAACTCCCTCTGAGTGAAATAATAGTGTTTAACATGATTTTTGAATGACTACCTCATCTCTGTACCCCACATAAAATTATCTGTAAGGTCCCTCAGTTGAGCAGTGAATTTCAAACACAGATTCAACCACAAAGACCAGGGAGTTATTGGTAGAAAAAAAGCAGACATTGAATATCCCTTTAAGCATGGTGATGTTATTAACTTACGCTTTGGATGGTGAATCAATACACCCAGTCACTATAAAGATACAGGTGTCCTTCCTAACTCAGTTACCGGAGAGGAAGGAAGCTGCTCACGGATTTCACCATGAGGCCAATGGTGACTTTAAAACAGTTACAGAGTTTAATGGCTGTGATAGGAGAAAACTGAGGATGAATCAACAACATTGTAGTTACTCCACAATACTAACCTAATTGACAGAGGGAAAAGAAGGAAGCCTGTACAGAATAAAAATATTCCAAAACATGCATCCTGTTTGCAACAAGGCACTAAAGTAATAGTGCAGAAAATGTGGCAATGCAATTCACTTTTTGGGGCAAATCCAATACAACACATTACTGAGTACCACTCTCCATATTTTCAAGCATAGTAGTGGCTGCAACATGTTATGGGAATGCTTGTAATCATTAAGGACTGGGGAGTTTTTCAGGATAAAAAAGAAACAGAATGGAGCTAAGCACAGGCAAAATGCTAGAGGAAAACCTGATTCAGTCTGTTTTCCACCAGACACTGGGAGAAGAATTCACCTTTCAACAGGACAATAACCTAAAACACAAGACGAAATCTACACTGGAGTTACTTACCAGGAAGACAGTGAATGTTCCTGCGTGGCCGAGTTAAATCTGCTTGAAAATCTATGGCAAGACCTGAAAATGGTTGTCTAGCAATGATCAACTATCAATTTTATAGAGCTTGAAGAATTTTGAAAAGAATAATGGACAAATGTTGCACAATCTAGGTGTGGAATGCTCACAGCTGTACTCGCTGCCACAGGTGCTACTACAAAGTATTCACTCAGGGGTGTGAATACTTATGTAAATTAGATATTTATGTACTTCATTTTCAATACATTTGCAAAAATGTCTAAAAACATGTTTTTACTTTTTCCTCATGTGGTATTGTGTATAGATGGTTGAGAAAAAAAAATATTGAATCCATTTTGAATTCAAGCTGTAACACAACAAAATGTGGAATAAGTCAAGAGGTATGAATACTTTCTGAAGGCACTATCTCAGCAGGTAGACAAATCACCACCGGTTAGCTCACTGAAGGGATCTAGGAAGCATCAAGCATCAACCAGGTCTGGTAAAATGAAGTAACACAAAATATATGTTCTATGTGAAAAATGTTAATAAAAATGACTTTTCAGGTTTCAAAACATGCAGATAAATTACACATGAACACTACACTTTGTTCATAAAAGCTTCCATTGAGTCCATCTCAATTCTATTCTGTGCAGTAAACAAACACCTGGCTTGACTAAAGTTTGCAGAACCTAGAGGGGGTGAGTTCTGAGGTTAAAATAAACAAGGCAACAGTTAACATGTCATCCCCCACGAATTATGTTATCGTGTGTGACCACAGGTTATCCATTATATTGACCAGATAGTCAAGTGGCCAGTCTAACAATGAAAATATATTTCTTCAAAAATGGAAGGCAGTTCGCCTGAGAACCAGTCTCTTTTGGTAATCCACTCCCTGTACTCCATGTCATGTGTCAAAGACTTGTAGTAAATAATGGATACTTCTTAGAAAGTATTAAACAATCAAGAAGAGTGAAACAAGGTTGTTCACTATCGGTATATTTATTTATTATGGCCATTGAAATGTTAGCTATTAAAATTAGATCCAACAATAATATCAAGGAGCTAGAAATCCGAGGCTTAAAAACAAAGGTGTCATTTTACGCTGACGAATCATGTTTAATTTTAAGTCCACAATTTGGATCCCTGCACAGCTTCATAGAAGATCTAGATTATGTATCTAATCTCTCTGGATTACAACCAAATTATTATAAATGTACCGTATTACAAATTGGATCACAAAAAAAAATACAAATGTTACATTACCGTGCAGCTTACCAATAAAATAGTCTGACTGTGTCACGTCTACTCCCGCTCCCCCTCTGCGGTGCTCAACGTCGCCGGTCTACTAACCACCGGTCCTGGCAACCCAACATTACGCACACCTAGCAACCTTCATTACGCACACCTGCGCCTCATCATTAGGCACACTTAGACTGATTACTCCCCCTTTATCTAGCACTATGTTGTCATCACCCATCAGACAGTATTGTTTCTGACTTCATGTTCAGATGCTACTCTTGTTCGTGTATTCACTCTATGTTCGTTCTTATTAAACTGACAGACTGCACATGCTTCCTGACTCCCTGCATCTTCGTTACAGAATACTGCCTCACAAAATGGAAGCAGCAGCCAACCAAGGCATATCCCAGATGGTCGGCGAACAGGGAGACCTACTTCGCCAACACCACAACCATCTGGCCCAACTGGAGACGGATATGGATAAGGTCCTCCGCGATCTTCAACATCTAGATCTTCCTCAAGGGGCGTCACCTCCAACAAGCGGAGGATCCTATACCATGAGTCGAGCCAGCACCCCAGCCCATTCAACAGTCTGCCCTGGTCAGTGATGCCCGTCTGTCCCTCTAGGACAAATATGATGGGACTCCATCCAAATGCCGTGCCTTCCTCCTCCAGTGCTCCCTCTATTTCGCTCATCAAATGGGAGCCCCCACCACCGAGAGGTTCAAGATTGCCACGGTTATTTCCCTGCTGACCGGGCGAGCATTGGAGTGGGTTACAGCCGTCTGGGAGAGAGGCGAGGAGGAGCTGGGTTCCTATGAGAGGGTCATGGCTCTGTTCAGAGGAGTCTTCGATCATCCATCGGAGGGCAGAGAGGGGGTGAGCGCCTACTACAGCAGGAGGGCCAGACCACTGGGGAGTATGCCCTCACCTTCCGTACAGTGGCAGCATCCAGCGGATGGAATGAGCCAGCACTCTGCACCTTATTCAGAAGAGGATTGCGCAAAGAGGTCCAGATGGAGTTGGCATGCTAAGACGACACACTCTCATTGGACGCACTCATCGCGATGGCCATCCGTTTGGATAACCTTCTTCGGGAGCGTCAGCAACCCCATCACCTCTCTCCCTCCTTCGTTGACCGTTCTGAGTCAGAGCCTGAACCCATGGAGGTAGGGGCCACATGCCTTCCCGCTGCTGAGCGACGCCATCAGAGACAGCTTGGGCTCTGTCCCTATTGTGGTCAGGAGGGGCACCAGCTTCAATGGTGTCCACTACGTCCCAACCTGGGAGCCACTAGAGCAGAGGGACGGCCCCGTAATCATCCGTCTCCTGGAGTAGGTGTGAGTATTTCATCATCACTCTCCACCAAACCCTTTTTAGTCCCGATTTCACTCTCTGGCTGTCCCTCGTGTGTTGTTTCTACAGCTCTATTGACCCGGCCCTTGCCTCCTCCCTGAACATAACATCATACCTGCTCTCCTTTCCGGTTCAAGCACTGGATAACCAACTACTGGGATCTGGGACAATCACACACATCACAGCACCACTCACCATTACCATGGGACCCCTGCACCAAGAAAGCCTTCCCTTCATCATCCAGGCATCCGTATACAAAGTCCTACTCTGCCCCCCGTGGCTCCAACGCCACGACCCCACCATCTCCTGGTCGAGGACGAAGATCACTGCCTGGGTACCCGGATGTCGGAAGACCTGCTTTCCCTTACCCTGTGGTTCCACGTCAGTTGAGAGTCCTGTGGTTGCCCTCCAGGCCAACATCTCGGAGGTTTACCAGGAGCTCAGAGAGTTGTTCTCCCTAACCCACGCCACCTGTTTCCCTCTTCATTGCCCCTGGCACTATGCTATCGACCTGCTAATAGACTCTGCGCGTCCGCGCAGCTGCGTCTACCCCCTGTCGGTGGCAGAAACCAAGGTTATGGAGGAGTGCATCCAGAAGGCTCACCAACAGGGATTCATCTGCCCATCCACCTCCCCTGTGTCGGCAGGTTTCTTCTTCGTGGCCAAGAAGGAGGGGGGTCTACATCTGTGGGGCCCGGTTTTTTACTAAGCTCGACCTGCGTAGTGCCAACAATTTGATCCGCATCCGGGAGGAGGATGAATGGAAGACGGCCTTCAGCACGATGTCTGGGCACTACGAGTACTTGGTGACGCCATCAAATCAAATTGTATTTGTCACATGTACTGAATACAACAGGTGTAGACCTTACCATGAAATGCTTACTTACAAACCCTTAACCAACAATACAGTTTTAAGAAAAATATGTGTTAAATAAAAAATAAGAAATAAAAGTAACAAATAATTAAAGAGTAGCAGAAAAATAACAATAGTGAGGCTATATACAGGGGGTACTGGTACAGAGTCAATGTGCGGGGGCACCTGTTAGTCGAGGTAATTAAGGTAATATGTACATGTGGGTAGAGTTAAAGTGACTATGCATAGATAATAAACAGAGAATAGCAGCACCGTAAAAGGGGGGAGAAATGCAAATAGTCTGGGTAGCCATTTGATTAGCTGTTCAGGAGTCTTATTACTTGGGGGAGGAAGCTTTTGAAAAGCCTTTCGGTCCTAGACTTGGCGCTCCGGTACCGCTTGCTGTGTGGTAGCAGAGAGAACAGTCTATGACTAGGGTGGCTGGAGTCTTTGACCATTTTTAGGCCCTTCCTCTGACACCGCCTGGTATAGAGGTCCTGGGTGGCAGGAAGCTTGGCCCCAGTAATGTACTAGGCTGTTCGCACTACCCTCTCTAGTGCCTTGCGGTCAGAGGGCAAGCAGTTGCCATACCAGGCAGTGATGCAACCAGTCAGGATGCTCTCGATGGTGCAGCTGTAGAACCTTTTGAGGATCTGAGGACCCATGTAAAATCTTTTCAGTCTCCTGAGGGGGAATAGGTTTTGGTGTGCTCTCTTCACGACTGTCTTGGTGTGCTTGGACCATGCTAGTTTGTTGGTGATGTGGACACCAAGCAACTTGAAGCTCTCAACCTGCTCCACTACAGCTCGTCGATGAGAATGGTGGCGTGTTCGGTCCTCCTTTTCCTGTAGTCCACAATCATCTCCTTTGTCTTGATCACGTTGAGGGAGAGGTTGTTGTCCTGGCACCACACGGCCAGGTCTCTGACCTCCACCCTATAGGCTCTCATCGTTGTCGGTGAATAGGCCTACCACTGTTGCGTCATCAGCAAACTTAATGATAGTGTTTGGAGTCGTGCCTGGCCATGCAGTTATGAGTGAACAGGGAGTACAGGAGGGGACTGAGCACGCACCCCTGAGGAGCCCCTGTGTTGAGAATCAGCGTGGTGGATGTGTTGTTACCTACCCTTACCACCTGGGTGCGGCACGTCAAGAATTCCAGGATCCAGTTGCAGAGGGAGGTTTTTAGTCCCAGGGTCCTTAGCTTTGTGATGAGCTTTGAGGGCACTATGGTGTTGAATGCTGAGCTGTAGTCAATGAATAGCATTCTCATATGGGTGTTCCTTTTGTCCAGGTGGGAAATGGCAGTGTGGAGTGCAATAGAGATTGCATCATCTGTGGATCTGTTGGGGCGGTATGCAAATTGGAGTGGGTCTAGGGTTTCTGGGATGATGGTGATGATTTGGGCCATGACCAGCCTTTTAAAGTACTTCATGGCTACAGACGTGAGTGCAACGTGTCGGTAGTCATTTAGGCAGTTTACCTTAGTGTCCTTGGGCACAGGGACTATGGTGGTCTGCTTGAAACATGTTGGTATTACAGACTCGGGCAGGGAGAGGTTGAAAAATGTCAGTGAAGACAGTTGGTCAGCGCATGCTCGGAGTACACATCCTTGTAATCCATCTGACCCTGCGTCCTTGTGAATGTTGACCTGTTTAAAGGTCTTACATCGGCTACTGAGATGCCTTCTGGAGAACCATCTTTACGGAAAAGCGGAGAAGTGCCAGTTCCATCAGGCCGTCCTCTACTTCTTGGGATATCGGATCGGCCCGCAGGTAGTGGTTATGGGGGAGAGGAAGGTTGATGCAGTTAGGTCATGGCCAGTCCCAACTACCATAAATGGACTACAACGGTTTTTGGTGTTTGCCAACTTCTACTACCGGTTCATCAAAAACTTCAGCTCCATCGCCTCTCCGCTCAACTCTCTCCTCAAAAAAGTGGCCTCCATAAGTTGTTGTGGAGTCCTGCAGCCGATGGGGCCTTCCGCCTAGTGAAAAGGCGTTTCCCCTCGCTCCATTGCTGCAACACCCATATCCTACACTGCCCTTCGTGGTGGAGGTGGATGCCTCAGAAGTGGGTGTGGGGGCCATCCTGTCACAACATCTAGGTAATCCACAAAAATGTTATCCATAAACTGTCTCCTGTAGAAAAGAACTATGACATCGGTGACCGGGAGCTCCTGGCGGTGAAGTTGGCATTAGAGGAGTGGAGACACTGGCAGGACTGCCATGGCCTTTGTTATTGATCTCCCCTCCTCTGACAGTTTCACCACCATTTTGGTGGTTGTGGATAGATTTTCCAAATCATGTCCTTTTTATCCCTCTCTCTGGTCTCCCTACTGCTCTCCAGGTCGCTGAGGCACTATTCCAGCAGGTCTTCCGGCATTATGGCCTTCCGGAGGACATCGTCTCCGACCGTGGTCCCCAATTCACATCACTGGTATTGAGAGCCTTTATGGAGAAGCTCGGGGTCATAGTCAGCCTCCCAGGAAAACTTTCTCAGAACCTCCCTGCAACCTAAAAATGTACATTCCCAGAGCAGGTCTAATGAATTTATTTCAATTGACTGATTTCCTTATATCAGCAAAATCTTTGAAAATGGTTGCATGTTGTGTTTATATTTTGCGCATATATATACTGTATTCTAGGCTCATCCTATATAAAATTACTGCTGTACAGCAGTTTTCTATTCACATACTGTCCGCACTGTCTATGCACACAATTCACATACATATACAGTGCCACACCGCTTGACTTTTTCCACATTTTGTTGTGTTACAAAGTGGGATTAAAATGGATTTAATTGTAATTTTTGGTCAACAATCTACCAAAAATACTCTGTAATGTCAAAATAGAAAATACATTCTAATATTTATAAAAAATGAATGAAAAATAAAACTAATATATCTTGACTAGATAGTGCCTTCAGAAAGTATTCATACCCCTTGACTTATTCCACATTTTGTTGTGTTACATTCTGAATTCAAAATGTATTAAATGTATATATTTTTCTCACCATCTACGCACAATACCCCATAATGACAAAGTGAAAACATATTTTTAGACATTTTTGAAAATGTCTTGACAATTCTATACAGAAAATAAATTAACAACAGAATTTCAGCATGATTATAAGGAAGGGCACTCAACATGTGCAGCACTGACACAAATGACAGATGATTGGCTGAAAGAAATTGGTAATAATAAGATTTTGAGAGCTGTTTTGTTAGACTTCAGTGCAACCTTTCATATCATTGATCATAACATATTTCTGAAAATAATTAGGTGGTATGGATTAACATTCTCTGCCTTATCATGGATGAACAGTTATCTATCCAATAGAACACAGAGGGTTTTCTTTAATGGAAGCCTCTCTAATGCAAATTTGGTTGAGTGTGGTGTACCGCAGAGCAGCCAGCTTGGACCATTATTGTTGTCTGTGTTTACTAATGACCTTCCACTGACCTTGAATAAAGCCTGTGTGTCCATGTACGCTGACAACTCAACAGTATACACGTCGGTGGCAACAGTAAAATAAATAGCTGATGCCCTCGACATAGCGCTCCTAGCAGTTTTAGAATGGGTAACTAGCAATTGGCTGGTGCTAAATATTTGAAAAATTAAAAGCACCATTTTTGGGACAAATCACTCACTTAAACTTTAACTGGATCTATTATTGAATCTGTTACATAAATCTGTCGATGTGCCTTTGAGCAAGGCACTTAACCCTAATTGCTCTTGTAAGTCACTCTGCATGAGTGCATCTGCTAAATGACTAAAATGTAAAATATCCAATTTACATGTGTATTCACACCACTGAATTGATACATGTTAGTATCACCTGTGAGTTGTGAGTCTTTCAGGGTAAGTCTCTAAGAGCTTTGCACATCTGGATTGTACAATATTTGCTTCAAGCTCTGTCAAATTGGTTGTTGATCATTGTGAGACAACCATTTTGATGTCTTGACATAAATTTTCAAGAAGATTTAAGTCAAAACTGTAACTCAGCCACTCAGGAACATTCACTGTCTTTTTGGTAAGTAACTCCAGTGTAGATTTGGCCTTGTGTTTTACCTTATTGTCCTGTGGAAAGGTACATTCATCACCCAGTGTCTGGTGGAAAGCAGACTGAACTGGGTTTTCCTCTATGATTTTGCCTGTGCTTACAGTAGCTCCATTTTATTTATTTTTTACCCAGCCACCACTATGCTGGAAAATATGGAGAGTGGTACTAAGTAATGTGTTGTATTGGATTTGCCCCAAACATAACACTTTGAATTCAGGATCTTCATTCTGTCAATTTATTTAGTATTGTGGAGTAACTACAATGTTGTTGATCCATCCTCAGTGTTCTCCTATCACAGCCATTACACTCTTACACTCTATCACAGCCAAGTCACCATTGGCCTCATGGTGAAATCCCTGAGTGGTTTACTTCCCCTCTGGCAACTGAGTTAGGAAGGATGTCTGTATCTTTGTAGTGACTGGGAGTATTGATACACCATCCAAAGCCTAATTAATAACTTCATCATGCTCAAAGGGATATTCAGCATCTATAAATAGGTGCCCTTCTTTGTGAGGCATTGAACCACCACCCCTGGTCTTTGTGGTTGAATCTCACTACTCAATTAAGGGACCTTACAGATAATGAGGTGGTCATTCATAAATCATATTAACCACTATTACTGAACACAGAATGAGTCCATTCAACGTATGTGATTTGTTAAGCACATTTTTACTCCTGAATTTATTTAGGCTTGCCAAATCAAAGAGGTTTAATACTTATTGACTCAAACATTTTCTACAAACAAAATTCCACTTTGACATTATAGGGCATTGTGTGTAGATTAGTGACACAACATCTAAATGTAATACATTTTAAATTCAAGCTGTTACACAACAATATGTGGGAAAAGTAAAGGGATGTGAATACTTTCTGAAGGCACTGTATATGTTTATTTTGTACTCTGTTCTGGAAGGTCATGTCCTGCAATGTTATCCATTTTGCCATGGGGGTTTTGTACTGTGTATTTAAATACTGTATTCTCAACATCATGCATCATTCTGCAGCGATATGCCATCCCATCTGGTTGGGACTATCATTTGTTTTTCAACAGGACAATGACCCAAAACACACCTCCATATGTGGGAACTCCTTCAAGACTGTTGGAAAAGCATTCCAGGTGAAGCTGGTTGAGAGAATGCCAAGAGTGTGAAAAGCTGTCATCAAGGCAAAGGGTGGCTACTTTGAAGAATCTCAAATATAAAATATATTTTGATTTGTTTAACACTTTTTTGGTTACTACATGATTCCATATGTGCTATTTCATAGTTTTGATCTCTTCACTATTATTCTACAATGTAGAAAATAGTAAAAATCTAGAAAAACCCTTTAATGAGTAGGTGTGTCCAAACTTTTGACTGGTACTGTAGCTCATTCTAATATTTCTACTACTGTACAATGCATTTTAGGTACACTGTTTATACACAATGCATATTTATTTATATACTGGATTCTTGACATAGCTTACTCTAATATATCCTCTGCTGTACATATCATTCTTAGTATAACTGGTGTAAATTCATCCGTTGTATATACATATAGATCGCATTTGGATTACTGTTACACTGCTGTTTGGATTGTTAATTGGATTCGTTCTGACATTTCTAGATAATGTTTTGTATTATTTGTGTACTTGTTTGACATTTAACTGAATTGTTAGGAGCTAGTAACATAAGCATTTAGCTGCACCGGCTAGAACATCTGCTAAAAGTTGTACACAACCAATACATTTTGATTTGATTTGTCAAATGGTACAGGGGCCATGTTACATCATGAATAAATGTTGCTTGTAAAACAAGTTCCTAGTGCAGCTGTTATTATCTGAGTACAAAGTATGACACTTTGCAAATTTGTTTACAATTTCATTAAGAATGAATTTTGAGCGTTGATGTGAAGGTGTATCATTTATAGAATGCATTTGATCTTTGTTCTATGGAATGTTTGTCCAGAGTTAATTGTGTTGCTGCACAATGCGGAGGAGAGCTTGACTTAAATCAATTATCAACGCTCTATCAACAACTGTCAAAGCAAACACGCTGATATGGAATGCTCATATCAAGGCTAATTAAACGTAAATAAACCTTCAATAAACTGAATTCCAACTTAATCAAAACCAAGAGGTGATACAGTATCTGAACAATCAAAAGGTCTTGTACTGAAGATCACTGATTCTCCAGACTTTACCGCGGACTGACCAAATCAAGTGTTCACATACTTCAATAATCCACTCACATTGCTATTCCGTACTGTTCGACAGTATTACTCAGTGTTAATGGAACAGTGCATATTTATACTGGCAATTTGCTTGAAAGCAAAATCCTCCAAACGCAGATCCTGCCAAACGCCTGTCTTGAACTGGGACGGGAAAGACTAATCAACATGATCATTTTGGACAGATCTGGCAGTATCACCACCTTGGATAGATTTGAACACTGACATCAGACGATACACATGAGATGATGTACCAGTTGTTTTGCTGTTACTATACAAACAAACATAATGGAAAACAACTTCTTTGGTTGTGAGTATCATTCTGAAAATACATGGGACCATGTCACTGAGCAGACATTTATTGTAATCAAATTAGTCCTGCAAGCTGGAGAAGAGACTGGAACCTTTTCCAGGTTACACATGTTACAATGATGATCATGACCGGAAACATGACCGAATACAAACAGTGTAGCTATTCCCTCCGCAAGGCAATCAAACAAGCTAAGTGCCAGTATAGAGACAAAGTAGAGTCGCAATTCAACAGCTCAGACACAAGAGGTATGTGGCAGGGTCTACAGTCAATCACGGATTACAAAAAGAAAACCAGCCTCGTCGCGGACCAGGATGTCTTGCTCCCAGACGGACTAAATAACTTTTTTTGCTCGCTTTGAGGACAATACAGTGCCACTGACACAGCCCACTACCAAAACCGGCGGGCTCTCCTTCACTGCAGCGAGGTGAGTAAAACATTTAAACGTGTTAACCCTCGGAAGGCTGCAGGCCCAGAAGGCATTCCCAGCAGCGTCCTAAGAGCATGCGCAGACCAGCTGGCTGGTGTGTTTACGGACATATTCAATCAATCCTTATCCCAGTCTGCTGTTCCCACATGCTTAAAGAGGGCCACCATTGTTCCTGTTCCCAAGAAAGCTAAGGTAACTGAGCTAAACGACTACCGCCCCGTAGCACTCACTTCCGTCATCATGAAGTGCTTTGAGAGACTAGTCAAGGACCATATCACCTCCACCCTACCTGACACCCTAGACCCACTCCAATTTGCTTACCAACCCAATAGGTCAACAGACGACGCAATCGCAACCACACTGCACACTGCCCTAACCCATCTGGACAAGAGGAATACCTATGTGAGAATACTGTTTATCGACTACAGCTCAGCATTTAACACCATTGTACCTTCCAAACTCGTCATCAAGCTCGAGACCCTGGGTCTCGACCCCGCCCTGTGCAACTGGGTCCTGGACTTCCTGACGGGCCGCACCCAGGTGGTGAGGGTAGGTAACAACATCTCCACCACGCTGATCCTCAACACTGGGGCCCCACAAGGGTGCGTTCTGAGCCCTCTCCTGTACTCCCTGTTCACCCACGACTGCGTGGCCATGCACGCCTCCAACTCAATCATCAAGTTTGCGGACGACACTACAGTGGTAGGCTTGATTACCAACAACAACGAGACGGCCTAGGGCCTTCGGAGTGTGGTGTCAGGAAAATAACCTCACACTCAACGTCAACAAAACAAAGGAGATGATTGTGGACTTCAGGAAACAGCAGAGGGAGCACCCCCCTATCCACATCGACGGGACAGTAGTGTAGAAGGTGCAAAGTTTTAAGTTCCTCTGTGTACACATCACGGACAAACTGAATTGGTCCACCCACACAGACAGCGTTGTGAAGAAGGCGCAGCAGCACCTCTTCAACCTCAGGAGGCTGAAGAAATTCGGCTTGTCACCAAAAGCACTCACAAACTTCTACAGATGCACAATCGAGAGCATCCTGTCGGGCTGTATCACCGCCTGGTACGGCAACTGCTCCGCCCACAACTGTAAGGCTCTCCAGAGGGTAGTGAGGTCTGCACAACGCATCACCGGGGGCAAACTACCTGCCCTCCAGGACACCTACACCACCCGATGTCACAGGAAGGCCATAAAGATCATCAAGGACAACAACCACCCGAGCCACTGCCTGTTCACCCCGCTATCATCCAGAAGGCGCGGTCAGTACAGGTGCGTCATAGCAGGGACCGAGAGACTGAAAAACAGCTTCTATCTCAAGGCCATCAGACTGTTAAACAGCCACCACTAACATTTAGTGGCCGCTGCCAACATACTGACTCAACTCCAGCCACTTTAATAATGGGAATTGATGGAAATTATGTAAAAATGTATCACTAGCCACTTTAAACAATGCCACTTAATATAATGTTTACATACCCTACATTACTCATCTCATATGTATATGTATATACTGTACTGTATATCATCCACTGCATCTTGCCATCTTTATGTAATACATGTATCACTAGCCACTTTAAACTATGCCACTTTATGTTTACATACCCTACATTACTCATCTCATATGTATAGACTGTACACTATACCATCTACTGCATCTTGCCTATGCCGTTCTGTACCATCCCTCATTCATATATCTTTATGTACATATTCTTTATCCCTTTACACTTGTGTGTATAAGGTAGTAGTTGTGGAATTGTTAGGTTAGATTACTTATTGGTTATTACTGCATTGTCGGAACTAGAAGCACAAGCATTTCGCTACACTCGCATTAACATCTGCTAACCATGTGTATGTGACAAATAAAATATGATTTGATTTGATTACTGAGATTGTCAAAATACAAGTCTACCTCAAAGCTGCTCTTCTGGAGATGAAACCGACTACATTTCCAGAATTAACTCGATATTTCAGTATGCTGTATTGGACAGACACGAGAGGCAAACCTGAAAAACAACGGATGTTTTCTAGGACTAATCAATTTGACTGCCTGACAGCCGTAGCCAACAGACTGACAGGGCTGGCCATCAACCTGAGATGAGTTGATTTGGTGTTTCATAGACAAAACTTTACCCAGTTTGACCAAAAATGGAGATATCCTTCTAGGAAATGGATCACTGTAGCAGGTGATATCGGCACACAAATGGGTATTTTCTTGGTAAGTCACCATGGTGATAAACACTGATGGGAAGGCTGATAATTGGGAGACAAATTGTTCAGGACAGCCTCACTCAATCCACTATTGTAATCAGCATTAAAGAAATGCTCTGTGATTTCAGAAAAAAAATGGATTTGATTCATTCTAGTGGTATATCCAAAAAAATGATCTCACTACCAACAGTGCAGTTGACTGCAAGGGCCGTAATACTATGGGTGGGATTGTATATTTACTTTTGATCTCACACTCACAGGTTCTAACACCCAATATCCCTGATCAAGCCAGAACATAAATAATACCTTTCATCTCCTGATTCTCCTCATACATAGAAACAAGTGGAGACAGAGTTTCCCATGTACAGTAATGTAGTCAAGTCAGAGTAGAAATAATAGAACTGGGCAATGTGATTCCAGAAGGTAACTTACCCTCTTCATGCAACCTAATTTCACTTCCATACAAAGAAAATGTATTTAGGCGTTCAGGTCGGCAAAGTACAGCTGTTGGTGATTAACATTGGCAGCACGAGGGTACAATATACAATAGACTGCAACACACCAGTCTCTACAGAACACCTTCTACACTAGACAACAGAAGCCCAAAGGGTGACCACCGAACCAGACCTTCACAGCGCTATCAACATGTACATTTCATTAAACATTGTAGATATTTGCAGGATTTCCCCACGTATATATATTATAGTATAGGCACGTGTCTTTTTAAAATATCAGTCTCTCTAAACCACGGAGGCTGTTAGTTGACATTTTAGGATGCTACGACGACTGGGTTCCAGATCCATACTGCTAACATCTGCAGATATACATACACACATGCACAAACACACACAGTGCACACAGCTAAACACCTGTAATGTACCAAAGGTAAAAATCTATATAGCACTTAGCCTGCTTCTTTCGTGAGCTTCTTGAAATGCCTCAACCCTTCTGTCTGTCTACCTGGAAGGAAGGTTAATAGTAGTGTGCCAAATGATGTAGTGATTACATTGAACATATCTTCTATTCTGTTAGGCCTATCCTTTACCACAATGAAGACACACAACACAAAGGATGGTGATCATCATTTTTGTATCAGTTCATGACTGCAATGTTCATGGGCAAAGCTAATTGTGACAAAAGAAGCATCATGACCCGATGTAGGCTACAGTACGGCTGTGTCAGTGAGAGAATCACAAAGAGTCCAGGTCTGTTTGAGCTGAAGAACATTAAGCCCAGTGTTTCCCCAAGGATTGGTAGTGGTACTGTAGTGATAGTGGGTGTGGCCAATTGCACAGTCTCCCACCAAAGATTTTAAAGACCCTACTCTTGGCTGCAGAGACAAAATGTTGCTGTTTCAAAGCTAATTTCCTTCAATTTTTTCATGGGCCGGAGAGAAAAATGTACAGTTTTAAAGTTGGTTTTCTGCAATGCTACACATTTTATCATGGGCTGAGAGAAAATAAAACAGTTTTAGAGCTAATTTCCTACAATTCTACACATTTTAAAGCTAATTTCCCATGGCTTATGCCATTCTTATGCTATCAGTGACTCAAACCTTACAACAAAATAAATGAAAAAAGTTCTTAGTAGCTAGCTAACTTTTTTATTTGGATCCCGCGATGCAGTTGACATCAGTTGCTGGGACTGCTAGCTTCTGTCCAGTGATCCTGCCAACCAAGGACGGGTCTGAGGAGCTATTTGGGCTTGCAGCTAACCTAGCTGCATATCAAGCTAGCAGGGTTTTCTTGAGGGCTTCAACACAGCCAGCGACGCGGTTAGCCATTGTGTCTGGGACTGCGGATTGTCCCGGGTTTGTGGCTGTCTAGATCCCTGATGTTTGTGGTTTCCAATCTTCCCTGTGACTTGCTCTGTCTCAAACTGCGAGGAGTAACAGAGTAACCTACGTTGCTAGCTACCATGACAAAGACCAAAGCCGGCGGGAGTACCGTTGAGGACAGTGGTGTCTCTCTATCACACGTGAAGGATCTTTTAACAAACTAAAAGAGTTCTACAAGCAGTTATTACAACAACAAGGTAATAGCTTAAAGTGTTTTGTCCAAATACGGGTAGATTCAACTAATAAAAGAATGGACGACCTGACCAGAGAGATCCAGGACTTGAAGAACAGTTTGCAGTTCTCCCAGGGTCAGCTCGATGAGTTGAAACAGGAGAACGGCAAAATGACA
Organism: Salvelinus fontinalis; assembly: GCF_029448725.1. Lineage (NCBI taxonomy): Eukaryota > Metazoa > Chordata > Actinopteri > Salmoniformes > Salmonidae > Salvelinus > Salvelinus fontinalis. The sequence continues at coordinate 32,979,133 of NC_074685.1, forward strand.
GCAATCTGTAAGTCATTGAGAGAGGACATCAGTTCTGTATGTGAATCCATGATAAAAGTGATGGATAAATCAAACTATCTCGAGGGACAATCAAGGTAAAACAACATGGTTGTGGACGGAATTGCAGAATCTCCACATGAGACCTGGACGGAGTCTGAGGACAAGGGAAACAATCTCTGAGAAACTGAAGATGGACCACAGGAAGATTGTGGTAAAGTGGTAAAATTCCTGAGGTTCAAGGACAAGGTAGCGGTTCTGGAAAGAGCCAAGAACTTGAGAGGAATGTATATCTTCCTCAACTATCCTGAGGCTGTGCGCCAGAAGAGGAAAGAACTGATCCCAGCCATGAAAGCTGCCAGAGCGTGTGGGGACATTGCTTACATCCGCTATGACAGGCTCATTGTCCACCCTCCCTCCCAGAAGCCTGGAGGGGATGAGAGAGCCAAGCCTATGGGTTCGTAGTTTCAACCCCGCAACACACACACACACACACACACACACACACACACACACACACACACACACACACACACACACACACACACACACACACACACACACACACACCAATTGATTAATGGACTGCTGAATGTTTATTTTTGTATCTTGCTTTGTTTACTCTTTTCATTATTATGTCTATCTCTGATAAGCTACCCAGGAAAGGGCTGAACATAGCCCATATTAATATATGTGGCCTTAGAAATAAGGTTAATGAAATCAACAACTTGCTACCATCAGATAACATTCATATTTCAGCCATTTCTGAGACTCATTTTGATGATACAGCAGTAGCAATACAAGGATATAACATCTATAGAAGAGACAGAAATACTTATGGGGGAGGTGTTGCTGTATATATTCAGAGCCATATCCCTGTAATGCTTAGAGAAGATCTTATGTCAAGTGTTATTGAAGTGTTGTGGTTGCAGGTTCACCTGACACATCTAAAGCCCTTTCTTTAGGGGTGTTGCTATAGGCCACCAAGTGCTAACAGTCAGTTTCTAAATAATATGTGTGAAATGCTTGATAGTGTATGTGATGTAAACAGAGAGGTCTACTTTCTTGAGGACCTGAATATTGACTGGTTTTCATCAAGCTGTCCGCTCAAGAGGAAGCTTCTTACTGTAACCAGTGCCTGTAATCTGGTTCAGGTTATTAATCAACCTACCAGGGTGTTAACAAACACTACAGGAACAAGATCATCCACATGTATCGATCACATTTTTACTAATACTGTAGAACTTTGTTCTAAAGCTATATCCGTACCCATTGGATGCAGTGATCACAATATAGTGGCTATATCCAGGAAAGCCAAAGTTCCAACAGTCGGGCCTAAAATAGTATATAAGTGATCATACAAAAGATTTTGCTGTGACTCTTATGTGGATGTGTAACGATTGTCTACTTCGTCGGAGAGGAGAGAGGGATCGGAAGACCAATGTGCAGCGAGGTATGATGACATAATGAATTTATTAAACAAGACGAAGACGAAACGAAATACACTTGATAAACTACAAAATAACAAACAACGTAGACAGACCTGGACAAGCGAACTTACATACAACGAAGAACTCACGAACAGGAAAATGACTACAAAAAAGAACGACCGTACAAACAAACCGAGACAGTCCCGTGTGGCGCGACAAACACAGACACAGGAGACAACCACCCACAACAATCAATGTGAAAACACCTACCTTAATATGGCTTTCAATCAGAGGAAATGAAAACCACCTGCCTCTAATTGAGAGCCATATCAGGTCACCCTTTAACCAACATAGAAACACATAACATAGACTACCCACCCAAACTCACGCCCTGACCGTCAAACACATACAAAATAACAGAAAACCGGTCAGGAACGTGACAGGATGATGTTCAAAATATTTGTTGGTCTGTTGTGATTAATGAGGAGCATTCAGATGCTGCACTTATTATTGATAAACATGCACCTAAAAAGAAACGGACTGTTAGAACTGTTAAGGCTCCATGGATTGATGAGGAATTGAAAAACTGTTTGAAAAAGATGGGGCAAAAGGAGTGGCTAATAAGACTGACTACACATCTGACTGGCTGAATTACTGCAAATTGAGAAATTATGTGACTAATCTCAACAACAACAACAAGAAACTTTATTATGAAGCCAAAATCAATGATATAAAGAATGATGGAAAAAACTTTGGAGTACTTTACATTAATTAATGGGCAGGAAGACAAATTCAACTCCATCTTTCATCGAATCAGATGGCTTATTCATCACAAAACCATTTGATGTTGCCAATTATTTTAATGATTACTTCATTGGCAAAGTGGGCAAACTTAGGCAGGAAATGCCAACAACTAACAGTGAGCCATCATATTCATGCATAAAAAAACAAATAATGAAAGAAAAGCCTTGCAGGTTTGAATTCTGTAAAGTTAGTGTGGGAGAGGTGGATAAATAATTGTTATCGATCAATAAATGTGTTCGTATTATAAATTGTATTTTAATGTTTAAGGACTCTGGAAGATTAGTCCAAATGGGGACTAAAAGAGATCCAAATCAAATCAAATAATGACAAACCTCATGGCATTGACAACTTAGATGGAAAGCTACTGAGGATGGTAACTGACTCTAAAGCCACTCCTATCTGTCATATCTTTAATCTGAGCCTAGAGGAAAGTCTTTGGACTCAGGCCTGGAGGGAAGCCAAAGTAATTCCGCTACCAAGAGTGGTAAAGTGACCTTTGATACTATTGACCATGACCTGTTGTTGAAAACATACATTATGTGTTATGGCTTTTTTTAGTGTGGATTCAGAGCTATCTATCTAATAGAACTCAAAGGGGTTTCTTTAATGGAAGCTTCTCTAATGTCAAACATGTAAAGTGTGGTGTTCCGCAGGGCAGCTTTCTAGGCCCTCCACTCTTTTCTATTATTACCAATGACCTGCCACTGGCGTTTAACAAACCATGTGTGTCCATGTATGCTGATGATTCAAACATATACTCATCAGCAACACAGCTAATGAAGTCACTGAAACCCTTAACAAAGAGTTGCAGTTTGTTTTGGAATGGGTGGCCATTAATAAATTGGTCCTGAACATCTATAAAACTAAGAGCATTGTGTTTGGTACAAATCATTCCCTAAATTCTTGACAACAGCTGAATCGGGTAATGAAAGGTGTGGCTGTTGAACAAGTTGAGGAGACTAAATTACTTTGCGTTACCTTAGATTGTAAACTGTCATGGTCAAAACATACAGATTCAATGGTTGTAAAGACGGGGAGAGGTCTGTCCGTAATAAAGAGATGCTCTGCTTTTTTGACACCACACTACAAAAAGTAAGTTCTGCAGGCTCTAGTTGTATCTAATCTTGATTATTGTCCAGTAGTGTGGTCCAGTGCGGCAAGGAAATACCTGGTTAAGCTGCAGCTGGCCCAGAACAGAGCGGCACGTTTTGCTTTTAATTGTAATCAGAGGGCTGATATAAATACTATGCATGCCAGTCTCTCTTGGCTAAGAGTTGAGGAGAGACTGACTGCATCACTTCTTTTCATAAGAAACATGAATGTGTTGAAAATCTCATTGTTTGCATAGTCAACTTACACACAACTCTGACACACACACTTACCCCACAAGACATGCCACCAGGGGTCTTTTCATAGTCCCCAAATCCGGAACAAATTCAAGAAAGCGTACAATATAATATAGAGCATGGAACTCCGTTCCATCTCATATTGCTCAAATAAACAGCAAACCTGGTTTCAAAAACAGGTAAAGCAATCCCTCACGGCACAACGCCTCTCCCCTATTTGACCTGGATATTTTGTGTGTATGCATTGATATGTAGGCTACGTGTGCCCTTTAATTTTTTTTATGTAGTTCTGTCCTTCAGCTGTTCTTGTCTATTGATGTTCTGTATTATGTCATGTTCCATGTTTTGTGTGAACCCCAGGAAGAGTAGCTGCTGCTTTTGCAACAGCTAATGGGGATCCTAATAAAGTACCAAAAATACCAAATATACACATGGTTGGGGAGTAACGGATTACAAAAAAACGGTATCTGTAAACCGTTACGTTACCAGCTAAAATATTGTAATCAGATTATAGATACTTTCAAAAAACTCGATAATTATGTTGAGGATTAAATTTCAATTCAGAAAGGATGTGCGGGAAAAAAATCATTGACACTTCTCTGTTTTCTAAATCTAAAAGTAACTGAATGTAATCAGATTACATTACTGAGTTTGGGGTAATCCAGAAGTTACGTTACCGATTACAATTTTGGACAGGTAACTAGTAACTGTAACGGATTACATTTAGAAAGTAATTTACCCAACCCTGAATTTACAGTGCCTTCAAATAGTATTCAAACCAAGACTTTTTCCACATTTTGTTATTGTTACAGCCTGAATTTAAAATGGATTACATTTACATTTTGGTCACTAAACACAATGCCCCATAATTTCAAGGTGGAATGATGTATTTTTAAATGTTTACAAATTAATTAAAAACAAAAAGCTGAAATGTCCTGAGTCAATGAGTATTTAACCCTTTGTTTATTACAAGCCTAAATAAGTTCAGGAGTAAAAATGTGCTAAACAAATCACATAATAAGTTGCATGGACTCACTCTGTGTGAAATAATAGTGTTTAACATGATTTTTGAATGCTTACCTACAGACAATCTGTACCCCACATATACATTTATCTGTAAGGTCCCTCAGTCGAGCAGTGAATTTCAAACACAGATTCAACCACAAAGACCAGGGAGGTTTTCCAATGCCTCGCAAAGAAGGGCACCTATTTGTAGATGGTTAAAAACAAAAACAAAGCATTGTGAAGCATTTTGAGCATTTGAGCATGGTGAAGTTATTAATTACACTTTGGATGGTGTATCAATACACCCAGTCACTACAAAGATACAGGCATCCTTCCTAAATTGTCAGAGAGGAAGGAAACCACTCAGGGATTTCACCATGAAGCCAATGGTGAGTATAACACAGTTACAGTTTGGCTGTGACAGGAGAAAACTGAGGATGGATCAACAACATTGTAGTTACTCCACAATACTAACCTAAATTACAGAGTTAAAAGAAGGAAGCCTGTGTAGAATACAAATATTCCAAAACATGCCTCCTGTTTGCAATAAGGCACTAAAGTAAAACTACAAAAAAATGTGGCAAAGAAATTAAACTTTTTGTCCTGAATACAAAGCGTTATGTTTGGGGCAAATCCAACACAACACATCACTGAGTACCACTCTTCATATTTTCAAGCATGGTGGTGGCTGTATCATGTTATGGTTATACTTGTCATTGGCAAGGACTAGGGAATTCTTTTGGATAAAAATAAATGGAATAGAGCTAAGCACAGGCAAAATCCTAGAAGTAAACCTGGTTCAGTCTGCTTTCCAACAAATGCTGGGAGACAAATTCACCTTTCAGCAGGACAATAACCTAAAACACAAGGCCAAATATACATTGGAGTTGCTTACCAAGATGACATTGAATGTTCCTGAGTGGCCTAGTTACAGTTGTTTTGAATTAAATCGGCTTGAAAATCTATGGCAAGACTTGAAAATGGCTGTCTAACAATGATCAACAACCAACTTGACAGATTTTGAATAATTTTTTAAAGAAAAATATAGCAAATATTGTACAATCCAGGTGTGAAAAGCGCTTAGAGACTCACAGCTAAAAAACTTACAGCTGTTATCGCTGCCAAAGGTGATTCTAACATGTATTGACTCAGAAGTGTGAATACTTATATAATTTTAATATTTCTGTATTTCATTATCAATACATTTTAAAACATTTCTAAAACCACATTTTCACTTTGTCATTATGGGTTATTGTGTGTAGATGGGTGAGACAAAATTATATTTAATCAATTTTGAATTTAGGCTGTGGAATAAGTCAAGGGGTATGAATACTTTCCGAAGGCACAGTATATTTATTGGCGTGGAGGCAAAAATTTAGCAGCGGCAGCTCGCACTGCTAAAGAAATATAGGGGAATCACTGTTAAAACTCTCACTATGTTGTTCAACCATTTACAAGCCCTATACTGTAGCTACCTGGGCTTTTACAACCTGAAATAACTACACTTCACATCATCGCATAATAAAGCAATATCACCATCTTCAAGTCTGCCTCAAGTTAACCTCTAACACAATGTTCTAGCATCTTGAAAGCATTCCACCATCTTGCCAGAAGTAGCCTCCTCTTGTCATCACTGTTGCATCCAAGATAAAAGCATGGATGGATTATGTTTTATCTAAAATGTCTATATCTAAGTGATGTCGCTATAGCATCCATTTTGCACCAGGACGTACGCTTTCCTGTGTATACGCTCTCTTGGTGGCAAGGTGACGAGTCAATACAACCAAATGGAACCTGGCTAGACTGGGAATTCCACAAGGTTAGGATAAAAATGTGTACTCGATAGGTGCCATTGAATCTTTATTGCCCCACAAGGGTTGAGAGCAGTGGAGGCTGCTGAGGGGAGGATGGCTCATAATAAAGGCTAGAACAAAACAAATGGAATGGCACCAAACCATGTGTTTGATGTATTTGATACCGTTCCACCGATTCCACTCCAGCCATTACCACGAGCCCGTCCTCCCCAATTAAGGTGCCACCAACCTCCTGTGGCATGAGAGAAATACATTTGTAAAGTAATCAAAGGGGCTTACAAGAAAATGACTAATTCAAGGCAGAAAGGAGTTTGAGCACTTTAATCCATTGTTCAGGATGAGTAAATCACCTGTACTTACCCTGAACAATGGATTAAAGTGAGCAAATAAGAAATTGATCTCTGCCTTTTTTGCTGAGTGCTCCTTTCTGCCTGCAATTAGTCCTTTTGGAAATGCTACTTGGTAAGCCCCTTTGATGGATTTTTGTCATTGTTGTCAAGCACCCCTACTTTTCTTTGTTTGCTGTTGCTCATTTGTAAAGTAAATACATTCACTCTCAGTGTGTTGGTTCACCACAGAGACATAAGTGCCTCCTACCCCAGCTAGCACATAACGTTCTGAGAACCATATGTTTCTTATAGCTTCGTGAGAGTATGGTTGTCCTCTGGTTATATTGCCTGCAACCGTCCCAAAATGTTATTGGAATGGTGTAGGATAGTTGCTTGGCTTTGGAACATCCTCAATACATTTAAGGAACATGACAAAACATGTTATTACTTTAACAGAATGTTTCCTAAAAGTTCAAACATGGTTACATGTAATTCATTTTTTTGGTATTGTTCTAGGAATGTTCTCCAACTGGTTTGGAATTGGGAATGTTCTCCAAGTTCAAAGAACGTTAAGAAACAACGTTGTTCTGTGGGAATATTGGTACTTCAGCATAACGTTTCCTACAGGTTTCCTCTGGGTTCTATTTAAAGTCATGTTCGCAAACTGTTCAGAGAATGTTAAGAAACAATGTTCTTCTGTTGGAATTTTGGTACTTCAGAGTAACATTTCCTACAGGTTTCCTTATGGTTCTATTTTAAATGATGTTCTCAGAACGTTCAGAGAATGTTAAAGTGGAACTGACAGCATTAACCACTTTGCAGATATGAAACAAACAGACAATCATAATATCAGTGAAAAATATCAAATTCCTACCTTGTGCTACAAAACCAACTTTATAAGAGGTTTGAAATAGGTTCTACTTTACTCAAAATTCCATGATGTACACTAAGGCATTGTTGGCAGAATGGATGGATGCAGTTCAATGCATGATTAATATATTTCACTAATACATTTCTTCACTTTTTTCCCCAAAAATGTATAGCTGTAAATCACAGCTGGCCCCGTACATTGTTTGCTGCCTCCACCCATTCGGGCGGGATGCACTGTTTCAGGGCAATGATCACAAGTCAGTCATAACGTAGTCATAGCGTGGCTAGTAGGCTAGCATACATGTCAAACATAAGGCCCGTGGGCCGAACAAGACACAAAAACGAGTCAACAAATGAGTCATCTATTTTATCAAATTATAGCCTGATGTCCTGGCATCGGTGAAATCAACTTCAATTGCGCTGCTCAGCGGAAGTGTACAGACAAATGCCACAGTCCTAGTTAGGCTACTAAAAACTAAGCCTGCAACAAAACAACATGCAGAGGAGCACTACGTAGGCCTATTACAGGGTGAGGAGTGAGTTTCACACATCCCCATGTGCTACATTCACCCCTCAAACGTACTTAACAGTGACCCCAGCACTGAACTGAGTGCAACTGTAGATCCGAGTCACTAGGAACCACTGTAAAGGACGTCACGCTGTTTGCTTAGGGAGTACTACCTCCTCCCGATTTGGCCCATACCTGGCGCGAACTCGGGACCTCTGCCTTAAAAACACACGTGACCGCACTCCTCAAGCGTAGCCGATCGCACCACCTCAAAAGCTAGCTAATGAGGCAAAGCAAGCGGGATACTTAAGGCTGAGGAGCAAGTTTCACACATCCCTATGTGCTACACTAAATTCTCAGAAACATATATCTTCGTTCCCAGAACCAATGGGAAACCAAAAATGTACGCTACCATTACTTCCAAGAAACCAAATGTGCTAGCTGGGACTGCTCTCAATATGGCCACCAACACTACTTCCTGTAGCAACTCCACCTTCAAATGCAGATTTGTGATCTAAACCCTAACCAACCTTAGCACTGCTCAGCTTCAGCCGTTTGCAAACAAAGAGGCTGAGGGTGTGTGTGGCTGCTGGAGCCTGACACAATCCACAAAAATATCCCTGAAAAAAAGTGCACTGCATCCCTGTCAACAGCTTACAATTTTAGGGTGTAGGTGAAAGTTACTGCAGAATCTGTTAATCTAATGAACACTAAGTTATTTTACCTCAGAGCTTGAGCAAAAACCGTGGACAGTTTCTACACCTGTATTGCTTGCTGTTTGGGGTTTTAGGCTGGGTTTCTGTACAGCACTTTGAGACATCAGCTGATGTACGAAGGGCTATATAAATACATTTGATTTGATTTGACAGTCTTCAATTGAGTAGAGACATGGTAAGAGGAAGTGGTGGAGAAGAGGGCCGCAGGTTATTTTAATCATACTATGACAAAAATAATCAATCTCTAGCATTCGGTGCATTTGATTGTGCTTTTGATGCCTCTTAAAATGTAAATACAAAAAAGTATATGTGTGTGTATACAGGATCTCGCCACGGTATCTCTGTGCATTCAAATTGCCATTGATTGTCACGCCCTGATCTGTTTCACCTGTCCTTGTGCTTGTCTCCACCCCCCTACAGGTGTCGCCCATCTTCCCCATTATCCCCTGTGTATTTATACCTGTGTTTTCTGCAAATTAATTGATGCAAATTAATTACTTAAAAATCATACAATGTTATTTTCTGGATTTTTGTTTTAGATTCCGTCTCTCACAGTTGAAGTGTACCTATGATAAAAATTACAGACCTCTACATGCTTTGTAAGTAGGAAAACCTGCAAAATCGGCAGTGTATCAAATACTTGTTCTCCCCACTGTATATATATATATAAAAATTAATTTTGAATCCTTTCCTATTTGCTATGTGAATAAAACCAGAGTGCTCAGCGAAGTGCATCAATGAACCAAGGCTTATTAATGTGTGAACCAAGGTGAGATCCGAGCGCAGCAGAGTGGATGGTAGTCTGTGCGTGAACCAAGGCTAAACCTGCTTTTCAGCCACAAGAACTTAATTCTCTGTGTATATTATGACCTTGTTACACAAGGCTTGGTTTTTGACGTGTAATGTCCTTATGCCTTTTTCCTGCAGATTACTAAACACACACTCTCTATCGACACTTTGTTCTGCTGCTGAAAGCAGCTTCAGAATAAACCAATACAAACTAGAGCAGCTAAAGCTACTAAGCAAAAGGAAATCCATAACAAATACTGAAAACAATGGATGCACAATTCAACACAGAATGGATTTTGACCATCCTATGTAGGCATTATAACATAACTAATAAAGTGTTATTCAACACCCTGAAACTTCATGGAAAGAGGACCAGTGCTCTATACTATGAATCAGGTTTGAGGAGTTAGCGAGGTCTACGGAATACAAATTAGGAATTTCTTAATTTCTCCTCCCCAGGCCTCCGCCTCCCCTAGCTCAATCAAATAAAATTGTATTGCTCACATGCGCCAAATACAACAGGTGTAAACTTTACAGTGAAATGCTTACTTACGAGCCCATTTCCAACAATGCAGAGTTAAAAAGTAAGACAAACATTTGCTAAATAAAATAGGAAATAGTAACACAATAACAAAGCTGTATACAAGGAGTACCAGTACTGAGTCAATGTGCAGGGGTATGAGGTAGTTGAGATAATTATGGTAATACAGTATGTACATGTGATTATAGGGGTAAAAGTGACTAGGCAATCACTGAACAAAATATAAACACAACATGTAAAGTGTTGGTCCCATGTTTCATAAGCTGAAATAAAAGATCCCCAAAATTTTCCATATGCACAAAAAGCTTATTTCTCTAAATGTTTTTGCATACATTTGTTAACATCCCTGTTAGTTAGAATTTCTCCTTTGCCAAGATAATCCATCCACCTGACAGGTGTGGAAATTCAAGAAGCTGATTAAACAGCCTTATCATTGCACAGGTGCACCTTGTGCTGGGGACAATAAAAGGTCACTGTTTTTGTCACACAGCACAATGCCATAGGTGTCTCTATGACTACGGAGTGTCCACCAGAGCTGTTGCCAGAGAATGTAATGTTAATTTCTCTAGCATAAGCTGCCTCCAGTGTCGTTTTAGAGAATTTGGCATTACGTCCAACCGGCCTCACGCGCATGACGCCGTGTGGGTGAGCGGTTTGCTAATGTCAACATTGTGAACAGAGTGCCACATGGTGGCGGTGGGGTAATGGTATGGGCAGGCATAAGCTACGGACAAAAAAAAAGAAGCATTTTAACGATATCAGGAATCAAGGTAAGAACCAAGTGCCGACTATGTGAAGTAACATTATTTTAACCACAAGGGCAGGCAAACGAGGCCAAGGTACAGGACGTCAGGCAGGCTCAGGTCAGGCTGAGGTCGGTAATCCAGAGGTGGAGCAAAGGTACAGTATGGCAGGCAGGCTCAGGGTCAGAGAAAGACAGTGGTCAGGCAGGTGGGTACAGGGTCAGGACAGGCAAAGGTCAAAAACCAGGAGGACGAGAAAAAGAGACTAGGGAAAAACAGGAGCTGAAACAAAACGCTGGTAGGCTTGAACAAACAAGACGAACTGGCAACAGACAGAAAACACAGGTATAAATACACAGGGGATAATGGGGAAGATGGGCGACACCTGTAGGGGGGTGGAGACAAGCACAAGGACAGGTGAAACAGATCAGGGCGTGACAATCGATGGCAATTTGAATGCACAGAGATACCGTGGCGAGATCCTGAGGCCCATTGTCGTGCCATTTATCCACCTCATGTTTTAGCATGTTGCTAATATCTCTCTGTCCTAACATTTTTCCTTACTAGGAACTAGAACTAGAGAATCTTTTCCTAATGTCCTCCCAAAAAATTACCTGCCCTATCCAGTCTATTTCCTCCCTTTTCTGACAGCTGGAGCAAAAGTCCTTTCACCCTCTTCCATGACTGTTATCTACAAATGCATTTGGAGCTTGTGTTTTAATTTACAATGATAAACATCCAGATACATAGCTAATAAGACGTTAGCTAGCTGATGATAGTTGATTTACTTAGCTATACAGTAAAGTTAGCTAGCTAGCATCTCATCATACACAGTGGTCTACCTGTATGCTAGCTAATAATAATATATACATGTATATTATATATATATTTTTTTCAAAATATATTTACTTCCATGAATAAGTTCTCCAGCTGCCTCTGTTTTTTGGAATCCTTATAAAAACGACAATCTGCAATCTTTCCGATTTTTTTGGTCTCCAAAAAACCCTACCTCTTTCAAATATTATGTCATCATCCCCTTCATTTGAGGAAGATGACTGATTAAATATTTTATGAATCAAATATTTTTGTTGTTTGTAAAAAATAGTAACGTTAAAATAACTACCATATTACACGTGTAATAATGACAGCATTTGCTTCCCAAACTATACGTTTTTCACAAGACTGTTTTGGACATTTGCAAAAGGCAAACTGACAGCCACAACCAACCATAGACATATTTATCCATAGATGTAAGTTTCTATTTAAGACAAAACTGTCAGCCATTCATAGTGTACCCTGGAGTTTAACAGTCAAATTGACAGGGTTAGAGGTTCCAAAACCCTTAAATGGATTATTTCTATGGCCACAACACAACAAGCTGTTCCTTCAACCTGGTCTCAGAGCATTTCGTATTATTCTGTACCTAAATCCGAGACACTCCATTTAGTTTGATATGTTATGTTTTGTATGGTATGTATTCATTTCGTATGACATGTTACAAATTACAATTCATATTATATGTTACAAATTTGCTAAACTTACAATATGTTACGAATTTGCAAAACATACAATATGTTACAAATTTGCAAAACGTATGATATGTTACGAATTCTAGCTAGGTAGCTAGGTTGCTAGGTGGCTAACGTTGCCTAGGCTAGGGGTTAGGGTTACATTTAGGAGTTAGTTTAAAGGGTTAGGGGAAGTAGGGCTGTCCCCAACTAAATAAAATCTTGGTAGACTGAAAGTAGTCTGTTTTTTCGACCAATCGATTGGTTGACATTTTCACTATGTGACTGACTACTGACCACTTTAATGCTAGAAGAAAAAGTATCTTACGCAAAATCCGTAATGACTTTCCAACAGCTTCTATTCTAGTTGCAGTAATTTGATTCTGAGAGGAAAAAATAGACATCTGCTTTGTGTCTCAGACATTTTTTAATAGAGAGACGTTAGGGTGACTCTAATACCGTTTGTTTTTCTGCCTACTACATTACACAAAAATTAATCCAAGGAGTAACCACTACTACTGTGAATACGGCCGCAGAGTTACCACTTAAGAATGAAATGTTATTTTCCAAAACGTAATAAAATAGAAACATATGGACGGTAGACTTGTAACATTTTGTATGGAAACAAAGTCATAATCATTATGTGAAAACCTCAAACAATAACAAAAGGCTAAGTCACCCTGGAGAGAAGTATCTCTCTCTCTCTCTCTCTCTCTCTCTCTCTCTCTCTCTCTCTCTCTCTCTCTCTCTCTCTCTCTCTCTCTCTCTCTCTCTCTCTCTCTCTAGCTCTCTCTCCCTCTCTCTCTCTCTCTCTCTCTCTCTCTCAAAGATAAATGATGACACCTCATCCGATTTCAAAAGGAAAACATAATCATAAATTGACAATTGACAATCCAGGATATAGTCACATCAATTTTGCCCCCCCCCCCCTTTCCCCCCTGTGTATCCAGTAGTGTTGATGAGGTCATATAGGCGCGGGCTGAGTGGCCTAAGTGCCTTCCTCACACATGGGCCTCTGAGTCTGGCAGAAGAGTACAGCACTGCTCAACGTGCCCAACCAAATTGGGTATGGAAAACAACAGGGTATAAGAGCAAATCTAAATCTCCCTAATGATGCCCCATCCTTTACTTGTCTTCACTTGATGATAACCTATTCTGGCTTCCTGGTCGTCTACTTAAACATGAGACATTTTTAAATAACACACATTCAACAGTTAAACAAACTCAAGCTTCTGATTCAACATGTTGAAATATGATGTAAATATTCATTCTTTGATGACCCTGATTGGAGAATAACCAGGTTTTTTTCTCTTCAGACCTCAAACTGTCACACCCTGATCTGTTTCACCTGTCTTTGTGTTTGTCCCATTCATTTTTTGTTTTTATTTAACATTTAACTAAGCAAGTCATTTAAAAACACATCCTTATTTACGGCCTACCCCAGCCAAACCCTGGGCCAATTGTGCGCCGCCCTATGGGAATCCCAATCACGGCTGATTGTGATACAGCCTGGAATCGAACCAGGGTCTGTATTGACGCTTCTGGCACTAAGATGCAGTGCCTTAGATGTCAAATCCTACCGGTGTGTTTTCCGTGTTTCCTGTGCTCTAGTTTTTGTTTTTCTTAGTCTTCCCATTTCTGACCTCTGCCTGTCCTGACCCTTATCCTGCCCGTCGAGCTGTACCTGCATGACTCTGAGTTGGATTACGACCCTTTGCCTGCCTTGACTTATCTTTGGCCTGCCTTCATAAGGCATTGCAGTAACAAAAACGAGAGCACAGGAAACACAGGAACACGCTGGTAGGACTCGACCGTACAAGCACAAAGACAGGTGAAACAGACCAGGATGTGACACAAACGTCTTGGGCAATATCTCATCTCAGATGAATCAAAATGTATTAGAAGTAAGATAGGGCACCAGAGACTCAGCTTAACCCACCTACCTGAGGGAACATTATGTGTCTGTGCCTGAGAGAGAATGATCTTAATTCAAGGCTAAATGATAAAAGGTAGGACACGTGTGGGGGGTCCAGTATCAGTTCCTTACCTGAGTGCGATGGAGGTCCCGTTGACAGATCCAGAGTAGCGTCTGGTGGGGCCGTAGCTCCCCTGGCGTACGTATCTCTCACCACCACAACACAGTACCATGAGGAAGGCCCGTCTAAAGGCCCTGTTCAGGAAGGCGTAGAGAAAGGGGTTAAGGCCAGAGTTAATATAGCCAAGCCACAGCCAGGCGGTCCACATCTGCCAGGGCACACTGTAGTGGATGAAGGGGTCCACCACGTTGGTGATGAAGAAGGGGGCCCAGCAGAGACAGAAGCAGCCCATGATGACAGCCAGGGTCTTGGCAGCCTTGGTCTCTATGCGCATGCGACTGGAGCCCTGCTGCTCGGAGCTGAGGTAGTGCTGGGGGGGCGCCGAGTAGTGGGCGGAGCCTGCCCGCTGCAGCGTGCCGATCTGCCGCGCGTGGCCCATGGCGGTGATGTAGATGCGCTGGTAGGCCAGCACCATGAGGCCCAGGGGAACGTAGAAGGCCACGGCAGAGCAGATGAGAGCATGCGGACGGTTCACCACGAATACACAGTTGGTCTTGTTGCTGCTGCTGCTGCTGCTAAACTTCCTCTCCTCAATCTGGAGACAGACAGCATGCAGAGAGAGAACAATCAATGAACAAGCAGATCCACATACAGTAAGAGGCATGTGCGTTCTGTTGTATCCACATCCACATTTGGAATAGTGACACGCTTGTATCCCCTTCAAGCGAGAGTGTAACGATTGCTTAATGTCCATTTACTGACTCTCTTAAAACAAACTATGAACGGGTAGACGTTGACATATAGTATTATTTGTGTTTATAAACTGGTAGCTGTGAATTGTGCTCAGCACTGACTCCAGTGTTTAGATCTCAGTGCGCTTGGAATTTTCTTGGGTGTTTATGTCTATGTAAATGGTAGTGGTAGCTTTAGCCTAGGATGGTTGAGTGCACTTGGACGGCACTTGCACTGAGAGAACAAAACATTAGACATATCTGCTCTTTCCATGACATAGACTGACCAGGTGAATCCAGGTGAATGCTATGACCTGTTAAATCCACTTCAATCAGTGTAGATGAAGGGGAGGAGACAGGTTAAAGAAGGGTGTTTAAACCTTGCGACAACTGAGACATGTATTGTTTATGCGTGCCATTCAGAGGGTGAATGGTCAAGACAAAATATTTAAGTGCCTTTGAACAGAGTATGGTAGTAGGTGCCAGGCACACCGGTTTGAGTGTGACAAGAACTGCAACAATGCTGGGTATTTTCACGCTCAACAGTTTCCGTGTGTATCAAGAATGGTCCACAACCCAAAGGACACCCAGACAACTTGACATAACTGTGTGAAGCATTGGAGTCAACATGGGCCAGCTTCACTGTGGGACGCTTTTGACACCTTATAGTCCATGCCCCGACAAATTGAGGCTGTTCTGAGGGGAAAAGGGGGTGCAACTCAATATTAGGAAGGTGTTCCTAATGTTTTGTACAGTCAGTGTATATGGATCATTTGAATTTTGTAAACAATAATCAGTGTCATCATTTGACAGAGATACGTTTTTTCAGATGTCAAAGGTGAAACAATGAGTCATAGCACTATTTTTAGAACTAAAAGAGTTCTGTGTCTGCTCTCCCCAAAGAGCTTGATGGATGAACAAGTTCATGATCTGAGCAGCTCAAAATCAGCACTATGTCAAAACATTAAAAACTATTCAAACATTGTTGCTGAAAAGGGCTGTGAATAGTGGAATTGTTTTATGACTACTACAACACCATTCTACGAACTTGAAATGTTATTCAAATAAAAAATGTAATGCTTGTTGTTTTAACTATGTGTCCTTCACCTAACATCGGTCCACATTTTCAAGGATCAACAAAACAATTGATGGTAGTTCAAAACATCTAGCATATAAATGATTTAGATCAAACGATTTAGACTACAGAGCAAGACTCTGTCTGTAGTAGAACCATCAGATAGACAGGCAGGCCATAGCTGCTTACAGACTCACAATGTCCTCTATGCCGATGGCATGCCAGCTTTGCATGATGGGAAGGAAGGAGATGAAGGAGGCGATAACCCAGCATCCCCCCAGCATTAGGGCCACTCTGACGGGAGTCATCTTAGTCCTGTACACCAGCGGCTGGCAGCAGATCGCATAGTACCTACAGTATCAAAATAATATAACAACATCAACAACATCATAGATTCAACTGAGGACAAAACCTGTCATCTATTGATAGTGGTTTTCTGAATAATATTTATTTCTACAGGCCACAAGTATCTACCTGCTATGTACATACCAAAATATTGCCAATGATGACTCATTCCTTATTCATTAAGGGCTTTATAAATACATGTGATTGATTGATTGATACCTGGCACTAGGTTATTTTGACGCAGCAGTGGCTTGGTTTTTACTCTTGCTGGGTTATTGTTATTCATGTATTTTTAACCCAGCAGAGGGTTATTTATTACTTTATGGCTGGGTTATCATTATTTGTATTTTATTTTTATTTTTATTTTCCCAGCAGTGTTCATTTCTTAGTTTCTTGCTGGGTTATCTTTTTCTACCTTCTCTCTATTACAGAACCTGCAAATGTTCTTAAAGTACAAATACTTCTAACAATCAAAGTTACAACGTTACTACAAAAATGTTTATTTTTCAGCTCTTAATTTCAACTACAAAATGAAGTCATGCAAAAGATAAAAAACAAATAAGGAAGACACAAATCAACCAACATTTTAGAAGCACAATCCACCATTTCAATATCACAGCAGTCCTACCAATTAAAGCTGAGGAATGGGGCTGAAGAAAAGTAACCACCCCACGGCCCCTACCAAGTATACATGTTAAACATGATTTTATGTCAAACAACAAGAACAACGAAACATAATGTCTTCTGCTCCAGAGCCTGCCCATTCATGATGGTGAACGCCAGGGAGTAGAGGTGATTGTCCCCGAGAGTCACAACGAAGGGTTCGGGTCTCTTGTTCTTTCGGTCGCCTGGCAGAGTTATTCAGACATATTTGTAACAACCTGTGGATTATAGAATATTATAAATGTTGAAAAATGATCACGACACTTTTGCACAAATACACACACATACATACAAGCAAACACAAATTGTGGCCTTTCCTATTGCTCAGAACATGCTCTACTCCTATACAGTCCATTGCTGTGTGCAGGACGTTAATCTGCATTGAGTTGAGTCCAGACCCTTTGTGCATGGTTTACAGTATTACATATTAAATAGAATTCAATATTCCACATGTATACTTACAGTATGACTTTCGGGCATCATCAAGGGCAGTCTTCTTTCCAACTTGTCACACACGTCTTTAGTATCTGTATCTGGGGAATACAGACGTAACAAGATTTTAGGAGGCAGTCAAAATGGACAAACGTGGATAAACATTTGAGATACTACTTTCATTTCCATATGTAGCTGCCTGCACTCTGTACACTGGTGGTGGGATAAGTACTCTCAGGGCCGTGCCGCCTTTAGTATCTGGGGGACAAAGACATGACAACGTTTAAGTGGAGAGTCTAATTGGATAGTTTAAATTTGGCTGAACAATTGAGACACTCCTTTCATTTCCATTTGTAGCTAGCTAGCTATAGCCACCTAACGTTAAAGTAAATGTGCCTGCATCCAGACTGAGACTAGCTAGCTAACTCATGGAAATAATTAGGCTAAAAACCATAAAGTAACTGACCCAACATAAAAGCATGATTTATAAGCTTGCCAACTACTGTAGCTCCCAACCATGTTCATTTTACTGCAATTGGCACACACAGAATGTTTCTTGGTACAAATCTACTTTGAACAAAAGTATACACCTTACACACATGGGTATGGGCTTAAAAAAAAAGATACCTGCAACATGTCAGATATAGAATTGAAATGTATTTAATTTTAAGTTTGCATCCCAATACTATACTTGATATACATCATATAAGACTGAAATTGAACAGAACCATTTGACATAGAAACACCAGTTAAGAAAACCCAATGTTTATTAATTATGAAATTATGAAAAATATGAATAATATTCAACCCATGAGGCCACTAGAGGGTGATTTGGTCATTTGACTACAGGAAAGGGCTACATTAACTCAGAGACAGGGAATACTCCTAGCTAAGTAAAATCTAACGTTTGGTTAGCTAGATAGCTAGCTAAGATAAGTTAGCTGAGGGGAAACAATGTCACACACAGTAGGCCTACAGAAGACAGGTTTTGTACAGGCACTGATATAGCTATCTTCAACAAAAACCTTACATTTCTGCTTTCACACACAGCACATGAAAATAGCTTGCATCATGTGATGCAAAACGCAGCATCATATGATGCAAAATGGCATTATACAGGGGATGATTTCTGTATTTTGAAAGTTACATATCTTGAAAACTTGAGTGCTGACAAGCAAAACATTTTGGGACTATGTCGACAATCGACTAATGAAACAAATACCAAAAGATAATTTTGGGGTGGAATTTTCCATCAAAACATTAAATCCATGACACAAAATCAACTACTTCTATCAAAACATACAAATATGTTACACAATGGCCCATTAAATACAGTGCCTTCAGAAAGTATTCACACCCCTTGACCTTTTTCCACATTTTGTGGCGCTACAAAGTGGGATTAAAATGAATTTAATTGTCATTTTTTGTCAACGATCTACACAAAATACTCTGAAATGTAAAAGTGGAAGAAATATTCTAAAACATTTTTTGAAATTCATGAAAAATAAAACACTAATATATCTTGATTATATAACTTTTCAACCCCCTGAATGAAAACATGTTAAGCCGAAACCACACAGACAGACGTCGTCAACGGCGTCAAAATTTGCATGCGAGAGTAGAGTCAATTCACATTACACTGCCGAGTGTATGCCAACTTAATGGTCATGAGAATCCATAATAAACAGTTGTAATATGTTATGTTCGCTTTGTGAATTATTGTTGTGTGTTCCTTTTGACTCACCTTATACTGTATGTCCTACGGGAGCCCTGTACCTGCCTCCTGTTACGTCGGCTCACAAACATGAGGAGAGTTGCAGCTAATACACTCTAGGAGTTGATATAGAATTTAGCTAGTCTCATTCTTTCTACATAGCAGTATTCTCTCTTGAACAGAGTTCTGCGAGTTTCCCAGTCGTATTCTGCATAGGCCGTATCCTGTGCTCAAAATCAACAAAGGTAAGCATGACATTATTGTTTTTAAATATGTATTACTGGCACTGGCAGCTAAACTTATCAACACAAAATATACACTTTTTAAAAGTCCAGACATAACAATTCACAAACAGTCTATTTTCTGGCAAATTTCCGCTCACTTTACCAGCATTGCTTCGCGTACACGTAAGAAAAATTACCTTACAGATAATTGTATGTGTGTGGTACAGAGATAAGGTAGTCATTCAAAAATCATGTTAAACTCTATTATACTTCTGAACTTATTTAGGCTTGCCAAAAGGGTTGAATACTTATTGACTCAGGACATTTCAGCTTTTAATTTGTTTTACATTAAAAACATAATTCCACTTTGACATTATGGGGTATTGTATGTAGGCCAGTGAATTTTGTATTAATCCATTTTAAATTCAGGCTTTAACACAACAAAACGTGAGAAAAGCCAAGGGGTGTGAATACTTTCTGAAGGCACTGTACTAACTACAACTATCAATATACCCTAACCTGGTTAACCCTCTTTCATATGTCTGTGCCATTTGTTGATACTATAGTTATAGTATGCACCATAAAAGGCAAGTAAATTATATTATCACAGCATGGGCTGTATTAATTTTTCCTTAAATGTAATTCAAGATAATGAATATCCAGAAACAAAAGGCTTTATTTGAACTTTTTCCATTTTAACTGAGAGCTGGACTATCTTCTTCTATGGGTCCCTCTATTTTGTTTTTCACGATTTACTCAAATGGCACCTTTTATAGAGAGTTGTGTTACCTGTTTTTCAATAATGTGCTTAACATTTGCATTGTGTGCGAAAGCAATGAGAAATGACTTAGAGATCAAGTGGACTCCAGTTTCATTAAAAGTGTCTTAGCAATCGAGAAAAACTGTAACCTGAATGGATGATCAGTAACGTTAACTTTTTACTCACAGCTTTCAGTCAGCCACAACGCCTTGCCCATTGGTCCGTCAAAAAGTAATTCCACTCAGTGCCTGGCTGCACTGGTAGACTTGCTACAGCTGCAACAGTCCTCATTCACGAGCTTGCCGGATAAGTTTATTCTTCTGGATTTGGCGGGAAAATTAACTCACTCACTGGGTCATCATATGTCAAGAGTACCAGTACCGAGGTGATGTGCAGGGGTACGAGATAATTAAGGTAACTATGTACATATAGTAGGGGTAAAGTGACTCGGCAACATGATTTTTTTACTTTCACAACAGGAGTGTGAAAGTGTCTGTGTGACTGTGTGTAGTCAATTGATTAGCTATTTAGCAGTCTTGTTCAGCAGTCTTATGGCCTGAATTCTTGGGAGCATGGATTCTACAAATTGTGTTAGTTTCAGTGATCGCGTGCACGCTGGAGCCGCTTCTTCTTGTTTTTAACTGATAAGCGTGGAACCCGTTGGGGTCGTGGTCGTCTGCTGCAATAGCCCATCCGTGAGAAGGACTGATGAGTTATGCGTTCCGAGATACTGAGGTACTGAGACGGG
Organism: Salvelinus fontinalis; assembly: GCF_029448725.1. Classification (NCBI taxonomy): domain Eukaryota; kingdom Metazoa; phylum Chordata; class Actinopteri; order Salmoniformes; family Salmonidae; genus Salvelinus; species Salvelinus fontinalis. Next base: position 33,000,261 of record NC_074685.1, read on the forward strand.
CGCGTCTGGCACCGACGATCATGCCACGCTCAAAGTCACCTAGGTCACTCGTTTTGCCCATTCTAACGTTCAATTGAACAGTAACTGAATGCCTCGATGCCTGTCTGCCTGCTTTATATAGCAAGCCATGGCCACGTGACTTACTGTCTGCACGAGCAAAGTATTTTTTGAACGGGGTGGTGTACCTAATACACTGAGTGTATGTCCAAACTCTGAATCAAATAGGTTTCCCCAAAATAACATGGTCGCTGTGGTAAAACATTTATTTTGATTGCCGATCTTGTGCATTTATCAAGATTTCATCAGGTAGACTGACTTCAGATGTGTCATGTAAACAAGATTATTAGGAAATGGTTCTTCTTCCACATAACATGTAAACGTTTAAATCAAACTATTATATTATTCTGACTAGTCACAATAATCATATTATTGTGTGCCAATCAAGTTCTTATTGGTCAGTCACCAGTAGACCTAGACCCTGTCACACTGAACAAGCCAAGATGTCCGACAATCGTTTACAATGTAAGAATTTTCCCATGGCGTGAAAACTTTGTCTGGGACGACAAAATCGTGGCATAAGACGGCTAAAATCGTACAGTCTGCAAAGGCCTTTAGATGGCTGGATGTCTTAGACATTTATTTGGGCTTTCCTCTGCCCCTTCACAACTGTGTGGGTGTGTGTGGACCATGTTAATTCCTTTGTGATGTGGACACCGAGGAACTTGAAATTCTTGACCATCTCCACAGCAGCCCTATTGATGTGGATGGGGGTGTGCTCATCCCTCCGTTTCCTGTAGTCCACGATCAGCTCCTTTGTCTTGCTGACATTGAGAGAGAGGTTGTTGTCCTGGCACCACACTGCCAGGTCTCTGACCACCTCCCTATAGGCTGCTTCATCGTTGTCGGTGATCAGGCCTACCACCGTAGTTTTGTCAGCAAACTTATGATGGTGTTGGAGTCGTACGGGGCCACACAATCGTAGGTGAACAGGGAATACAGGAGGGGATGAAGCACACACCCCTGAGGGGCCCCGTGTTGACGATCAACATGGTGGATGTGTTGTTGCCTACCCTCACCGCCTGGGGTTGGCCGGTCGGGAAGTCCAGGATCCAGTTGCAGATGGAGGTGTTCAGTCCTAGGGTCCTGAGCTTGGTGATGAGCTTGTAGGGCACTATGGTGTTGAATGCTGAGCTGTAGTCAATTAAAAGTGTGGAATGCAATAGAGATTGTGTCATCAGTGGATCTGTTGGGCCGGTATATTAATTGGAGTGTGTCCAGGGTGTCTGCGATGATGGTGTTGATGTAAGCCATGACCAACCTTTCATAGATATAGATATGAGTGCTACTCAGATTTAGTCATTTAGGCAGGTTACCTTGGCATTGGCATGGGGACTATGGTGGCCTGCTTGAAACAAGTTGGTATTACAAACCGGGTCAGGGATAGGTTGAAAATGTCAGTGAAAACACTTGCGAGCTGGTCAGCGCATGCTCTGAGTACACATCCTGGTATTCCATGTGGCCCAGCGGCCGTGTGAATGTTAACCTGTTTAAAGGTCTTACTCACATTAGCTATGGAGTGAAAGATCACACAGTTGTGATCATGCTGGTGCTCTCATGCATGGTTCAGGGTTGCTTGCCTCAAAGTGAGTATAAAAGGTATTTAGCTTTTCTGTTAGGCTTGCGTCTACGGGCAGCTCGCGTCTGGGTTTCCTTTTGTAATCCGTGATAGTTAGCAGGCCCTGCCACATCCATCAGAGCTGGTGTAGTAGGATTCAATCTTAGTCCTGTATTGACGCTTAACCTGTTTGATGGTTCGTCGGAGGTCATTGCGTAATTTTGTATAAGCGTCCAGATTAGTGTCCCGCTCCTTGAAAGAGAGGCAGCTCTAGCCTTTAGCTCAGTAAAACAGATTTCCGTTTCGGATTTGAGTTTTTAAAACGAATTTTCTGCAATTATACACATTGTGCTATCATATGCCATCTGGGGGGGGGGGGGGGGGGGGGGGGGGGGGTGACCTACAGGGGGCCCACAAGCTCCCCCAAATTTAAAAATAATAATAATTTGTTGAGGGCCCACTGGAGGTTGGGGGCCCGGGGCCCGGGGCACGTGCCCTGCATACCTGTTCGGTAATCCGGCCCTGGTCCTGTGGAGAAGCATATATTAGATTTGTGTTTGGAGTGAGGGGGTGAGCTAGCAGGTGACTTACTCCAGTGACTTTTGACTGTATGGGGCAGGTGCAGGACAGGACAACATATCTGCTCATGTATCAGCCATGACAGGCTGCCATGTGCTTAAGGACAGAGAAGGACAGAGAGGTGCTAGAAAAGGGCCTTCCAAGACATGTGCTAATGCTAACACACAGCTGGGTGTTAGGCTGAATGGATGCATCAAGGTGACTGGGCTGGGGGGCGTGGCAACAGTTTGCAATAGTTTTGCAATAATTACCAAAGTGAAGGGATGTTTTTCACTATGTTCATTGCTCACCTGTCCAGTGCTATGCAGCACAGGTGTAGGATAGATGCAGTGGTCAGAAACACATCCAACGAGGTCCTGACCAGACAGAAGATCTCCCCATACCTCCACTGACCTGTGGTCAGCTCAATGGCTGCAAATGGCATGACAACCACAGCAACCAGGAGGTCTGCAAACGCCAACGACACTATGAAGTAGTTGGTCTTCTTTTTCCTTGAGGGAGAAGGGGAACAAAAGCATTTTCATTCATTTCCAGAAAGGTGCATGAGTTGAATGCAAAGATAATGATATTTTTTATCTAGCTTTTAAAATGATCGACTGATCTGCACTAGACAGAACAACCTTTTTTTTCTCATAACTCTTTAAAACCATACCGCAAAAACATAGAACATGACAGAAACAATCCCAGTGTCTAATGTGAGAACAGCTGCTTTGTTTGTCACCCAATAGCCAGAAGGTGGCATCTTCATCAGTCTGTCAATCACACATGTCCTACTTCAATTCAATTCTGTCCAATATTTTTCTGTACATGACTTCATATGTCATTTTATAGAAAACAGTGTGCTTAACAAAAGGCCCATATGAGAATCCCCTAGAAGCAAATATACAGACTTGTTGACACACAGCAATAAGATAATGTTCTCTAGAGATGGTGGGACGCAGGATGTAAACACAACTATACTATCTATCTCTGTGCTAAAAAGCACACTCTAAAGCAGTGGTTCTCAACTCTAGCCCTTGAGTACTTCCAACAGCACACATTTTTTGTTGTGCTTTAAAGGGTTCCCATTTCCTCGTTTGAGCACTTAGGCGTTTTCTCAATTGGATTTGCTCCTGCGTCCTCTCTCCTCCGTACTCTCACCTCCTTTTGAAAAGGGTCAAAGGTAATCGAGGAGAGGCGGCGACGAGTGCTTGTATGAAATGAGACTCTCCTTCTCTACTCGCACATCATCAGGAAAATTACGTTTACAGGGATGGATCCCAAAATAAATGTGTGAAGTGATAAAAACAAATTCAGTTAGTTGTGCAAGACATATATATTTTTTTGTAATAAAAAAATAAATAATTGCCCCTTTTCTCCCCAATTTTCGTGGTATCCAATCGCTAGTAATTACTATCTTGTCTCATCGCTACAACTCCCGTACGGGCTCGGGAGAGACGAAGGTCGAAAGCCATGCGTCCTCCGAAGCACAACCCAACCAAGCCGCACTGCTTCTTAACACAGCGCGCCTCCAACCCGGAAGCCAGCCGCACCAATGTGTCGGAGGAAACACCGTGCACCCGCCCCCCTCGCTTAGCGCGCACTGCGCCCGGCCCGCCACAGGAGTCGCTGGAGCGGCTGCGACAGAGCCTGGGTGCAAACCCAGAGACTCTGGTGGCGCAGCTAGCACTGCGATGCAGTGCTCTAGACCACAGCGCCACCCGGGAGGCCCTGTGCAAGACATTTTATAGATAAAACAATAAGTAGAACGTTGTTTTAGAACGTGTGCATGGTTTTCTCCTTCGACAAAACAAAAGCTGATTCAAAGGTGGTGTGGCAGATTTCAAAACTCTTCCGCGAAGGACACATGACTTTCCTCATCGAAAGGTGGCTATCGAGGAGGGGAGGACACTTTTCCGTTCGCCACTCGACCACTTATTGGTTTCCACGGAGGAGAGAGGAAAGAGGGTGGAGCATGGACATTTGCCCAAATTAGAAAAAGCCTTTGATTTGACAGGACGTGACCTACATGTAACAGGAAGTGGGCTTACCGAAGATGTCTGTCCTTGCAGAGCGCCACCATCACCAGCAGGTTTCCCAGAACAGTCATGATGATGATGATGGAGAGGAAGATGGTGAGAATGACCCTCTCCAGTGAGTTCAGCACATGCTCCATGTTTACCACGTCATCGACTGAACTACACAATCAAACAATTACTGTTATTAAGGTCATCATTATAACATCATTGGAATATGACTGATAATCATACGACATGTATGAATGAAGACCTTTCATAACATTTAAAAATATATATTTTCAATAACAGAGAGCATTTGATGTGTGGGCTGTGTCGCCTCTAAATGGTATTTAGTTTAGATGTTTCATATAGACCATCATATCTCAACAATGAATTGTGTTCCCTCTCAGGAAATAAAAGTGATTTGAATTTAAATGAATTACTCATGTTCCACTGTGTGTTCGTACTGTTCAGGTAGGTGGGATTCTGTGGCCATCGCTGTTCATCTGCATAGAGGTTGCTAAAGGAGAGTCCTCCACACCAGTCGCTGTGGCCCTGAGGACAAACACAACCAGGCAGATCATCACAGCTCTAATACTAACACTGTGAATTGTTCACATCTACAGCTTCAAGGCTGTATGATGTTACAGCTGTAATATTGTACAATGTTACAGCTGTAATACTGTTTGATGGTACAGATGTAATACTTTATGTTACAGCTGTAATACTGTACGATGTTACAGCCAATGACAGACTGGCCAAAAATAACTAAGTGCTGTGTGTCTGACTGGCCTAGGCGAGTGGGCTGCCGGCCCACTGCCACTGCGGTTGGGCATTACATCTGTCAGCCTCTCTCTCCCAGCCAATTACTTTTGGTCCAGTCCATTCTAACTTTACCTGGGCCCTGCCCCTTTCCCATCTCTGTTAAGTGGTGACATTTGGATAAATAGCAAGATGAACAAACAAAATTAGAAAAACGTAAAGGTGGTGCTGAAAAGCAGAGAGAGAAGAGGTTGAAGTCCCTTGAGGCTGATGCAGCCAAATGTTTTAAAAGAACAAATTATTAATTTGGCGCCATTACCAGTCAATCATCTCATACTAGTGGGCCTGAAGGCACTGGCAGCAGAGAGGAGAGTGAGCAGAGAGAGCAGCCCATTGAGCCCAGCGATACCAGTTCAACTGTTAGTCAATGTTTTGCAGGTGAAGCGATAAGCGAATAGCAATAAGATAAGCAATGTTTGGGTTTGGCTAGCTGGCTATTTAGCTATATCGGGTGCCTTTTGTTGAAATAAGCGCTCGTCAATGTCACTTTTCGTGAACCGGCCAATCACAGCCTGGATGGGGCGGGACATTAAAAAAAGGTTGACGTGCTACAGGAAACTTTTGAAATGTTGAACTCAAGTTAGTACTTGGCATCAAATTAGAGACTAAACACCAATGTCGACCATTTTTCTTGCACAAGGATTTAATGACGGAACAAAACCTACAAAAATTATAAATATTGGATGTGTATTTGTTAAACTGCTGTATTGTCCAATTGGAATTAATATTGTGGTATACTATTATATGAAATTATATGAATATATATGAACATTATATAATTAATATATGAATATTATACTAACATTATACGATTATGTTATAATATTATACTAATATACAAATTTATACTAATTACTCATCCAGGTCGAGGATAATGCATCTGCAGTGGAAAGATGTAGATTGAGCCAAAGCCAGGATGCCACTGCCACCCAAATTTGTGATTATTTTAAAAGGCCGAAGTCAGGGGACCTAGATGTTTTTTTCGCTTCCACCCCCAACAAAAGTGTGAAAAGTCTGTGGTGCAGAAGGTTTTTCTTTTATAAAGATGGGACCAACAGGAAGTGGCTGTCATACAGTGAAGAGAACCATGCTTTCTTCTGCTTCATTTGTATTGCATTTGCAAAGCCCACCGAGAACAGCCCTTTCATGAATGGAATGGCAGACTGGAAGCATGTCCATCAAAGAGTGGAAGAGCATGAGAAGAGCGTTATGCATAGATGTCATGCTGAGGCCTACTTACTAAGGTCCTCCAAAGGTAACATTGAGAGCCTGCTCATCGGCAGTCAGATGTCTGCTCATGGAGAGCAAGCGTGCAGAACAAGGCAAGTGCTAGAGCGCATTATAGACGTTGTTAAAGGCATAGGCAAGAGGGATCTGAGCTACAGAGGAATGCAGTCTGAAGCAGCTTATAAGTTAGATGACAGCAGCATTGACCATGGCAACTTTTTAGAGATGATCATTCTGCTGGGAAAGTACGACCTGTGTATGAAAGCATAGAGTCATAGAGTCCTGCATAGTGTCTGGGTCAAGAGGGGGCTCTAATCCCTCTATTATCAAAGACTACCATCGATAACGTCATTACCACCATCCAACACACAATGCAGGCCACCATAGCAAGTGAAACCCAGGAAGCTGGTATGTTTTCAGTCCAGATTGACGCTACGCAGGACATTACAACACAAGATCAATGCTCTGTCATAGTCAGATATGTGACGAACATCATCCAATCATCCAAATGCGAGGCATCCACTGGACAATACTTTGTCCAGGTACTGAGTGAGGTACTGGAAAACATGAAGCTTGACATCAGCAAGTGCATTGGCAATTCCACTGATGGAGCCTCCAGTATACAGGCATCCCTGCACTGCTCTCTGCAAAGTCCACCAATCAAGTAGGGGATGAATACAACCAGGGGATGAACATTTGGGAGAAGGAGAGCAAGGACCCAAGACACAGACGTCTTGCTCCAATTGGAGAGACACGCTGGTGGGATAAAGACAGTGCCTTAAAGAAGGTCTTTGGAGCTTTTGGAAATCCCGATGAGGGGCTGTATGTTGATGTCCTTCTCACTCTTTCAACCATACAAAATCAGAAAAACATCACCACTACTGCACGGGTCAAGGCACGAGGATACATTGAGGGGTTGCTGAAGTATGAAACAATACTTAAAGCTCAGATATTCCTCCGAATATTTCAAGTCACCTCACCAGTCTCAAAATATCTTCAAACAAGTGGAATGGACATTCTGTCTGGGCATCGTATGGTTGTGTCTACAGAGGAGCAGCTGAAAGGGATGGCAAGAGATTTGTCAGCTGCAGACACATTTGTTCAGTGGGCCAACAGGAAGTTGCAGGAACGGGATGAGGAAACAAAGCTGGAGTTAGAGACCACTCTGCCAACGAAAAGGGCTTGAAAGAAGAAAACCATGCCTGGAGGGATTGCACAAGATGATACTTTTACTGGGGCAGAGAGTGCATACAGGATTGGTGTCCATAATCAAATTCTGGATACAGTTATAGATAGCATCCATCGGCGATTTCTGAGTAATGGCACTTTGTATGCCAACATGGCTCTTCTGGACCCTAAACACTTTAGTCAGATAACATCCAGTGCCAGTGGCCTTCCACAGACAGCCCTTCAAGAACTAAGCAAATGTTTGATCAAATTTGACAGCAGAGCAACGGTGGCCAATTTACAGAGTGAGCTCATGAGTCTGGCAGAACAGTGGACTAGGTTAAAACAATCGGGATTTGAAGAATACACAACCAGGACTATGGAGGATCATGGACCTGAAGGAAATGAAGACGAGGTGGAGATGGTGAACAAGAGCTGTTCATCTTGCAAGGACTGTCCAGCGTGTTGCTACCGTATTCTTAGTCAGTACAAACCTATTGACCGACGCATACCACATCATGGGCCTTGCTTACAAGTTCCGACTTACCCTGTCAGTAAACCAGGTAGCTTGCGAGCGGAGCTTCTCTACTCTGAAATTCATCAACAGTAGACTCAGGAGCACTCTAGCTCAACAGCACCTGGAGGATTTTATGCTCATGGTTACTGAGCGAGACATTTTAATGGCCCTGGACAGTGACCTGGTTATAGATGACATTGCTGAGAGAAGAGAGCTGCTGCAGGAATTGTTAATATGTTTATTTTAATTTTATTCTATGACACCAGTCTTTTCACCAACACATTTATTCCTGTATTATTTATTTCACTGGTCAGATTGCTGCCAGTGCCATTGTGCCAGTATCTGCTCCTTTTAGCCAGCCTCCTCCTAAGAGCAACACGTTCCCCTTGTTCTGTTTTACATCTATTTTACTAAAGTTATTGTTTTAAATATTGTTCATTAATCCTGTTTACATAAAGTGTGGCGTGGGTTGTATGGGTGATGGTGTATCGCTGGGGGGGAGTTGGTGGGCCGGTCTGAGTCAAAAAGTCCAGGGCCATTTTTCATTCCTAGTCCGTCACTGGTTACAGCTGTAATACTGTATGCTGTTACAGCTGTAATACTGTATGATGTTACAGCTGTAATATTGTATGATGTTACAGCTGTAATACTGTATAAAGTTTATGTCATAACCCCTATATCTAGTGTGTGTGAGGTTTCCCTCATGTTACAGTATGATGGTTCTATGTCAACATATTTGAGAATATCCCTCTATGGTCCACATTTGGCCTTGATATAAGACAGCTACAGTAGACACACGGGCACACGTGCACACTGTGCACCCACACACACCTTACAGAACAAACACAACCCACACACACCTTACAGAACAAACACAACCCACACAGCCAATGGAATAACAAAATATCTGCTCGATCTGTATTTAATCACATAAAAGAGAGCAGAGAAAGCTTTTAGACAACGCCACCATTTTCTTTGACACACTATTTCTCTAGAGGTGTCTAAATTTCCGAACATAAATGTGTCATCTTTCAGACAGGGAGTTTAGTTAAACAGGAAGGTTCCCCTACACAACACGAGGAAGGGAGACGAGTTTTGGCACATTATTATTAACAGGGAGTCCTCTGTGGCCAAATTACATCTCAGCCTCCGAGGAGGGGGGGGCAGTGGGTCCAACTCACACATGACTGCATTGCCTGTAGCCCCTGCTGGGTAAATACATGGGGACAGTGAGAGTGATGTGGGAGTATGCCGGGATCCAAGTGGGAAAATACATGAGAGGACTACGGTGTTCGCCATTCTAGAAGACTCCTCATTCTAATATAGATCACATCCTAAGCACTGCTCTTCAAAAGAAAAGCACACCTCCCATATTGTACAACATTTCTCCATAATCTGGTAGGCTTCAGTACTCCATGAACAGCTTCTGATGGAATGGCGGACTATTCCAGAGCAATTATATGCTCACAAGTTACATTTATAAGCATGTAATCAAAGTGGAATGACTGTCATTCTATTGTATTCCATGAAATACAACTGGTTTGCAAGGCAAATGGTAAAGAAATGTGTAATCGTTTGACACTGTTCTCACAAATCACAGTTTGAGATTCATTTATCCTTGGCCCTACACTAGAACATAAAGGACACCTCTTACAAAGAGGTGTCCAGGAACACAAACATTCATGGCGATGCCATCACAACTTTTTCACAATGCTTACTCGGGGTCCTCAAAACACTCTCTGGGAATATCTTTCATGTATGGCTTCTATTTTGTGTTCAAATACCTCAGAGAAAGAATAGTTAATTTCCCATGAATAGCTTGTTGGAGAGTCAAAAGTCCTCAGCAATGCACTGCAATAGTTTAGACATAGGAATGTCAAGTAGAATGCACTGCAATCCTGTGAAATAACTGTAAACCCAGTGCACTATCTTTTCATGACCACAAACCAAAAGGATTACTAGTAAATTGATAATGACCATGTGATTACAGTTCCCTGGAAAGTTTGTGTAACCGACTCCATTAGAGGTTGACCGATTTCAAGTTTTCATAACAATCGGTAATCTGCATTTTTGGATGCCGATTATGGCCGATTACATTGCAATCCACAAGGAAACTGAGTGGCAGGCTGACCACCTGTTACGCGAATGCAGCAAGGAGCCAAGGTAAGTTGCTAGCTAGCATTAAACTTACCTTATAAAAACAATCAATCTTCACATAATCACTAGTTAACTACACATGGTTGATGATATTACTAGGTTAACTAGCTTGTCCTGCGTTGCATATAATCAATGCGGTGCCTTTTAATTTATCATCGAATCACAGCCTACTTCGCCAAACAGGTGATGTTTTAACAAAAGCGCATTCGCGAAAAAAGCACAATCGTTGCACGAATGTACATAACCATAAACATCAATGCCCTTCTTAAAATCAATACACAGAAGTATATTTTTTTAAACCTGCATATTTAGTTTAAAGAAATTCATGTTAACAGGCAATATTAACTAGGGACATTTTGTCACTTCTCTTGCGTTTATTGCAGGCAGAGTCAGGGTATATGCAACAGTTTGGGCCGCCTGGCTCGTTGCGAAGTAATTTGCCAGATTTTTACATAATTATGACATAACATTGAAGGTTGTGCAATGTAACAGCAATATTTAGACTTAGGGTTGCCACCCGTTTGATAAAATACGGAACGGTTCTGTATTTTCCTGAAAGAATAAACGTTTTGTTTTTGAAATTATAGTTTCCAGATTTGACCATATTAATGACCAAAGGCTCATATTTCTGTGTTTATTATTTATTACTGGGAATATTGAACCACCAGTTTTCATATGTTGTCACGTTCCTGACCTGTTTTCTGTTATTTTTGTATGTGTTTAGTTGGTCAGGACGTGAGTTGGGGTGGGCATTCTATGTTTTGTGTTTCTATGTTTAGGTTGTTTGTAATTAGCCTTATATGGTTCTCAATCAGGGACAGGTGTTTGACGTTTTCCTCTGATTGAGAACCATATAAAGGTAGGCTGTTCACACTGTTTGTTTGTGGGTGGTTGTCTTCTGTGTCTGTGTATGTTGCACCACACGGGACTGTTTCGGTTTGTTCATTCGTTTGATGTAGTCTGCTCCTGTTCGTGAGTTCTTCGTGTCTTTATGTAAGTTCCATGTTCAGGTCTGTCTACATCGTTCGTTTTCTTATTTTGTAGTTTGTTGAAGTGTGTTCGGTTTTTGTCTGTACTTTAATAAACTTCGTTATGTCCAAATATCACGCTGCACTTTGGTCCAATCCCTACTCCTCCTCTTCATCTGAAGAGGAGGAGGACACCCGTTACATATGTTCTGAGCAAAGAATTAAACGTTAGATTTTTTACACGGCACATATTGCACTTTTACTTTCTTCTCCAACTCTGTGTTTTTGCATTATTTAAACCAAATTGAGCATGTTTCATTATTTATTTAAGACTAAATAGATTTTATTTATGTATTATATTAAGTTAAAATAAGTGTTCATTGTTCATTCAGTATTGTTGTAATTGTCATTATTACAAATATATATATATATATATATATATATATATATATATATATACACAGTATATCACAAAAGTGAGTACACCCCTCACATTTTTGTAAATATTTGAGTATATCTTTTCATGTGACAACACTGAAGAAATGGCACTTTGCTACAATGTAAAGTAGTGAGTGTACAGCTTGTATAACAGTGTAAATTTGCTGTCCCCTCAAAATAACTCAATGCACAGCCATTAATGTCTAAACCGCTGGCAACAAAAGTGAGTACACCCCTAAGTAAAAATGTCCAAATTGGGCCCAAAGTGTCAATATTTTGTGTGGCCACCACAGTTCACCAGAGCTTCACAGGTTGCCACTGGAGTCCTCTTCCACTCCTCCATGACGACATCACGGAGCTGGTGGATGTTAGAGACCTTTGCTCTGCTTCAGTATGTCACAGTACATGTTGGCATTCATGGTTCCCTCAATGAACTGTAGCTCCCCAGTGCCGGCAGCACTCATGCAGCCCCATACCATGACATTCCCACCACCATGCTTAACTGTAGGCAAGGCACACTTGTCTTTGTACTCCTCACCTGGTTGCCGCCACACACGCTTGACACCATCTGAACCAAATAAGTTTATCTTGGTCTCATCAGACCACAGGACATGGTTCCAGTAATCCGTGTCCTTAGTCTGCTTGTCTTCAGCAAACTGTTTGCGGGCTTTCTTGTGCATCATCTTTAGAAAAGGCTTCCTTCTGGGACGACAGCCATGCAGACCAATTTGATGCAGTGTACGGTGTATGGTCTGAGCACTGACAGGCTGACCCCCCACCCCTTCAACCACAGGTTGCCACTGACCCCCCACCCCTTGCACTCATACGTCTATTTCCCAAAGACAACCTCTGGATATGACGCTGAGCACGTGCACTCAACTTCTTTGGTCTACCATGGCGAGGCCTGTTCTGAGTGGAACCTGTCCAGTTAAACCGCTGTATGGTCTTGGCCACCGTGCTGCAGCTCAGTTTCAGGGTCTTGGCAATCTTCTTATAGCCCAGGCCATCTTTATGTAGAGCAACAATTCTTTTTTTCAGATCCTCAGAGAGTTCTTTGCCATGAGGTGCCATGTTGAACTTCCAGTGACCAGTCAGTATGAGGGAGTGTGAGAGCGATGACAACAAATTTAACACACCTGCTCCCCATTCATACCTGAGACCTTGTAACACTAACGAGTCACATGACACCGGGGAGGGAAAATGGCTAATTGGGCCCAATTTGGACATTTTCACTTAGGGGTGTACTCACTTTTGTTGCCAGCGGTTTAGACATTAATGGCTGTGTGTTGAGTTATTTTGAGGGGACAGCAAATCTGCACTGTTATACAAGCTGTACACTCACTACTTTACATTGTAGCAAAGTGTCATTTCTTCAGTGTTGTCACATGAAAAGATATACTCAAATATTGACAAAAACGTGAGGGGTGTACTCACTTTTGTGATATACTGTATATATATATACATATATCGGCCGATTAATCGGTATCGGCTTTTTTGGGTTTTCCAATAATCGGTACCGGTATCGGCGTTGAAAAATCATAATCGTTCGACCTCTAGACTCCATAGAATGAGCCAAAGTGACAAGAATCTGGGGACAGAATAAGTGGTGCTCTTTTTCTCTCCCCTGAATCTGTAAACTGTCCCCTGGCCATTCTAATATAAATTACTAATCCAATTGAAAAGAAAAAGCAAACAAATTTCTACCAAGTGTTTCAAATTCCCAAGACAAAGGAAGATGAGCATTGTCATTATCAATTACAAGACTCAAGATAGCTTTAGTATGTCCTAAAAAGTCTAAATTGAATTGATCATGCAGAGATGATCATGCCATGAATGCAAATTAAATGTACTGTAAAAGCCTTGAATGAATCCCAAACCATTTACCAGTGCCTCCATATAAATAATTTACAAGTAAATACTCCAAAACAACTTCACACATAACTTCACACATCGTGCTTTAAGAGGTCTGTCATGCTGTGGATTTACATGTGAGGAGGAGGAGGGTCAAATCTGGCCACAAATATGATACCCCTGTAGTGCTCTCATTCCTCAATGAGTGATGGTCCTGCTATCATATCTACAACCTATGGATTTCAGAATACACTGATATACATTTTATTTAAAATCTTAGAACTGCATGTCTTTGCATCCTAAAATAGTCATATAGTTCAACTAGAACTGAATAAATAAAATCCTATTATTTACTACTAAAATCTAGGAAAATAACACTTGTCGCCTTCATTCATTTTCATCCATAGTCCCAGGATGTAAAATCTGGGCATTTCACTTTCCAGTGTGTTCAGGCATACTTCTGTCCCAACACATTCAGGCAAGGAGCCGAGTTTAACCCAAACAGACTTGCGGGAAGGGAAATTGAAGGGAATTTGAGAAATAGCATACTTGTAAAGTTTGTTTAAGAACCAATATACATGGGCTCCTTGTCAAACTTCTGTCCCACATTCATTTGTTACAAAGTGAGAGAATAAAAATAAGCAAATCAGAGATCCCTGATATGTTAAACCCCTGCCACCATCACAATCCGGAGTTATTGAGAAAGATCAAAACAGATTAATTGAATTACAATACATTACATAACATTAGCGGAGGAATAAGAAAAAAGTTATGACAACTGTCGCTCGCATAATCAGATCTGACACCTTCCCACACTGGCTGTCTTTACTGTGTGGCTGTTGAACAGGCAAACAGGTTAATATTCTATACACCTCCACTGACAACATGCCACAATTTGTTTTGTTTAGTTCATTTTAGAGTACGGAATATATAATCTAAACATGCTATAATCTCAGCCACAGTAGTTTATTACAGTAAGAGTAAGTAACTGTACCAGTAGGTTGACAGTAACTGTACATATGTAGGATCTTCATTTGAATCATCATGCAGCAATAGGATGTGTAAATTATTATGTTGATTATAATTAATGTTAAAGCTCCCAATTCACTGCTTTATTGACAACGTTTCAATCGATTGAAACGTTGTCAATAAAGCAGTGAATTGAGAGCTTTAACAGTAGCCCAGCTCCTATGTTTTTACGGTTGTGCGTATGACCACAAACTTGATCAAAATGTATGGACATTTTTGTAGGGGTTGATACATATTTCGTAAGGGAAAATCAATTCTGACATTTTTAAGTGGAAATTACAAACTTCAGAAGCTTTTTTAAATCTCTAATACACTACAATTACAACATTTTCTGTATTGCAAGAAGGTTCTCCTGCAACAGGGTGATCAAATAAAGATCCTACATCTGTACCAGTAGTTTGGACAGTGTGTTCTACGTACCGTATGTTCTATGTATGTTCTCTGACTTTTACTCTAATGGCTGACAAATTGGGCCTCTCCACAGTAATCCAATCGTATCATCTATTCTAATTCACATGACAAGCATTTCAAAGCCTCTCATTTTCTCCATAAATAACACCATAAAGAAGACTTTTCCATGTTCTTAGGGAGACAATTTAACACGCTATTCGAACCAACGACGGGGACAGGATACAAACCCAAACTCTCATTCCGTGCAAAGAAACATGTTTTATGAATTGAGCTATTTAGATGACTGTAATGATTTGTGAAGGAGTAAGTGACTATGCAGGGCCACTCAGAGGAGTCGTTGTGACGCCTGTGATGGGGTTTAACGGAGAATGAATACAGACACACCAGGCACCATGGAATAAAACAGCTATTCGCTACCATCAGGCAGCTGTGGATGTGGTTTTCCCTCTATTCGGTGGAAACTGACTAAATCTCCATTCTCTCATGGCACCACATGGCAGCACTGTCAGAATCAATGATAACTAGATGCTTGGGCTAGGCACTGTAACTGAAGCTATTGAGAGTATGATACGTTGTTGGATCACACGTCTGCTAATAGCCTCTAATAGACACAACATCCTACAGTATACTACTTATCAGGATGCGGATACTTTTAACATGGAACAGAAGTGGAGCTTGGAAGTGGAAACAACCGAAAACAGAAAGAAACTAAGGGAAAGTAGTAGCAGAATCTTATGGGCATGGTACACTGGAGCACTAGTAGAGACAAAGACTCATAATATTGTGTGCAGCCACCTGGAAGGCACAGCGCTATATCTATAGCCTAGATACTATCTTCCCAATCATGTCTGCTGGTGCCTTAAAAGACAGAGAAAAGTTCCTAATTATATAATACCTATACATGCAAACATCCTCTTGAGAGTATTTCAGCAACGCTATACATGATGCTTTGGATATGCATGAAATGAAACAGGATTGGTCACAGCATAAGCATGCCTCCTTGGGGTTAACGTTACATCATCACTGGAGCTCTCCAAAACACTGCAGACCTGGTACCAGCTAACCTGTGTGTGTGTGTGTGTGTGTGTGTGTGTGTGTGTGTGTGTGTGTGTGTGTGTGTGTGTGTGTGTGTGTGTGTGTGTGTGTGTGTGTGTGTGTGTGTGTGTGTGTGTGTGTGTGTGTGTGTGTGTGTGTGTGTGTGTGTGTGTGTGTGTGTGTGTGTGTGTGTGTGTGTGTGTGTGTGAGAGAGAGAGAGAGAGAGAGAGAGAGCAAGAGAGAGAGAAAGCAAAAGGAAGAGAGAGAGAAAGTGTGTTTACTCTGTGCTGTGAAATGGATGTGAATGTTTGCCATTAACGGTTCAGTACTTTCTAGTCTCTTTTTACCTCCATTTAGATTCGGGGTGTTGGTTTAGCTGCGGACCAGCCAGCCTGATCTCTACTCTAATGAAATCCACAAGGTGTAACACTATAAAACCCAGCAAGGTGTTAAATATACCAACCCAGTAAGTGATAGGCTACTGTTTACTAAAGGGTGATAAAGTAACAAGGATCGAAGAAATAATTACATTTAACGTGTTGAGGAAATGAGCCTGCAGACCTTGAGCCTCATTTTAATATCTGATGATCATGGCATATTAATTTCCACACATTATGTATACTAAAAAGTGCTTTTTGTTCTAAGCCTACTATTATTTTAATATAGCCTACCAAACAACAAACACTTGGATTTACACCTGGAGCAAACTCTGCAAATAGCACTGCTGGGTGATTTAAAAAGTAATAGTCAATCGATCAATATTATAATAATACTCTTAGCAAAACATGTTATATTTCATGTACAATCTGTAGAAACTATGAGAATTGAAAGGTTCAGAACTTGTGTGAAACAGCACAATTGAAAAATATATGGCAAATAGAAATCAAAACTGGATGGTCTTCAGAGATAGATGGGAGGGGTTGAGTGGAACTGAAGGGTAGTACTAAAAATAACAAGATAATTCATGTAAAATATACTGTGTCCGTAAAATGTATATAGGTTCAGAACTTTTGTGAAACAGCACAGTTGAAAAATATATGGCAAATAGAAATCAAAACTGGAAGTTCTTTAGAGATAGATGGGAGGGGTTGAGGGTAGCTGGATGAGACTAAAAACAAACAAAATATAACTATTGTAAAATATACTGTATCTGTAAAATGTATATAGTATGTACATTAGTTTAGTCCAATTAGGGGAGGGGTGGTAGGGTTAGGGGAAAATAAAACATTAAAATATATTTAAACATATATATATATATATATATATATATATATATATATATATATATATATATATATATATATATATTCAAAAATATATATGGGGAATTGGAAATGATGCAGACAATTACATTGATAGAAGCCACAATCTATCTTCAATATTAAAGCTGATCTACCCCCTAAAAAATAAAACACTTGGATTTGCCATTTAATTGCCATCAAGCAATTAAATGCAATGTTAAGTTATGGACACTAGGCTAAACTGTTCAATGTCAGTTTGTATGAAAACTGGGTTAAGAAAAAGAGTGCACTTTAATTGAAAATGCTATGCACAAAAAGAGCAAGTGAAAAATGTTACTGCTCTGTTCACAATCAAATTAGCTACCCGATCACAAATAATAAACTGAAAGTAGCCTATGCCTAATCACGGACACATAATAATAAATGCTAGATAATTATCTCGATTATAACATGCATTAATTAGTTAATAAATAGAATAAACAGTCTATACAATTCAGGGTTTGTATGGGGTTTTTGTGTACGTTAACAACCAAAGTCTGATAATGCCTACTGCAATCATAGTCGGGTATATGAGTACATTTGCTGAAAGTCTCGTGCGTAATTGTGTTATGCACAAGGATATTGCCCATGAGAATATCCTCAGGCTGTACTACTACCATCTCTTCAATTAGGTCATATTATTTACGATATAACCAATTCATTTTCAGTGCCTGAATAGCTACATAAACCCTCAATGCTGCTGAGGTTTTCCAAATTTGATGTCAAAGTTTTCCTCACCTTTAGGGGTCGGCAGCTCGGTTTTCGGGTTTGAGCAGCTCCCTGGGTTGCTATGGACTCTCATATTCCATAGGTGTCACGGATTAATTAAACACACCAGGCAATAACCATTGAGTGCCATAGGAGCGGGAAAAGTACATGCCATGGTGCGCGAGCCGATGTGCAGGAGAACAGATGAGTGGGTCACAGTTTGCAAATGAACAAAATTTCATTTAATTTCTACCGCTGGGCGGTAGATGGGAAACCGGCTTTTAACGCCAGTTTCTCTCGAATGAGAGAAAAGGTTGACTAGACCGTCCCCATGTGGTTCCAATAAGGAGACACTAGGAGACCACATCTTTCCCCCTGTGAGCCACATTATCGTGTCAAATGCTGGAGACTTAGATTCATTTTTGTTTGGATAACTGTTACTTTGATGGCCAACTTCATTGTCCTCTTTCCCTCCATGCACTGACATTACTCGGCTCAGAATGTGCGTAGGTCTGCAGCTTCAAATAATACAAAGTAGATGTTCAAACAGTTTTAGAGTGATTTTGCAACCATGGACACTTTTGGCATTTCTTATTTTAAACAAATATGTTTCATGAAATAAACTTTTATCAACAGAGATATTTTGTAAGGAACCATAAACTGGTGTTGGCTGTGACCATTTTATTCGACAATACATGGATTTTTCACAAAACACAAGGGACACTGCAGATGACATTATCATCACATCATAAAACATTTAATTTTAGTTTAAAACTGAACGACAAACACAACGGGTTTTGGAGTTATTGGGTTTATCAGTCTATGGGGTTTGGTACTACCTCATTAATAAACAACAGAGTAATGGTACATTGCATTAGTTGTTAAAAAAATAAGTGGATGGAAATGGATATCTACAATATCATTGATTGCTATAAAGACAGTAAAACATCATTTGATAAGCTGTATTGAGCAGGGGTATACCCATTTTATACAGAAGTTATACGAAAAGTTGCTATTTTCTGATAGTAATAACCTTGAAACCATAATTTCTGACACATTTTGTGGTGGTAATGACTGTGTTGGTTATGACAATTTGCAAATATATAATGATTTAACTGCCAGGCCATGAGGTTTACTTGGTTAATATGATCAGTTATCATTTTATAAATCCCAACCACAACATAATGAGATGCATTCTTTCGAATAGAGGACAATAGAGCCCCACAGTGAAGGTGTCATGACACCCATAAAACCTAGCGGTCAGACAAAGAAATGGTTCCAATCGTTTTTCCGACAGGGGATTTTAGAAACACTTAAAATAATGTCTATTTTGTGTAAGCTAACCCTGTGGGAAAAAGCTAAAGTTTTGATAACCATGTACATTTATTTCGGACAAGGTGACTTTTATCAATATATTCGGCTCTCAGATTGGAAAATGCTAATTAGCATCAAAGCAGACGACAAATCCTCCTGCACATCATCTCTAGCTGACACCTTTACTAACAGGTATTGTGTCAATTTAAAACTTACCCAAGACAGTTCACAGAATTGTCAATTTAAAGAAATGTTGCCAATTTATTCATTACAGCATTTAGCTAACATTAAATAGTTAATCCAGAGATTCTTACCTTTGCCTCGATTTGTCTCATCCAGATCGTCATGATTCTTTACTTATCATGAGTAAAGAATGGCGCCAGAGGAGATGGCTGCCGTTTTACGGACTTCTAACCAATTGTGCTATTTTATGTTTTTTTTGCGTTGTTTGTAATTTATTTTGTACATAATGTTTCTGCCATCGTCTCTTATGACTGAAAAGAGCTTCTGGATATCATAACAGTGATTACTCACCTCGACGCAAAGGATTTACTCCAGATACCTGACCAGGTCGGGGAGCCTTGTGAGAATTCGTTGGCAAGTGAGTAACCCTGCTCTACCATCTTTCCTATTGGCCAATGTGCATTCATTGGAGAATAAACTGGATGAGCTCCATTCAAGCCTATCCTACCAATGGGACATTCAAAACTGTAATATCTTATGTTTCACCGAGTAGTGGCAGAACGACGACATGGACAATATACAGTTGGCTGGTTTTTCCAAGCATCGGCAAGACCGAAACGCTGTCTCCGGTAAGACAATGGGTGGCAGTCTGTTTCTGTTTGTCAATAACAGCTGGTGCACGAAATCAAATAATAACGAAGTCTCAAGGTTTTGCTTGCTTGATGTAGAGTATCTCATGATAAGCTGTAGACCACACTGTTTACCAAGAGAGTTTCCATCTATATTTTATGTAGCTGTCTATTTACCACCACAAACCGATGGCACTAAGATCGCACTCAACGAGCTCTATAAAGCCATAAGCAAACAAGAAAATGCTCATCCAGAGGCGGTGCTCTTAGTGGCCTGGGGACTTCAATGCAGGGAAACGTAAATCTGTTTTACCTCACTTCTACCAGCATGTGATATGTGCAACAAGAGGGAAAAAAGCTCTAGACCACCTTTACTCCACACACAGAGAAGCGTCAAAGATCTCCCTCGCCCTCCATTTGGCAAATCTGACCATAATTCTATCCTCCTAAATGCTGCATCCAAGCAAAAATTAAAGCAAGAAGCGCCAGTGACTCGCTCAATACGGAAGTGGTCAGACGACACAGATGCTAAGCTACAGGCCTGTTTTGCTAGCACACACACATATGTTCCGGGACTCATCAGATGGCATTGAGGAGCATACCACATCAGTCACCAGCTTCATCATCCTCGATGACGTTGTCCCCACAGTGACCGTAAATACGTACCCCAACCAGAAGCCATGGACTACAGGGAACATCCGCACTGAGCTAAAGGGTACATCTGCCGCTTTCAAGGAGCGGGACTCTAACCCGGATGCTTATAAGAAATTGCGCTATGCCCTCAGATGAACCATCAAACAGGCAAAGTGTCAATGCAGGACTAAGATTGAATCGTACACCGGCTCCAACGCTCGTTGGATGTGACAGGGCTGCAACGCTCGTCCTCCTCCTCGTCTGAGGGTGAGCAAGGATCGGACCAATATGCAGTGTGGTTTGAATACATACTTAATTTATTAAAGAAAGACGAACACGAAAAAAAACACTTGAATAAACTACAAAACAATAAACGACATGAACAGACCTGAACTTGAGAACATAAAACAAGAACGCACGAACAGGAAGGAACACACGAATGAACGAACGAACGAAACAGTCCCGTGTGGCACAAACACTGACACAGGAACAATCACCCACAAACAAACAGTGAGAACAGCCTACCTTAATATGGTTCTCAATCAGAGGAAACGTAAAACACCTGACCCTGATTGAGAACCATATCAGGCTAATGAAAATGAACCCAACATAGAAACACATAACAAAGAAAGCCCACCCAGCTCACGTCCTGACCAAATAAACAAAGACAAAACAAAGGAAATAAGGTTAGGAACGTGACAAGGGCTTGCAAACTATTACAGACTACAAAGGGAAGCACAGCCGAGAGCTGCCTAGTGACACTAGCCTACCAGATGAGCTAAATTACTTCTATGCTTGCTTCGAGGCAAGTAACACTGAAACATGCATAACAGCATCAGCTATTCCGGACGACTGTGTGATCAAGCTCGCCATAGCCAACGTAAGACCTTTAAACAGGTCAACACTCACAAGGCCGCAGGGCCAGATGGATTACCAGGACGTGTACTCTGAGCATGCTCTGACCAACTTGCAAGTGTCTTTCCTGACATTTTCAACATGTCCCTGGCCGAGTCTGTAATACCAACTTGTTTCAATTAGACCACCATAGTCCCTGTAAAATTTGATTTGATTTGTTGTTTTGCTATGGTCCCTGGTCGCTGCAGCATGGAGAAGAGAGAGAGAGAATGTGAACCAGTCACAGAGGCACTCGCTGTAATTTTTTTTAACACAGCGCGATCAAGCTCGGCCCAAATCAATTGCAGTCGGGCTCCCTGACAGATACATGTGAGGGGGGAGTACAAATCTTACAAGCTTGTTTGGCTGGTCTGTAGCTTATTCTTTAGATGTTTGGGGCTGCTGGTGAAGCATGATCAAAATCAAAGTGACTCTGGACTATCGCACTTGCCAGTCTTTAGGATGTCTATAGCTAGGTTTCCATCCACTTGCCAGTCTTTAGGATGTCTATAGCTAGGTTTCCATCCACTTGCCAGTCTTAAGGATGTCTATAGCTAGGTTTCCATCCAAATGCCAGTCTTTAGGATGTCTATAGCTAGGTTTCCATCCACATGCCAGTCTTTAGGATGTCTATAACTAGGTTTCCATCCACTTGCCAGTCTTTAGGATGTCTATAGCTAGGTTTCCATCCACTTGCCAGTCTTTAGGATGTCTATAGCTAGGTTTCCATCCACTTGCCAGTCTTTAGGATGTCTATAGCTAGGTTTCCATCCACATGCCAGTCTTTAGGATGTCTATAGCTAGGTTTCCATCCACTTGCCAGTCTTTAGGATGTCTATAGCTAGGTTTCCATCCACTTGCCAGTCTTTAGGATGTCTATAGCTAGGTTTCCATCCACTTGCCAGTCTTTAGGATGTCTATAGCTAGGTTTCCATCCACTTGCCAGTCTTTAGGATGTCTATAGCTAGGTTTCCATCCAATTGATGACAGATTTTCATGAAAATATTCAAAAATCTACAAAAAAACAATACGCTCATTTCAGAGTTTCTTTGGGAAAATTTGGTGCCAGACAACTGAGCTTGAAGATTTTAATTTACTGGATATTTGAGGAATTTACTGACATCCATATGCCTTAAGATCCAACCTGGCTTCAGATCCGACCTGGCGCAGCCAGCATCATCAATAAACGAGGGATATTGACCAAATGAGCAACATTTACTTAAAAACAGCCTGTAACAAATCGATGTGTAGCATATGCAAAAAAAATAATAATAATTGTCCACCTCAAGGTTCAGCTGTCAGAGATTTGAGCACTAATTGCATCAGGGCATTGGATGCATAGGCATATAGGCCTAGGTGTCCACTGCATGACATTAATATTTAAAACAAATATATATAGCCTATATATAGGAAGAGAAGCTTAGCCCCAGAGAGACATAAACTTTTTGAATGAAACATTCAAATCACAGGGCTTTTGTGCCGTTATTCAAATTACATTTTCACTGCAGCCTAGAGTAGAATTTTGTACTGGCTTGAAAACAATAGCGAATTATTAATTGCATTGTGGTGTTGTAGGCTAGCCTAGGTAGAATAATTGTATTGTCCCTAAACATCAATAGGGGAGCTTAACTGTTCTTTCATGTGCAATCTCCACTGGCAATCAGCTATCCCTTTTTTGTTCTTGTGGATTTTTTAACATTTATGCAGCTTTGAATGCTTTCATTTGTGGTATGATTGCTAATTAGCCTATTGCAGATCTGGATAAACGATCCACCTAGCACTATTGTCACTATGAATGGTGGATAAAGGGCAGGATGGACCACTAGACTGGTAGACTATACTGATCTGTAGTATAGTAAAAGTTACCACACAGAGAAGCCTAGTGCATAAGGGAAGTACCAAAACACCTTGATATAGGGGAGGAGCATGCAAGTAGATGAGGAAATGTGTCTAGGTTGGAAGAAATTATATAGTAAAACCAGAAACTAGCTAATGTAAACCAGGGAGAAAAATGCACTACCCTCCCCTGTGCCCAATAAAAAAAAAACACAACCCTCACCAAAGCAAAAAAAGAAAGTTTGAACACCCCTCCCGCCCAATCTGTCCCTTAAATGCTTTGAAAGCTGACAAAATTGTAATGTTATTTGTGTGTGTGTGTGTGTGTGTGTGTGTGTGTGTGTGTGTGTAAATCTACCCCTGGGACACAAATAAAATCTGTAGTTGCAAAAGCACCAATTAATTCAAGACATAGCGACAGAGGATTATATACACACTGTTATATACACACTGCTTACAACGAACATGTGCCAAGATCAGTGGTGACCTGTCATTCAGGGCAGGTGGGGCTGTTTTGAGCCACACCTGTTTAGCAAAAAAAAATGTTTTAATTGTTGTTTTTTGTGTGTGCCTGTTTTGCGTGTTATTTAGTATTAATAGTTGTCACATATCAGTTTGTCAAACAAATACGAAAATTTGAGTTAAGTAAAGCCGCATACAAACATGGTCTTGCTTTGATTGGACTGATCATGTCAACATCATACAGTACTTTCAAAATCTTAGCTAGAAAGCTAGACAAGCGGTCATCATCATAAATCACATCGACATTCTACTGGCAAATCATTTTCAATCCTTGTCATATGAAGAGAAATGATAGATAAAACATATCGGTGCTCATTGGCCACAGGACATAAACATTACACAGCAAGTTGGAAATCGCAAATTCAACAATGAGTGGTTTGGAAGTAATCAGTGGATAACTGCAAGCATTGCAAAGCAATCACTATTTTGCTTCCCCTGCTATTTTGTGGAGAGGGTGTGTGGTCCAAGTATGGGTTTAAGGGACTATTTTCCAAGCTTAAAAGGATAAACATTCAACATTGGCCATGCTGTCAATCCAGCATGACTTCTGCCGCGTTCAAAACATCTGGAAACTTGGAACTGGGAAATCTGATTTCAGTGAGTTCCAGACAACTGGGAACTCTGAAAAAAAACTAACTTTGACTGGGAAAATACACTTTGAATGGTCAACCAACTCGGAATTCCAAGTCGGAAACTCTGGCCTATTTCTAGAGCTTCGACACGAAGATCACTGATGCCGTGATTTGCTCCCGAGTGCCGCAGCGGACTAAGGCACTGCATCTTTGTGCAAGAGGCGACAATCTCCCTCACGCTGTATCACAACCGGCCGTGATCAGGAGTCACATAGTGCGGCACACAACTGGCCCAGCGTCGTCCGGGTTAGGGGAGGGTTTGGCTGGGGTAGGCCGTCATTGTAAAATAAGAATTTGTTCTTAACTGACTTGCCTAGTTAAATAAATGTTAAATAAAAATTAAATATTTTACTTTTTTTCTGAGTTCCCAGTTGTCTTATGTTGAAAGCACCATAAATCCAGAAAATGCCAGATTTTGATGACAAAGTTTGATGTCAAAATTTGCCCACAATAAGGACCACCTTCCTGTTCAAGTGAGTACAGCGCAACAGTGAGTCCAAAAATGTATTGTATACTGCTGCGTAAATTATGTAATATGCCAGGAAGATATGTATACTGTAGCTAAGAAAGTAATACTAATAATTTAATCCCTTTCCTTCTCATAATTTAGCCTACTGTTCTGACTTGGTGGTGCACATGTAGCCTATAGACTGTTTTAGAGAAATGCCATCATTGAATATTGTAAGAGTTTTCATAGTCTACTTATACCCCCTTTGTTTATCCTATGGTTCTGACTTGGTGTACAGGGAGAATACTGCAGCCCGTGTTCTGAATTCTGTCGCAGTACATTTCAAGAGTGCTGAACAAATAGTAATATTGACTTTGTCCGTCTTAGCTTGCTCATTAATGTCTTAATTGAAATTACGGATATCCTCTTATCCGCTCATCGTTCCCTTATGCCAGAGTTTAGACATCTCAAATGTCAAATGTCAAAACCACATTTGTTTAAGCAAGTCAGCCATATCAGCTATCAACTAAGGCAGTAAATGAGGCTGAAATAATTGTGTAGCTGCCAAACAAGACTATGCGGTTGGGACAGCTTTATGTAGGCCCTAACAGTTTGTGGGCACCGTTTGTCACCGTTAGAGTGCAATTAATGCATTGTTTAGTGTTGTGTTGTGTAGTAGCTTTGCTGGCATGGATCTAAAAAAAATATATATAGAGATTGCACCACCAAGATTGACATGCTAAAATCGCCACTGGCCAAGATACTACAGTAGTCTGAAACTCTGCAGAGGAGTGGGACTACAGGTGGGACTCCTGCAGTCCATCCAGGAAGCGCTTTGCTGAATACTTCGTTTGAGGTCGAGATATCAGGATGAGATAGCAGTGTGATAGGTCTGTGTAATATAATATGACAGCTGTCATAAACAAACAAATTGGGCGACTTTAGTCATGCTTTCAGTTTGATTGGAGTTTGTTTTATGGCATGGTTAGACAAATAGCCATTTCAATCTTTAACCTTGTTGCAGAATGGATATAAAAGGCTATATGCAGAATAAACAGGTATTTTTTGTATCACTCCAACAAACTAGACCATGCCGTCTAATCCAACTACTGTTTGGTTAAACTAAACATTGAATTACCACTGCAGAGTGATTTAAAATAATGTTGAAACTACTGGCCACTGCAGGGATCTCTGTGCCGGGCGACAAGTCTGGAGTTTTACCGAGATGCAGTGACCTTTTGTGAACAACGAATTGAAAAGCAATCAAGATTGCCAAACAAACCAACAACCTTCGTCTGTTAGGAATTCTTTGTGATAGTCCTATAATAGCCATTTATTCGCACACTTGTGTGTGTGCGCATTTGTGTGTTGCAATAGCCTAATCAGTTGAACTTTGTCACGTTTGCCAAATAGGCCTACATTGTTATACATCAATGCATTGTTTTTCTTTTCATAGCCTACATATCAGTTTAGACTTGATTTCTATTTTTAACACATTAGCAGGCAATGATAGGATTTCATTCATGATCATTCATCCATGGATTAGACAGGGCTTGGTAACTGACCAAGTCATGAGATGCACCAGTGACTTTGTCTGGGGGGTAGGGGTTCAATGCATTCCACAGGAGGTTACAGTTTATGGTCTGAATGTAAAATTATAACATTGTAGTCTAGTTTTGGACCTATCCCTTGCACAAAAGGCCCACATTAGAAGATTACAACTATACCCCTTTGTTTCCCCATTGAAGGAGGAAATTGTAACTGATGGGGAAATGTGGTCATGATATTACTGTTTTTCAGAGAAATCATCTGTGTTTTATTTATTTCACCTTTATTTAACCAGGTAGGCTAGTTGAGAACAAGTACTCATTTACAACTGCGAACTGGCCAAGATAAAGCAAAGCAGTGTGACACAAACAACAACACAGAGTTACACATGGAATAAACAAACATACAGTCAATAATACAATAGAAAAAGTCTATATACAGTGTGTGCAAATGAGGTAGGATAAGGGAGGTAAGGCAATACATAGGCCATAGTGTAGAAATGTATGAAGACAACATAGTGACTGCTAATGCTGAGTTGATCCCCTAAACCTGCATGCTTTGGTGCAATTTGGATAGGTGAATTGATGGGAAGCCAGGCCGTCCCAAAAATTTGACAGAGAAAAAAAACGAAAAAACATACAATTATTTATCTTTCGTCTCTCTGTGTTTCATAATTTTCCTTCAATTCCCAGGAGGTTGAATGTATCTCACAGGAGAAAGCATTCGAGCAAAACAGCATCCTTCTGTCTCTCTATTTGTAGGCCATCTATCTGATGCTGTCTGGTCCAAACAAGTATGCCGCCCGTAGCATTGAAGCGTTGAGTTAAACTGAGCGAGCTCAACTGTGAAGGGAAGCCAGCTTGGATTTTGGCGTCACTCCTATCAAATCCCATTGAAAGCATACGTCTGTCACGAACGTCGTCAGGGAAGTGACCGGACCAAGGTGCAGCGTGGTGAGCGTACATTTTATTTTATTTTAAATGTCGCCAACAAAACAAGAAACAACAAAAACGAACGTGAAGCTTACTAGGGCTATACAGGCCACTAACAAAGACAACTACCCACAGCTAAGGTGGAAAAACAGGCTGCCTAAGTATGATTCCCAATCAGAGACAACGATAGACAGCTGTCCCAGATTGAGAACCATACCAGGCCAAAACATAGAAACAGAAAACATAGAAATAAATAAACTAGAATGCCCACCCTAGTCACACCCTGGCCTAACCAAAATAGAGAATAAAAGCCTCTCTATGGCCAGGGCACGACAACGTCATTGACAGAAAAACTTGAATTGGTGTATCTCGTTGTGTTGTTGTCCTCCGGTGGCTGGCTAGATAGCCAGCTAGCTAAAATTGTCCTTTTCCTAAATTAGAAATGAATGAAGATAGGGATTTGGACTTGTGGTTTTACTTAATTCTCTGTACTGGCCAATGATTACAATGGTGATTCTGATCCAACCATTAATTCATACATTGTTGTGCCCCTGGCCTGAGAGGATGGAGGTTCAAAATGTAGCTAATGTTAGATGCAGAAGGCTAATGTTAACTAGCTAACGTTGACCATGAATGCAAGTTAGGCTAGCGAGCAAACATTTTAGCCAGGTAGCCTAGGACAACAACAAATAAAAGCGTGTACTGTATGACTGAGTTATAGACCGTTTCGTCGACATGAAAGAGAGAAGGATGGCATTGGTGTTTCTCTACAAGTAGGGTGAGTCAACATGAACTCAGAACCATGGATAGCCACATCATATTTAGCTTACATTGGTTGGACTAAATCGTTTTTGGTATCTTTTAGTTGTCACTGTATTAGACTAAACAGAGGTGATTTGATGATGTTGAAATATTGAAGTTTAAATGGTGCTGGAATAGTGGAGGCAGCTCCTGTTTTCTTTGCGACTTGCGGTAGCTCTCTGTGGTTCAAAATCAATAGTTGTTTCATGGTCTGAAAATGTAGGAAACATTAACTTGCTTGACCAGGCTGTAGGACATGTAACTGTCTGTTACTGTACATGCAATATGCTTTGTGGACTTCACCAGACAAGAGGCTGGGATAAAACAAGGGTGTGGTTGAATTTATTCTGCCACTGTGTCTTCTTATTATCTTGGCCTTTAGGCCTACAGTGCATTCTGAAAGTATTCAGACCCCTTGAGACTTTTTCCACATGTTGTTACGTTACAGCCTTATTCTAAAATTGATTAAATAGGTGTTTTTTGGCGTCAATATACACACAATACCTCATAATGACAAAGCAAAAACTGTTTTTGCAAATGTAATTTTTTTAATGAAATATCACATTTACATAAGTATTCAGACCGTTTACTCCGGGATCTTTGTTGAAGCAGCGATTACAGCCTTGAGTCTTCTTGAGTATGGCGCTACAAGCTTGGCACACCTGTATTATGGGAGTTTCTCCCATTCTTCTTTGCAGATCCTCTCAAGCTCTGTCAGGTTGTCTGAGGGGCGTTGCTGCACAGGTATTTTCAGGTCTTTCCAGAGATGTTCGATTGGGTTTAGTCCGAGCTCTGGCTGGGCCATTCAAGGACATTCAGAGACTTGTCCTGAAGCCACTCCTGCGTTGTCTTAGCTGTGTGCTTAGTGTCATTGTCCTGCTGGAAGGTGAACCTTCACCCCAGTCTGAGGTCCTGAGCGCTCTGGAGCAGGTTTTCATCAAGGAACTCTGTACTTGGCTCCATCCATCTTTCTTCCGATCCTGACTAGTCTCCCAGTCCTTGCCACTGAAAAACATCCTCACAGCATGATGTTGCCACCACCATGCTTCACCGAAGGGATGGTGCCAGGTTTCCTCCAGATGTGACGATTGGCATTTAGGCCAAAGAGTTCAATCTTGGTTTCATCAGACCAGAGAATCTGGTTTTGCGTTGTCTGAGAGTCCTCTAGGTGTCTTTTGGCAAACTCCAAGCGGGCTGTCATGTGCCTTTTACTGAGGAGTGGCTTCCGTCTGGTGACTCTACCATAAAGGCCTGAATGGTGGAGTGCTGCAGAGATGCCTGTCCTTCTGGAAGGTTCTCCCATCATCACAAAGGAACTCTGGAGATCTTTCAGAGTGACCATCAGGTTCCTCCCTGACCAAGGCCCTTTTCCCCGATTGATCAGTTTGGCCAGGCGGCCAGCTCTAGAAAGAGTCTTGGTGGTTCCAAACTTCTTTAATTTAAGAATGATGAAGGCCTCTTTGTTCTTGGGGACCTTCAATGCTGCATAAATGTTTAAGTAACACAATCCTGTCTCGGAGGTCTACGGACAATTCTTTTGACCTCATGGCTTGGTTTTTGCTCTGACATGCACTGTCAACTGTGGGACCTTATATAGACAGGTGTGTGCCTTTCCAAATCATGTCCAATCAATTGAATTTACCACAGATGGACTCCAATCAAGTTGTAGCAACGTCTCAAGGATGATCAATGGAAATGCACCTGAGCTCAATTTTTTAGTCTCATAGCAAAATACTTATGTTTTTTAATTTTTAATACATTTGCACAAGTTTCTTAAAACCTGTTTTCGCTTTGTCATTATGATGTATTGTGTGTAGATTGATGAGGGACAAAAATAATTGTATCAATTTTAGAATAAGGTTGTAACGTAACAAAACGTGGAAAAAGTCAAGGGGTCTGAATATTTTCTGAACGCACTGTATATATCACGGTCACAAGGCATATGAATTAACAGGTTATAGAGAAAACAATTCAATTATCACAACACAGAGGTAAAGCTGCTTCAGGCCTCCACACTATTTGCTTGTTTCATTCATTTATCAGAAGTTGAAAAGCAAACAAAAAAAATATTCCTTATTTAGACCAATAGATGGAGTCATTGTACTGTGTTTCTTTATTTCTCATATACTATGAGCAGCTCCATAATGTTGTCCGTTGTACTCTGTGTTTTTTAGTTCATGCGAGGAGGCCTGCTTGCTGCTTCTGTCTGTCACCAACCTCTTCACAGGAAATTGTCTCGACTCAGGGTCTGACCTCATCAGCAGGTAAAGACTTGGTTAAGACAGGGTGAAAATGTCATTACAAATAGGCATGAATTTAGGCTAACAGTGTTTGTTTCACAGTTTTTCTTTCCTGCACAGTGTTTGTGAAAAGTGATTATAGGGTCTTTCTGCAACGTAAGAACCCTTTAAACCCCCCAGTCACATGCCTTCGTGCAGTCTTACTCAAAATACACCGGCAGGACCATACCAGAAATGTATGTTTTGTTCACTTCTCTGACTACCACTTCTTGTGGAGTGTACCCCTTGTTTAAACAGCCGGAGACAGAGCTGGTGTTAGGGCTGTTCCTGAACGTGAACCCAGAGTGAGATTACAGGCTCGGTACCCTACACTGGCACAGTGAGATTACAGGCTCGGTACCCTACACTGGCACAGTGAGATTACAGGCTCGGTACCCTACACTGGCACAGTGAGATTACAGGCTCGGTACCCTACACTTGCACAGTGAGATTACAGGCTCGGTACCCTACACTGGCACAGTGAGATTACAGGCTCGGTACCCTACACTGGCACAGTGAGATTACAGGCTCGGTACCCTACACTGGCACAGTGAGATTACAGGCTCGGTACCCTACACTGGCACAGTGAGATTACAGGCTCGGTACCCTACACTGGCACAGTGAGATTAAAGGCTCGGTACCCTACACTGGCACAGCGAGATTACAGGCTCGGTACCCTACACTGGCACAGTGAGATTACAGGCTCGGTACCCTACACTGGCACAGTGAGATTACAGGCTCGGTACCCTACACTGGCACAGCGAGATTACAGGCTCTGTACCCTACACTGGCACAGCGAGATTACAGGCTCGGTACCCTACACTGGCACAGCGAGATTACAGGCTCGGTACCCTACACTGGCACAGCGAGATTACAGGCTCGGTACCCTACACTGGCACAGCGAGATTACAGGCTCGGTACCCTACACTGGCACAGCGAGATTACAGGCTCGGTACCCTACACTGGCACAGCGAGATTACAGGCTCGGTACCCTACACTGGCACAGCGAGATTACAGGCTCGGTACCCTACACTGGCACAGCGAGATTACAGGCTCGGTACCCTACACTGGCACAGCGAGATTACAGGCTCGGTACCCTACACTGGCACAGCGAGATTACAGGCTCGGTACCCTACACTGGCACAGCGAGATTACAGGCTCGGTACCCTACACTGGCACAGTGAGATTACAGGCTCGGTACCCTACACTGGCACAGCGAGATTACAGGCTCGGTACCCTACACTGGCACAGTGAGATTACAGGCTCGGTACCCTACACTGGCACAGCGAGATTACAGGCTCGGTACCCTACACTGGCACAGCGAGATTACAGGCTCGGTACCCTACACTGGCACAGCGAGATTACAGGCTCGGTACCCTACACTGGCACAGCGAGATTACAGGCTCGGTACCCTACACTGGCACAGCGAGATTACAGGCTCGGTACCCTACACTGGCACAGTGAGATTACAGGCTCGGTACCCTACACTGGCACAGTGAGATTACAGGCTCGGTACCCTACACTGGCACAGTGAGATTACAGGCTCGGTACCCTACACTGGCACAGCGAGATTACAGGCTCGGTACCCTACACTGGCACAGCGAGATTACAGGCTCGGTACCCTACACTGGCACAGTGAGATTACAGGCTCGGTATCCTACACTGGCACAGCGAGATTACAGGCTCAGTACCCTACACTGGCACAGTGAGATTACAGGCTCGGTACCCTACACTGGCACAGCGAGATTACAGGCTCGGTACCCTACACTGGCACAGCGAGATTACAGGCTCGGTACCCTACACTGGCACAGTGAGATTACAGGCTCGGTACCCTACACTGGCACAGCGAGATTACAGGCTCAGTACCCTACACTGGCACAGTGAGATTACAGGCTCGGTACCCTACACTGGCACAGCGAGATTACAGGCTCGGTACCCTACACTGGCACAGTGAGATTACAGGCTCGGTACCCTACACTGGCACAGTGAGATTACAGGCTCGGTACCCTACACTGGCACAGTGAGATTATTAATATATGTTCTATTGTCGGATACACCAGATAGGTGCAGTGAAATGTGTTTTACAGGGTCACCCATAGTAGTACGGCGCCCGTGGAGCAAATAAGGGTTAAGTGCCTTGCTCAAGGGAACATCGACAGATTTGTCACCTTGTTGGCTCAGGTATTCGGTTACTGGCCCAACCGCTAGGCTACCTGTATATGGCATGGTGAGATCAGCCTCTGCCACCCATACTGTAGATTTACCCCTCTTAGACATGCTGCTCACACTGGGCCCCAGAGAACAATCACAACTACAATGTCAGCATATAAACAATTTAACACATATTTTAGTCTCACTTTCTTTCAAAGAACTTCCTGCCCCCTTTGCACATACAGTATATTATTTTATCAGAATGTGACCGTTGGCCTTTCAACCCCCGGTCCTTCCCTTACAGGGACCATCTCATCTCTGGCTTCTGCACAATGCTGGAGGCCAAAGACAAGCCCATGGACATCATTAAAAACAAGCTGGAGTGTGAGAGAGAGGGGTGAGTCCATAAACATGTTGTCATAGACACATACCTTGTGATCACATGTAGTGGGTCTTCTCTCCTCACTTTCATCGTCACCGTCTCTCAAAGCCTTATCACTTACTCTCGCTCTCTCGCTCTCTCTCTCTCCTCTCCTGTCTCTCTCTCTCCCCCCTCTTTCTCTCTCTCCCCCTCTCCCCCTCTTCCTCTCTCTCCCCCTCTCTCTGAATAGCCAATCAGGTGAGTCCACTACATTGCTTGTTGTCTCAGCTCTCTCTGTCCATTCATGATCTGAGCTCTAGGGGGAGTAGCATGCCCACGCCTCTAAAGAAGTCTGAATGTAAAGGGAACATCATGTCTTTTCCTAGACTTATTATAGCCAACTGGGATTTCCCTGTGGCACGCAGTGAAAATTACTTTCTTTCTTTCTAAGTTGTGTACAATGATACGTCAGTATTTTCACATATTCCCCACTTTCTGAAATCTAGCATGAGTATACAGATATCAACTCTATTTGTATTTTCCATCCCATCCCAATGTATATTATCTCTGATAATAGGAAGGGTATTAATCAAAGCAGGCCTCCTACATCCCAGTCAGTGTTTATGATGCAGTTGCTGAAATGTATGGATTGTGTGACTAAAAATAAGTTATTGAATATCGTATTATGGATGTTTTTAGTAATAGAGCTGTCAGCCAATAGATTATTGTCTTACTACCATCGCCAATTCATTATGGTCCAGTTGATGACGTCCATCTTGGAATAGTGTGACCTCATGCCTCTTTACGCATCAACTACAGCCCATGAGAGGAATTGATTGGGCTTAAATTGATTGACCCTCTTGTGTTTGCTGTGTGAGTGGAAAAAGTAATAGCTTGCATTTGCAATGGCTTAAATTGTCTGCTAGGATGTTGTGTAATGTCTTTTTCATATTTTTTTTAACACTGAGTGAGTGTGTATAGTTAGTACAATCTTCCTCAATTAAAGTTGTATTTTTTATTAGGAAAAACCCTGAGTCAATTGGACCGATGTAAAGATCTCTCCCTGTGTGAGTCCTGACCTGGAGATGTCGTTAATAAGAAGCGGGACTTCAACCAGCCAGTGAGGCGACGACACAACTAAGAGCAAGAAAAAACTATTACAAGTGTTGAGATTAATCAGACCCAAACAGGTGACAATAGATGCATATTTAATTCTAATAGCTCATGAATGTGAATCTGTCATACAGAGTGAACTGTCAGGGTGGGGAGGGGAGGATGGAGAGAGGGAGGATTGCGAGGCAAAGGAGGATAGAGAAAGGGATTCGGGAGGGGAGGATGGAGAAGGAGATGATGAATAGAGAGAGGGAGTCGGGAGACGGAGGGGAGGATGGAAAAGGAGATGGAGAGGGAGAGGAGGATAGAGAGTGAGATGTAGGAGACGATCTAGAGGGAAAGGATGGTGAGAGGGAAAGGTTTGAGAGAGAGAGGGAGAGGGAGAAGAGGTGGATGGATGATGCATACTTACACGGCAGGTGAATGAATAATGCATACTTACACGCCTAGGTTATGATGGGTAATTGATTGAGGCGTGCAGGGCTGGAGTTGGGTGGAGGAGAAGGGGGGGGGGGTTCGTCATGGGTGGAGGGAGGTTCGTCATGCCCTCCTCTCACCTGAGGAAAAGCAGCTCTGCCACAACAATAACAAGAATAACAATACCAGGAGAGTGAGAGAGAAGGAAAGTGAGAGAGAAAGAAAGAGGAGAGAGAGTGGGAGAGAGAGAGTGGGAGGGAGAGACAGAGAGAAGACAAAAGTGGGTTAGCGAGAGAGAGAGAGTGAGAGAAAGATAGAGTACTTTAACCAAGACCCAGGCAGCCAGCCAGGCATCATAGCCGCAAGGCCTCACCTGGCATCATTAAGGTGGCGGATTAAGATTCCCGAGCTGTCGGAAAGACGTGAGTAATCCTCTCAAATGGAACGAGGGAGTGTGCAGCGGCATTTTAAGCCTGTCCTGTTGTCGCTTGCTGGTGGAATATTAACTCTGAGGTCAGTGAGTCTTACTGTTCTCTACAATGACCTGACTGGGGATGATGTGGCTGAGCTAGTTTCCACTAACACAGTCAGACTATTGCTGGACTCTTTATTTCCTACTCCAGCTATGCCACTGCACTCATTCCCTTAGCCCTGGACTCTTGGACTCTCACACTTCATTCTGGAACCCATACAAGACTTTATATTCCATGACAGTTGCTGCATCACCTTTGTGTCAGCCTATGATCAGAGATGGAGTCGAGACAGCAACTGTTGAGATCCACACCCATCTCTGCCCCATGTTGTGTTTATTTATTTCCCTCAGAACTTTGTGCCCAGAGCCCCGGCCAGGTGGGCCCATATGCTGTCTGCTAATGTGGTTATACATAAAACATCCACATCTGGCCTGCTGCCTGCCTCACTGCCTGGTAGCAGGATGTGCATGTCACTGGGAATAAGTACTAGGCCTGATGAGGGGTTGTAGTCTACCGGGGACCTGTGATACAAGACTGTAGCTCCCCGGCTTCAATCAGCCATCTTTAAATGCCAGGGATCACGAATACAGACATCCTAAATATGTGAGGTCATTAGCTAACTTCCCTTTTAGACTTCCACTAAACCATAGAACTAGTGTACACATTGAGGAGATTTTTTTCACTCGGTTTTTGATAGTTCATTGCAATAAAATCTATTTTCCCAGTCTTCAAATAGTTGTATTAGAATCGTATTTACCCAGATTCTCTGTCCCTGTACCATGATCAGTATTTCTTTCAGAGAACAAAAACGTGTTTTGTCTAGCACACTGCAGAGTGGTGACACATTAAGCAATGTTTTTCAAAGGCTGTGCTTGTGTGTGTGTGTGTCCATGCTTGAGTGAGTGCGTGCGTGCGTACATGCGTACATGCGTGCGTGCGTGCGTGCGCGCGTGCGTGCGTGCGTGCGTGTGTGTGTGACCTGTAGACATGCTCTCTGCTCTGCTCTGAGAGGAGGCTCTCTCTATCTCCTGCTGGTAAACAGGAAGCAGATTCTCTATAATGACACATCAGTGCCTCTCTGTGATGGACTTAATGCCTCAACAAACCCCCCACTGCCTCTAATTGAGTTAATGCAAGAGGGACAGAGGAGAGGAAGAAGGAATTCTTCCTCGGGATTCTCTCTTGGTATTGTGCCAGTCGAACACTAGTCATTAAGAGTGATTACTGATTGCATACCAAATGTATGTTGCTATAATTAAATACTTCAGATTGTTCCTGCCATGTTCATGTCTCTAGGATTTCTAGGAAAAGCAACCACTGATGTTGAGTTATAGTCAAATTACTGCCCTCACAACTCAATGCCAGTCTCCTGTTTGATTCTCTCCAAAGGACACTACTCTGGGAGGCTTCCACATTCCCATGGGTTCCGCTGCCATGTACATCAGCCACGCCATCAAAGCGACCTGGAAGTGTTGCAGAGGACTTCCTGCCAGAGAGTTGGGGTGGAAGGTGAGGACTTTACACAGAAACTCTTCTCTTATTACTTTTACAGTAGCATTATTCACTTTTCCTATCAAACAGTGTATTAAACAGTGCATCAAAACAGTGTAGCAAGACAAAAGGGAATGAGCTCTCAGTGGAGGCACGCTCTGGGCCTGAGTGTCTGTCTGTGTGCCTCTGTTCGTGCCGCTAGCCAGACTGCAGCTGGAGTTAGTCATTATTCTCTCTCTCGCTCTCTTTTAGAATATAGCCCTTCTATCTCTCTCTCTCTCTCTCTCTTCTCTAATACCTTTAGAATATAGCCCTTGTAATGTAAGGATTTGATGCTTTTGCCATGATTGGATGTTGAGATCGAAATGAAAGTTTTCATTATGCTGATGATCACATACTTTTCCTGGGTCAATTGAGCTGCCATCTGGCATTATAGGTTTATAGGAGGAACTTCTATATTGTGAGCTTATCTTGTCCTCTTCTGAAGGATTTAACTTAGAAAGGTGGTCCTCTTTAGCTCAGTTGGTTCTAAGCTGACACATGGAATTGTTTTGAGGTCATACCATGGATCATTTTCCTATTTCATTTAGAATTTTTGGACCCCTTTAGATACCAAAAAAATATATATTTAAACGCTATTTGATAAAATATTGAATTTGGCTTTTACTACTATATTCCATAGAAATGCACTTAATAACACATTCATAAATGGCAAAAAAAGAGAGTCAAAAAATATATCATAAGGAATAAGGTTTTGAAGTGTTTGTCCTATATCTTGGCGATATAAGAAAGCTCAGGAAATATATATATATGTCTTTCCACATATTAAAACCCTTATTTTTCTTGGCACAAAATTACCTGTATACTTCCAGTCATTTGTATGGGTTTAGACGGGTCACTTATGGGAGTCCTAGAGCAAAACGAAGAACGCCATCCTGTTTGTGAGAATCTCCCCTTCCCATATTGGGGTCACATTAGTTTGTAGCCCCAAATGGTTCGGACGCTACAATCAGAAGTTGGCACATCGACGGTACTGACTTCAGACGACTCTCCTGACACTTAATATTGTGGAGTAACTACAATGTTGTTGATCTTCAGTTTTCTCCTGTCACAGCCATTAAACTCTAACTGTTAAAAGTCACCATTGGCCTCATGGTAAAATCCCTGAGTGGTTTCCTTCCTCTCCGGAAACTGAGTTAGGAAGGACACCTGTATATCTGTAGTGACTTGGTGTATTGATACACCATCCGAAGTGAATACCTTCACCATGCTCAAATGGAAATTCAATATTTTTTACCAATATACTGTACCAATAGGTGCCCTTCTTTGCGAGGCATCCTGCCTAAATGACTACCGACCCGTAGCGCTCACGTCTGTAGCCATGAAGTGCTTTGAAAGTCTGGTCATGACTCACATCAACACCATTATCCCAGAAACCCTAGACCCACTCCAATTTGCATACCGCCCCAACAGATCCACAGAAGATACAAGCTCTACTGCACTCCACACTGCCCTTTCCCACCTGGACAAAAGGAACACCTATGTGAGAATGCTAAGCGTGTTCATTGACTACAGCTCAGTGTTCAACACCATAGTGCCCTCTAAGCTCATCACTAAGCTAAGGACCCTGGGACTAAACACCCCCCTCTGCAACTGGATCCTGGACTTCCTGACGGGCCGCCCCCAGGTGGTAAGGGGAGGTAACAACACATCCACCAAAGAAGTCAAGGGATGTGAGAAACTCCCCAATTACAGGTGTGCCACGCTTGTAGCGTCATACCCAAGAAGAGTCGAGGTTGTAATCGCTGTCAAAGCTGCTTCAACAAAGTACTGAGTAAAGGGTCTGAATACTTATGTAAATGTGATGTTTCTGGTTTTGTATTTGAATAAATATGCAAAAATGTCCAAAAACCAGTTATTCCTTTGTCATTATAGGGTATTGTGTGTAGATTGATGAAGGGGAAAAAGGAAGAAAAAACAATTTAATCAATTTTAGAATTACAACACAACTGAGTGGCCCAAACCCATTAAGAAGGAAAGAAATTCCACAACTTTTAACAAGGCACACCTGTTAATTGGAATGCATTCCAGGTGACTACCTCATGAAGCTGGCTGAGAGAATGCCAAGAGTGTGCAAAGCTGTCATCAAGGCAACTTTGACTACTTTGAAGAATCTGAAATATAAAATATATTTTTATTTGTTTAACACTTTTTTGGTTACTACATGATTCCATATGTGTTTATTTCATAGTTTTGATGTCTTCACTCTTTTTCTACAATGTAGAACTGGTACTGTGTGTGTATTTATGCTCCAAACTCTGACATTGCTCCTCCTAATATTATATATTTCTTAATTCCATACCTGTTCCCATGTCCGTTGGTGGTGTGAGTACCTATGCATTGGTGCAGCTGTTATGCTGCGTGCTTTATATATTGTGTATTATGGGTATCGTCCCGTGTCGTTCAACGAGGTTTACCCTGGCTCTTTTGTTTGGGTACAGCCCAGTGTTTTTGTATACGTGTTTGTTTTGAGTGTATTAAAAACCCCTATTGTGTATTCCTGCGCCTGTCTCCAAGTACTTGATATCAGCGTGACAGTTGTGAATTGTTAGATACTACTCCACTGTTGGAGCTAGGAACACAAGCATTTCGCTACACCCGCAATAACATCTGCTAAGTATGTGTATGCAACCAATAACATTTGATTTGATATTCCTGGCACGCAATGACTACATCAAGCTTGACTCCACAAACTTGGATACATTTGCAGTTCGTTTTTGTTGTGTTTCAGATCATTTTGTTTACAATAGAAATGTATGGTAAATCATGTAGTGTCATTTTGCAGAATAGAATAGATTTCTTAACACTTCGACATTAATGTTAATTCTACCATGATTACGGATACTCCTGAATTAATCATTAATAATGATCAGTGAGAAAGTTACAGAGGTTCAAAGATCATACCTCCAAGACATGCTAACTTAGTATGTCTTGGAGGTATGTTCTTTGACCCTCAGAATGTTATCTCTTATGATTATTCACGATTGATTCAGGATTATCCGTATTCAAGGTAGCAGACACACTAAGTGTTATTAATTTTATAAAGTCATTATTGCTAATCTTTATCAAGGGTGTCAATCATTTTGGACCCCTCTGTATCAGTGGAGGCTGCTGAGGGGAGGACGGCTCATAATGTCTGGAACAGAGCAAAATGGAATCCACACTTAGTGTGGATACCATGTGTTAGGTGTATTTGATCCCGTACCACTCGTTCCTCCCCAATTAAGGTGCCAACAACCTATTGTGCACTGTTTATACTGTATGTCCTTAACAATTACACTCTCATACATAGAAAATATGGGTTCTGTCAAGAGGAAAATCATAAACACATTCATTCAATATTGTCTCCAATATTTTTCCTCCACATATTTATTTAATTGTCTCATGTTGACTCAAATAATAGCAGAACGCTGTCCTTCATTTTCTTTGGATGAATCAGAAATACTACAGGGGAGGGGAAATATGAGTCAACCGTGGTAATTGTTGATTAGCCATGAGTCAACTGTAGCTTCAAATGCCTGGGTGCAGTGAGTGAGTCTCTCTAGTCGTTTCTACACTGCTGCAGTATAGCATAGAGCATGATGCCCATGGCTAATCAACAGAACAGCGTGTAAAAACTCTCTCTTCCTGTTCACTTT
This sequence comes from Salvelinus fontinalis, assembly GCF_029448725.1. Taxonomy (NCBI): domain Eukaryota; kingdom Metazoa; phylum Chordata; class Actinopteri; order Salmoniformes; family Salmonidae; genus Salvelinus; species Salvelinus fontinalis. The sequence continues at coordinate 33,040,417 of NC_074685.1, forward strand.
CCCCACCGGCAGATGGAGGCTTCATTTTCCCTGGAGGGTCCACCACTGCCCACCCCCATCCCAACCCCCACTCCGTGCCGTCCCCAGGCCTCTCTCCTCTCACTGAGCTCTGCTACCACCCCCCAACCTGTCATCCCCTCTCAGTGGTCTGATTCCTTGCCCCCAGCAGAGGCCGTCACAGCTGGTGATATGGGAACAGGAAGTGAACTGCCACTCACTGTGACCTCATACAGGGCAGCCAGGCCAGGCCAGGTCTCATCATGCATCATACCCTGCAGCAGTGGGAAGCATCTGACAATGAGGCCAGTTTGATTCACTCTCTGAACCTTTCTATCCTTCTATTATTCACTCTCTCACCGACCCCCTCATCATCATCATCATCATCAGAGCACCTACCGTGTTACTGATGCATAATTTCATGGTATGAATTTCACACATTGTTATCAGGCACTTATCAGACATTATCACAGTGTTACCACAGAATTTCACTGTAACTCTATTATGACTGTATGTTGTCTCTTACCAGGTCCTTGGGCTCTAAGCATTGACAGCCTTATCAACATTATCTCTGATACTCAGTTGTTCTCATGATAGAATAGAGATTAAGAGGAATCCCCTAGATATACAGATGCTTGTGAAAGTCTACACACCCCTTGCACAGTCTTCACATTTTTCTGCCTTAATATTACAAGTAAAAAAGGATTACATTAGATTTTTGTTCTTACCAATCTACACAACCTATTCCACAATTTCAAAGGGAAAGAAAAATAATAGAACAATGTCCTAATTAATAATAATAATACAAAAACAAAGATGTGTTGATTGTGTATGTCTTCACAACCCAGAGTTAATACTTGGTGGAAGTACCTTTGGCATCCATTACAGCTATAAATCATTTTGAATAAGATTCTACCTACTTTTCACAAATCTTAGGGCAACATATATCCAAATTGCTCAAGCTCAGTAAATTCGGCAGGCAATCATTGACGGACAGCAATATTCAAACCTCTCTGATTTTCAAGCAGATTTAAGTCAGGACTAAGACTAACCCACTCAGGAACACTCAACACCTCTTGGAAAGCCATTCTGGTGTGTCTTTGGCCTTAAAATTTGCGTAATGGTCCCGCTGAAAAATAAAACTCTATCCCAGGGTTTGTTTCGCAGAATACTGAGACAGCTTTTCCTCTTTTTAACTGGGCTTTGCTCCTTTCATATTTATTTTGATTCTGACAAACTCCCCAGTCCCTGCCAGTAACAAGCATACCCATAACTTGATGCCACCACAAAACTTGAAAATACAGAAGGTTTCACTCTGTATTGTGTTATGTTAGATTTGATGCAAACCTGTTTTTCATTTAGGCCAAAAAGTCAATTTATTTGATGTGTTTGTCTTGCGTGTAATGCCTTAACATATATTCCAGAGATGTAGCAAATAGTAAAGGGTCTGAATACTTGTAACAGGGTTATAAAGTCTTTGTGAAGCCTTAATTTAATATGATTTATTAGGCCGTTAATTAAGCGGTGCTTATGCCATCCTTTATAAAGCACAGGTTTATGTCATATTTGACATTGGTGGTTATTTCACACAGTTATGCCACATTTATGAACCCTTTATAAAGCATGACATACGGTTATAGATGATTTGTAACACATTAATGTAGTGTTTATGAAGGCTTTATAAGCTGCACTTAATTTTAAGCGGGACCAAATGTAATGTGAGAATTGCATTGTGAAACATGGATGTCTAGATGAAACACTAATTAAGTTTGGTGAAACTGTACGATTTTGTGTGTTGTTCTTAGTCAATTGAAATTGTGCTTAGCGTTTTCAAACGCCTTTTGGATGATCTGTTTTGAATTTTGTACTAAGAGTTGTGAAAATGTACCACATACTTGTGGAAATTGCACCAAACCGACAAAAAAACGGTATCCTTTTCCATACAGTGTTGACTATAACTTGACATACAATTTTTGTAGAATTTGTATCCAATATGATAGGTTGTGAGCATGTTAAGAAATATGTCTGTCCTACAGTTTTATTATACAGTACATTCGTCGGATAAATCATCAGAAATGGGGGTAATGTAAAGCAGTTGACTGCTGTGTAAACGTAGTACGGTGTTTTATGCAATTTCTGCCCCCTGTAACATTGTACAAGACCACCTTTTCTTTACGTGACTTGTCAACTGATACATTATCGCCTGTCCCTCTGCTTGAAATGTATCAACTTCGTGTATTAATACAATTCAGATAATGATTGGCATATATTGTCACATTCAAACCAGGTATTTCAGCAGTGCATTGAATACTACACTACATGTGTAATTCCAAATGGTAGAATATAGATTGACTCTTACAACTCTGTCCTATTGATGCACACTGGCTGATGGAGAAGGATGACCTATTATTTACAGCCACGTCCATATTTGGTTTTACCTTCAACCATAAATTGATGTCAAATTGATGCATTTATGAGGTAGAAATATAGAAATGTACAGTGTTCAGCAGTTATCAAACTAAATACATTAACTCGGCACTACATAATGTTGGTTCAATAGTTATCAGTTTGGAGCAGTTTGATTAAGTTCATTGTATTGTTAACAAATTAGAATAGAATTTTGGAAAAGCAGATACATAGATTGAATATGTATCCAAATTGAAAGAGTGATTTGGTGCAGTGAACAAGTGACGTGTGAATTTGTTTGTTGAAAATGTGCTTAGAGTTTTGAAAATGAACCATCGGTTTGTGAGACAGAGGGAAGGACTATGTTTATGTGTAATGTGGATGAGTTCAGAACTACACAGGCTGGTTTTCAATCAGGTTGAGTTTAATGGGAGAGAGTCCATATGCTGCATAGAAAATAAACCAGGTAATGGGGTTTATGTTGTTTTTGTTGTGGTGTTGCTCAAGGGAGGAGATGTACAGTCTGTTGTGCTGTCTGCTTTTCATGCAGCAAAGAAAAAATTGAAAGTAATTCAACCATTCATTTCCACTTCTCACTGTAGCACTGCACCACTATCAGGACTGGTAGACTGGAATGTGACGGTTTAGGGAGGACAGTGATGGAGAGACGGGGCTATCTACAATAAAGAAACTGCTTAGTACTGCTCTCTCTATCATCACACCCAGAATAGAGGCAAGCTAATAAACAACCTATTTATGTGTTCATTTCACTTTTACTTTTTGACTCTTTGTTGGTTTGCCAGACATCCACTATTATCAGAGCCCCATAGATTCCATCTCTCCATTTAGGCAGGAAGTTGATCTGGGGTAATGGAGTGTACCTGTTGTATCTGCTACTCTTCTATTTCCTCTCAGACGAGCCGGACGCTCCTTTTGGCTGCTGTTGCTATGGTTTCCATGCAGCTGTGCAACAGATGTTGTGTGCAGCTGTGTGGGGCAGGGCAATGAACTTTGTTTGTCTCCAGCAGACAGCCTTGGTGTAACTGAAACCCTGGACCATAGACAGATAGCAGCCCGAAGACATTTGGACACATCTCTTATAGCTGTTATTGAAGGAGGCCACATCAAGACATCAAGTGTTTTAATAAATCCTCTACGAGATTGGTGACCCGCCCGCGGGACGGTTGAGCTAACGTGTGCTAATGTGATTAGCATGACGTTGTAAGTAACAATAACATTTCCTAGGACATAGACATGTCTCACATGGACAGAAAGCTTGAATTCTTGTTAATAGCAGCAAAGGGGGGGGGGGGGGGGACAACTCCATATTAATAACCTTAATTTTGGAATGAGATGTTTGACGCGCAGGTGTCCACATACTTATCATACTTTTGGTAATGTAGTGTATCTGTGTTTGTATTAGTATTTATTATTCACAACAGATTTCACAACACACAAGTGTGTGCCCTCAGGCCGTACTCTACTACCACATATCTACGACACAAAATCCATGTGTACGTATGTGTATAGTGCGTATGTTAGATGCATGTGCCTATGTTTGTGTTGCTTCACAGTCCCAGCTGTTCCATAAGGTAGGGGCCTAGACAGCTGCCCTGGGGAATTCCTGATTCTACCTGGATTATGTTGGAGAGGCTTCTATTAAAACTTTTTGGGGATCGGTGTCCCTTCCATGGGACGGTTGAGCTAACGTAGGCTAATGCGATTAGCATGAGGTTGTAAGTAACAAGAAAATTTACCAGGACATAGACATATCTAATATTGGCAGAAAGCTTAAATTCTTGTTATTCTTGTCCAATTTACAGTAGCTATTACAGTGAAATAATACCATGCTATTGTTTGAGGACAGTGCATAATTTTGAACATGAAAAGTTATTAAAATAAACATATTAGGCACATTTGGGCAGTCTTGATTCAACAGTTTTAACAGAAATGCAATTGTTCATTGGTTCAGTCTAAAACTTTGCACATGCACTACTGCCACCTAGTGGACAAAATCTAAATTGCCCCTGGGCTGGAATAATGCATTATGGCCTTTCTCTTGCATTTCAAAGACAATGGTACAAAGAAAATACAAAAGAACGGTTGGATTTTTCTTTGTATTATCTTTTACCAGATCTATTCTGTTATATTCTCCTACATTCCTTTCACATTTCCACAAAGTTTAAAGTGTTTCCTTTCAAATGGTACCAAGAATATGCATATCCTTGCTTCAGGGCCTGAGCTACAGGCAGTTAAATTTGGGTATGTCATTTTAGGTGAAAATTGGAAAAAAGGGGGCGTATCCCTCTGCGTTCTGTTAGACAGGTGCTCTTTATCCACAATATAACAGGGGGTGTAAAAAGCCATAACACATACGTTTTTCCAGCAGCAGACTATGATGATAAAAAGATTGTGGGGCTGTTTTGTTTGACTTCAGAGTGGCTTTGACATTATCAATCAATTTATCTCAGCCAATCATCAGTCATTTGTGTAAGTGCTGTGCATGCTGAATGTCCTTCCTTTTACTAACGTAAAAAAAGTAACATAATAAAAATAACAATAACGAGGCTATATACAGGGGGTACCGGTACCGAATCAATGTGCAGGGGTACTTTGTACATGGTCTCTATGCATAAAGTGACTATGCATAGATATTAAACAGCGAGTAGCAGCAGTGTAAAAACAAAGGGGGGGTCAATGTAAATAGTCTGGGAGGCCATTTTATTATTGTTCAGCAGTCTTATGGCTTGGGGGTAGAAGCTGTTAATGAGCCTTTTTAACTTAGACTTGGCGCTCCAGTACCTCTTGCCATGCGGTAGCAGAGAGAACAGTCTATGACTTGGGTAACTGAAGTCTTAGACACATTTTTGGGCCTTCCTCTGAGACCGCCTAGTATATAGGTCCTGGATGGCGGGAATCTTGGCCCCAGTAATGTACTAGGCCGTACGCACTACCCTCTGTAGGGCCTTATGGTCGGATGCCGAGCAGTTGCCATACCAGGCGGTGATGCAACCGGCCAGGATGCTCTTGATGGTGCAGCTGTGAAATGTTTGAGGTTCTGGGGACCCATGCCAAATCATTTCAGTCTCCTGAGGGGGCAAAAGTGTTGTCATGCCCGCTTCACGACTGTCTTGGTGTGTTTGGAGGGGCCCCAATGTTGAGGATCAGCGTGGGAGATGTGTTGTTGCCTACCCTTACCGCCTGGGGGCGGCCCGTCAGGAAGCCCAGGATCCATTTGCAGAGGGAGGTGTTTAGTCCCAGGGTCCTTAGCTTAGTGATGAGCTTTGTGGGAACTATGGTGTTGAACACTGAGCTGTAGTCAATGAACAGCATTCTCACATAGGTGTTCCTTTTGTTCAGGTGGGAAAGGGCAGTGTGGTGTGCAATTGAGATTGCGTCATCTGTGGATCTGTTGGGGCGGAATGTGAATTGGAGTGGGTCTAGGGTTTCTGGGATGATGGTGTTGATGTGAGCCATGACCAGCCTTTCAAAGCACTTCATGGCTACCAACATGAGTGTTACGGGGCGGTAGTCATTTAGGCAGGTTACCTTCGCTTTCTTGGGCACAGGGACTGTGGTGGTCTGCTTGAAACATGTAGGTATTACAGACTTGGTCAGGGAAAGGTTGAAAATGTCAGTGAAGACATTGTTGTCCATCTCTCTCAACCATACATTTTTTAAATTCCCCATCAATCCATGGGGATTTAACAGTTTTTACGGTAACTTTGTTAATGGGTGCATGCTTATTAGTAACTGGGATAAGCAATTCCATAAATGTGTCAAGTGCAGCGTCTGGTTGCTCCTCATTACACACCACGGACCAACACATATTCTTTACATTAACAACATAGGAATCACTACAAAACATATTGTATGACCTCTTATACACTATATTAGGCCCAGCCTATGGAACTTTGATTTTCCTAGATATGGCTAATATATTGTGATCACTACACCCGATAGATTTGGATACTGCTTTAAAGCAAATTTCTTCAGCATTAGTAAAGATGTGATCAATACATGTTGATGATTTCATTCCTGTGCTGTTTGTAACTTCTCTGGTAGGTTGCCTGATAACCTGAGCCAGGTTGCAGGAACTAGTTACAGTTTGAAGCTTTCTCTTGAGTGGGCAGCCTGATGAAAGCCAGTCAATATTTAAATCGGCCAGAAAATATAACTCTCTGTTGATATCACATACACTATCAAGCATTTCACACGTTATTCAGATACTGACTGTTAGCACTTGGTGGTCTATAGCAGATTTAGGGGAGGCAGTTGAACCTGTAGCCATATTACTTCAACAGTATTTAACATGAGATCCTCTCTAAACTTTACCGGAATGTGGTTCTGAATATAAACGGCCACAACACCACCTTTGGTGTTTCTGTCTTTTCTGTGGATCTTATTTATTTTATTTTATTGCTACCACTGTATCATCAAAGGTATTATCTAAGTGAGTTTCAGAGATTGTCAGAATATGAATGTCATCTGTAACTAGCAAATGATTGATTTTATGAACCTTGTTTCTTAAACTACATATGTTGATATGGGCTATTTTTAGCACTTTTCTGTGATGATTGATTGTTTTTATTGCTTTACTGGGGAGCTTAGCAGAGGCAGACATGCTCATGTTATTTATGTTAGTGCAGGATGAGCTGCACACAGTGGACTTCCTACTAGGGCACACCGCCTCAGTGCTAACTGTATCACTCTGATTCATAGGCACATGATTACTGCATACAATACAATAGCTGTGGGATCAGCAGAGGCATTCAAGGCAGTAAGAGAAATAGAAATTAGGTTACTTACATTGTGCCTTCCAACGCCCCTGGTATAATGTATATTTGCTGAAGCATTATGACAACTCAGCGACACGATGGTAGGGATTAAATGAGCTGGACTTGGGTCATTGATAAGTCATTGTCTCAACGCAGCTTTATAATGCTGTGAAAGGATCCAGGAACCCAAATGATTTGGGTGGATCCCATCCTTCTTAAAATACGAGCTTTGTTCGGGTATCAAAATTGTCAATAAATGTTACACCCACAGAGCTGCCATAGTCTCGTAGCCAGCTATGAAGGCTACAAGTCTGCTGAACCGTTCAATGCCACGATTTAGGGAGGGCAGAGTGCCAGATATTATGGGCGTTTGTTGATGTCAAGTAGTGACCCAATACGTTCTTTAAAATCCATCTTCAGCTGTTCTGAGCTGCATTTCATAATGTCGTTGAATCCCACATGAACTATGATAGACTCAATTTCCTGATGCTGGTTTAAAATGTTTGGGAGCAGTTTATTGATGTCACGTACTCGTGCTCCTAGATAGCACAACGTTTTTTCTCCAGGGACTGAGACATTTCTCACCATTGAACTGCCCAATAGAACGTCCGGAGAAGGGAATTGAGAAATCCGCCCATTGCTCTTATTTAGTATGCGAGGTTGGTTCTCAGTTGTCAGGAGCTACTGGTCAGAACCAGGTTAAGAGAGAGGATGATGGCAGCTCCTGCTGGTTCAGCCAGCTGCTTTATTGTTCTCTGTGTGAATCATGCAATCATGAATTAGATTTATGATCCCTCCTGTTACAACGGTTCACTCCACATAATAAGGAAAACGCTTTAATGCTCTGGTTGATAGTTATTGTAGCACATTAGATCCAGGCTCCATTCTCAAGTCCTCAATAATAGTGATTGTCAATTCTCAAGATGCACTGGAGTTATGATGATGATAGAGGGGTTAATGCAGGGGTCTCCAACAAGTAGATTGTGAGCTACCAGTAGGTTGCAGCCTACCTATGAGTAGCTCGCCAAACAATTCTGAAAGTACATGCAATTTTGACGTGTTCCACTGCCAACTGTCATAAACAAATCTCACAAGTATCAGACACCACAAGCTCCCAGCTACTATCTAATCAATGCAACATTGACATTATCCCAACCTTGATTGGCCACTATTGTCTTAAAAAGCCAAACCTAACACAATACTGTAATTAATGCCAATTGATTTCAGCAATATTGCTCTTGTCTGTCTGTGTGGTGCGCACGTTTGTTTATCACTCTGTGTAGCCAGCTGATGTGATAATCATCTTGTGGGTTGACAGAAATATTTTCCCCATAACCTTCTCAATTAAATGTTAACCACAAAGTAGGCTTACCTGGCAAAAGTGTATCATGGGTAAGTATATAATTTGCTTCTATTATTTGTTATTTGCAAACTTTGCCATGAAATGAGTAGCAGCAGTAAAGAACCATCGCTAGGCCGCACATTCCTCACTCACTAGATGCACAATTAAAGGGCCAGATGCGCAATTAAAGGGCCAGATGCGCAATTAAAGGGCCAGATGCGCAATTAAAGGGCCAGATGCGCAATTAAAGGGCCAGATGCGCAATTAAAGGGCCAGATGCGCAATTAAAGGTGTGCAATTAAACACTAAACAGTCTACATTTGTTCATTTTCTTCCAGACCTAAAATAAATTGTCTTCTGATGTGATTTGGACTCAGAACATTCAATTTCGTTGTTTCTCTATGAACAATTGTAATTTTAGGAGTGAAAAATAAAACTGAGAACATAATTTTGGAAAATATAAAACAGAATTTTGGAAAAAACACAACAAAGATTTGATAGGGCCCCCCTTAGAGTTGTTTATTAACCATTCTTTTTACCAGGTATATTAACAGAAAACATAGTGCACTACTTTATCTTGTACACTAAGGACCTGGGGAAGAGTTGCAAGGGAGAGGAGAAGAGAAGAACATTCCTATTTGAAAGCTAGAAAAAGTAGCTTGTGACATGTACCATTTTTTAAAAGTAGCTCTCATTTTAAAGTAGCTCTCATTTTAAAGTAGCTCTCATGCTAGGAAAGATTGGAGACCCCTGGGTTAATTAATATCGGATGTGACATTGTCTACAAAGCTTTTGTTATTTATTCATATTATTTAACATATTTCATAATCTCTAGCTAGGTTTCCATCCAATTCTATAATTCTATAATCTGCATAAAAACAATATGTGCAATTTCCGACCAGAGATGTGTTTCTATCAAATTGATTTGTTCCGGATAAAAGGCTGTGCGTGATGACGAAGTGCACACAAAATATACAATACATTTTATTTAAATTTTATGTATACCCCTTTTTCTCACCATTTTTGTGATATCCAATTGTCCCATTGCTGCAACTCCCGTACGTACTCAGGAGAGGCGAAGGTCGAGAGCCATGCGTCCTCCGAAACACAACTCTGCCAAGCCACATTGCTTCTTGACACACTGCTCGGAAGCCGGTCACACCAATGTGTCGGAGGAAACACCGTACAACTGGCGACCGTGTCAGCATGCAATGCATCCAGCCCGCCACAGGAGTTGCTAGAGCGCAATGGGAGAAGGACATCCCGGCCGGCCAAACCCTCCCCTAACAACGCTGGGCCAATTGTGCATTGCCTCATGGGTCTCCCGGTCGCGACCGGCTGCCTGGAGTCGAACCCGGTTCAGTAGTGACGCCTCAAGCATTGTAGTGCCTCAGACCACTGAGCCACTTGGGAGGCCCTGACAAAATGTACATTTTGCTTAAGTTTTCATGTACCGAATCAAAATCTAAAGTTCAATGTGTCCATCACATTTTGAACTCTACCAATAGTTGTGTCACAAAAACTGTTGCGTTAAATAGCAAATGTGCCTACTCTGGTTTTGGCACGTGTGCTCCAGCTGGTAGCTCGCAGATAGGCCTACAGTGTGGGTAGGCTGTGCGGGTAGGCTAGTCTACATGATGAGAGTATTATGGATAAGAATGTATTTATTTGTCAAATGGCAGTCAAGCATCGACCATCATGTCACCAGAATAAGACCCGAGATATTTATTGGAAAGCAGCATCAAGCTCATCACCATGCACCTTCACTACCCTGTTTCATCTGTAGCATAACAAACTGCACCGTTTCCCGAGTCGGAGGACCACACACCATATCTCCAAGTTTACGTCAATATGACGGTTATTATATCAATGCTCTACCAACTGAGCCTCACGGGGTCACACTAAGACATTATCCCATACCACTACATTATCCCATACCACTACATTATCCCATACCACTACATTATCCCATACCACTACATTATCCCATACCACTACATTTTCAAGCTTTTTGGGGTGGTGGGGGGGGGGGGAATACATGAAAGCAATATTTGCTTTTAAACTTACAAGAGCATCAGGCTTGGTTGAGTGAGCTGTTTTGTCGTGTAGTAATGTGGTGCCTGCCTGTTTTTCCCTAAACCTTTATTTTAGCAGTACATGTGATTGAGATACTTTTTAAAAATGTCATAACATCAGTAGGTGTCCAACGTAACAACAGGTGGTGGTGTGTTGGACACAGTCATACAGATATAAAGAGCTAGCCTGTCTGCATTCCTGATTCTTGCAATCGTTAACTACCTGTGCAATATTGCCATGAGCTCAGAACCACTTTTCTTTAGCAAACATGGTCCTGTTTTATCAATTGCTGTGCTGGTCAATGGACAGTTCCTTACCTCTGTCAAATTAATATGTAGCTTCAAGTTATGCTTGTATTTGTATTTAGTTTTGCAATGAAAATGGTGACAGTGCAACAATACACATTTACAGGCCTTTATCTACAAATACATACAGCCTAATATACTGTACATATATAGGAATATGTTATTTTAATAGCAGAACACTGTAAAGTCCATTACCCCCTATAAAGAGAATGAATTAGGCTGTTTGAGAAGGTTTGCCATTGAACCCTCCATTATTGAATGTGAGCTGCAGATCTATGAATGAACCAGGGGGCATCTCTCTCTCTCTCTCTCTCTCTCTCTCTCTCTCTCTCTCTCTCTCTCTCTCTCTCTCTCTCTCTCTCTCTGTCTCTCTCTTACTCTCTCTCTCTCTCTCTTGCTCTTGCTCTCTCTCTCTCTGTCTCTCTCTTACTCTCTCTCTCTCTCTCTCTCTTGCTCTTGCTCTCTCTCGATGTCTCTCTCTCTCTCTCTAGCAGATAGCTGTTGTCATGGCAACTGGCCACCTGACTGTGCCTTTACCGATGGGGATTCCCCTATCAAAGGATCCTCTAGGATTTTTTTTACAGCAGCGGTGGCAAAGGAAGTGGGGGGTTGGAAGTGCTCTTCGCTGGGGTGGCCCAGCAAATGTTGTAAATGACTACTGTAGCTGGAAACGGCTGATTATTTATGGAATATCTACATAAGCGTACGGAGGTCAATTGTCAGCAACCATCACTCCTATGTTCCAATGGCACATTTTGTTAGCTAGTCCAAGTTAATAATTTTAAAAGAAATGATAGAAAACCCTTTTGAAATTATGTTAGCACAGCTGAAAACTGTTGTCCAGTTTAAAGAAGCAGTAAAACTGGCCTTTAGACTAGTTGAGTATCTGGAGCATCAGCATTTATGGATTCGATTACAGGCTCAAAATGGCCAGAAACAAAGAACTTTCTTCTGAAAATTCTCAGTCTGTTCTTGTTCTGAGAAAAGAAGGCTATTCCATGCGAGAAATTGCCAAGAAACTGAAGATCTCGTACAATGCTGTGTACTACTCCCTTCATAGAATATCACAAACTGTCTCTAACCAGAATAGAAAGAGGAGTGGAAGGCCTCGGTGCACAACTGAGCACGAGGACAAGTACATTGTTAACCAGTTTGAGAAACAGATGCCTCACAAGTCCTCAACTGGCAGCTTCATTATATAGTACCTGCAAAACACCAGTCTCAACGTCAACAGTGAAGAGGCGACTCCGGAATGCGGGCCTTCTAGGCAGAGTTGCAAAGAAAAGCCATATCTCAGACTGGCCAATAAAAATAAAAGATGTGCAAAAGAACACAGACACTGGACAGAGGAAGATTGTCAAAAAAAAGTGTTATGGGCAGATTAATCTAAGTTTGAGGTGTTGAGATAACAAAGAAGAAAATGTATGAGATGCAGAAAAAAGGAAAATATGCTGGAGGAATGCTTGACGCCATCTGTCAAGCATGGTGGAGGCAATGTGATGGTCTGGGGGTGCTTTGCTGGTGGTAAAGTGGGAGATTTGTACAGGGTAAAAGGGATCTTGAAGAAGGAAGGCTATCACTCCATTTTGCGATGCCATACCATACCCTGTGGACGGCGCTTAATTGGAGCCAATTTCCCCCTACAACAGGACAATGACCCAAAGCACAGCTCCAAACTATGCAAGAACTATTTAGGGAAGAAGCAGTCAGCTGGTATTCTGTCTATAATGGAGTGGCCAGCACAGTCACCGGATCTCAACCCTATTGAGCTGTTGTTGGTACATCTTGACCGTATGGTACGTAAGTGCCCATCAAGCCAATCCAATTTGTGGGTGGTGCTTCAGGAAGCATGGGGTGAAATCTCTACCTCAACAAATTGACAACTAGAATGCCAAATGTTTGCCATGCTGTAATTGCTGAAAATGGAGGAATCTTTGACGAAAGCAAAGTTTGAAGGACACAATCATTATGTATAACCTTGTCAATGTCTTGACTGTATTTCCTGTTCATTTTGCAACTCATTTCATGTATGTTTTCATGGAAAACGAGGACATTTCTACCTTTGAACAGTAGTGTACTGTAGATCATAGGGTGCCATTTGGGACACGGCTTCTGGAATATTATTAATGCAAAGGGAAGCTTGGCTTCTGACCAGAGTATTGACTAACGTGATCCTGTGTCTTTTTACCAAATGTTATGGGTCTTACTTTCTAGGAAAGAAAGCCAGCTCAGGGGTCATCAGTCTGTGTGATGATAAGTCCCTGTGTCTCTGTGCCCTTCACCGCACTGCAGACAGAGCTGCTGTAGAGGATCCCCCCCCCCCACCCCCCCTTCATCAGCTGAGGCAGGGGGCCAGGGGGCTGCTCTGCTCTGACTCACTTCTGAATCATCCCCCTCCCCAGGGTTTCATGGGAGAGAGCAGCATCCCTCTCTCCCAACTCACAAACACACACTCAGATGTTAACACAAGCAGAGACATTCCACACAAACACACACACACAAGTGCACACACACAAACATATACCAATGGACATTGCATGGATGCAAAGAGACATATAGATAAACAGACATGCAAGAAATATGTAGACTACAGTACTTCAGTCATAAGGCTAATACAACATAAGAATGGAAGCACAGCCATAGATTGATTTAAAATTGTTAATTTTATATGAATATGAATCATTGAGGCCACTCAAAAAAATATGATTACATGAATAAAACATTTTGTCGAGATGTGCTTCTATTTTTTTTATTTCACCTTCAAAGCGATAGTGCAATTTATGCCCTTTTTCTACTTACCCAGAGTTAAATTAACTAATGGATACCAATTTTATGTCTGCATGCAGTTCGAAGGAAGTTGATAACTAAGTTCAATTGCTATCTATCGTTAGCGCATTTGCTAACATCATGCTAGCTGTTCCTCTAAACTTCTAGTCATTGTGCTAACGCTAGTTAGCAATGGTTTGTGAAACTACCTTCAACTTCCTTTAAACTGCAGGTAGAGACATACAAATTGTATCTATGAGTTCATCTGACTCTGGGTAAGTGGGAAAAGTAATGAGTTACCTAATCTTGCACTGTTACACTGATCAATTTGATGTTATTTTAATGGACAAAAAAATGAGCTTTTCTTTCAAAAACAATGACATTTCTAAGTGACCCCAAACTTTTGAACAGTAGTGTATGTAGGGCTCTATCTTGGGAACAGGGTGCCATTTTGGATGCAGACAGAGCCTCTCCTTATCACCTGCCTCTTCAAATCAATCAACTCGCTCTTTGAGGACCAACATCCTTCCTAGAGCCTCTTCATCTACATAAACCCTTTGAGACTGTAGTGTTTTTCATCAGCATACGGAGAACAGTAACCCCTAACACCTATAATCCAGGCTGGGGTTCTCTCCCTCTTGTCCTGATTGCTGTCGCACTCCTCTTCAGGCCTCGTCATGTTCAATTAAATGCAGAAGGAAAAGTAATGCCCCACCTCTTTTTGATGGTGTCCATTGCGCTCTTCCCGTCATTGAGTTCTTCTTTTCTTTCTCTCCTCTGCTTCTCAGCTCTCTCCTCTTTCTCTTCTCTCCTCTCGTAGTTCCTGTCTTTTTTCTCTGTCCCTGTCTCCTCAGTGGACATCAGATGGAGTGAACTAAGTGCTGGGTTTCAGTCAGCTCTGGGGCTGGATCAGTCCTGTAAGCAACACTTATGATTGTCCAGTCCTGTTATAAGATGTCATGCATGGACCACAACCCTGGTCTCAGCAGTCAGGAAGGCAGGGTCATCTCACTTCTAGGGCCCACTGACAATAGTACACCACTCAGACTGGAGTAATCATGCTAAAAGGCAAACAATCATTTCTTAGAATGTGGAATCTCTCGAATGTGCTTTAGAATGTAATTTCCACAAAATCCCATAACTTGCCTGTTGGGACAGAGAAGGACATATAACTTGCAGCTGTGGAAACGTTATCTGTTCTGTCATTCAGAGGGACTGGAAGAGGGACTGGAGAGGTGGAGATGCTTGCCCTAGTGTGAAAATAATTTGGCCTGAGGAAGGATGACAGTGAGATGTCCTGCTGCCGCTCATTCACACCTGGCTAGTAGTCACTGACAATATGTGCTGTGCAGGAAGAGAGAAGAGCGGACCCCAAGAACACCATTCTCAGTATAATATATCTAACATTCGATATGACGATGATTTGGCGATATATCATTTTCCAAGAAAACATTCTGCATGCAGCTCTCTTTCTGAACAACCAGACATTCTAAAGACTCAAACATTCTAAGCAGTCGTCATTCTGGCAGACATTCTGATGGAACGATGGCGGTTTTATACATTCAGTTATTGTTTGTGTGGGCTGTTTTCAACCTCTATTGCTTCCTCGAGACTGTGATATGCTTGACCCCTGAGGGGTATGATATTTCATTCATCTGCAGGTGTGACTCATAGCAGAGTCCTGGACCCCTCCCTGCATCATAGCGACTGACTGCATACTCACTGGTACACACTGATAGCGATGGTGAGGCAACATTCATGCCTTGTATGCCTGTATGTTAGGTTGGGTGTAAAAAAGACTTGAATCAATATACTGTATATATTTCCCTACACTCTGTGGCATCTAAAATACTGTATGTTTGTTCAACGTGGTTTACATTATCACAGTTGCACAACTCCCAGGAAGTACAACAAAGGGGATGGAAAACCATTTCACACATTATAATAACAGTGTTGAAGCTGACCACAGGATCCGATGATCCGGTTAGAAAACACAGCTCTGCTGGATTTTGGAAGCCAGCCACTCAGAACCTGCACTTCATCTCTGTCCACTTAGTGCATTAGTCCACACTCCTGTCTCAGAGTAAGCCAATATGCTTCCTCTCACTCGGCTTCCTTCCTGTAATACTAGTGGAGAAAGAGAGCTGAAGTATATTCAAAAGCGTGTTAGTTAATATGTGTGGTGCGGAGACGAGTAGGTTCCTGCTGTCAGTCTCACTGCTACTCATTCACTACCACCCATAGACAGGTTAGACAGAATGAATGTAGGTAGCTAGAAAATTATAAACTGGGTGGTTTGAGCCCTGAATGCTGATTGGCTGACAGCCGTGGTATATCAGACCGTATACCACAGGTATGACAAAACGTTTATTTTTACGGCTCTAATTATGTTGGTAACCAGTTGACAATAGCAATAAGGCACCTGGGGAGTTTGTGGTATATGGTCAATATACCACGGCTAAAGGCTGTATCCAGGCACTCTGCGTCGTGCATATACCACACCCCCTTGGGCCTTATTGCTTAATTATACTCTGAAAAACAGACCATATGGACATATACTTTGATAACATAACATGATGTCAATAATATGGATTTGTGGATATCTACAAACCGATGTTGTGTATTAAATTAATATACACTCCCCGGACAGTTTATTAGGTACACCCATCTCGTCCGGGTCGGACCCCCCTTTGCCTCCAGAACAACCTGACTTCTTTGAGGCATTCTAGTCGGAAACATTCCAACAGGGATGTTGGTCTGTGCTGACGCGATAGCATCATGCAGTTGCTGCAGATTGGACGACGGTTCATTCATGGTACGAACAGCCCGTTACCTCAGAAACAGCCCGTTTTTTGTTTGTCGCACCATTCTTGGTAAACCCTAGCCACTGTCGTGTGTGAAAAGACCAGGAGGGCGGCGGTTTCTGAGATACTGGATCTGGCGCGTCAGCAACCGACGATCGTACCACGCTCAAAGGTCACTTTTTTCCCAACGTTAAATCAAACAGTAACTGAATGCCTCAATGCCTGTCTGCCTGCTTTATATATATTTATTTAACCTTTATTTAATTAGGCAAGTCTCTTAAGAACAAATTCTTATTTTCAATGACGCCCTAGGAACAGTGGGTTAAGTGCCTTGTTCAGGGGCAGAACGACAGATTTTTACCTTGTCAGCTCAGGGATTCGATCGTGCAACCTTTCGGTTACTGGCCCAACGCTCTAACCACTAGGCTACTTGCCTCCCCTATATAGCAAGCCACGGCCATGTGACTCACTGTCTGTAGGAGTGAACCATTCACGTGAACGGGGTGGTGTACTTAATATACTGGCCGGTGTTGTGTCTATCACTGCTTTCCATAGAAACCCATGGTAGACAGTCTCTAGATGCATAGTCCTAAAGGCAGTGATAGCAGTGTTCTGTTGGCTCCCTGATGCTGCTGACTCAATCACCAGGGTCGTCACCCCACATCTCTGCACCACTGCAGAGATGTGACAGCTACAAGCCACAGCGCCCAAGGTCTCAGCTTTAGTCATATGAGGAGAGAGAAATTAAACAGAGTGGTAAGAGAAGACTGTGAAGTAATGAACTGGTTATGCTGTGCTTTGTTGTCTGTCTTAGAAACGCAGGACCGGAGGATCTACTCTGCAGCCTAGGCAACGGAACTGCATTGGAGTCCAGCTCAACAATGTCTTTCTCAAGGTTCCTCCTCTCATTTACTCTCCTCTCATCGCTCTTATTCCTTTCAGTGTCAGTGAGATACACTGTTATCATTTCTCTTTTTGCTCCATCGAGTATGGATTTAACATGATGCTACCAATGTCCCTTAAAAAGAAGTAGTATTTGGTCTATGTAAATGTCCAACATTGCTGACCATTTAGATAGGAAAGGTCTGTCTCCAGTGCTTGAATGTCTGTGGCCAGTTTCTCAGCAAGTAGAGCACCACTCAGGAGACAGAGACTGGTCTGTTCAGTAGGGATTGCTCTTGGCTAAAGGGATAATGCTGTTACGGTGGTAAGTGTTGCTGTAGGTATTCTATTTGGCTGCTTGTAAGAACAGGCCAGCTGTGCAGGGCCCTCTGTGGCGTCACTGCCAGGCAGGCAACTGATAACTGAGGCCATCTGTCTGCATCCCAAATGTCACCCTATTCCCTATGTAGTGCACTACTTTTGATCCTAGCTGTATGGGCCCTGGTCAAAAGTAGTGCCTTATAAAGAGAATAGTGTGCCATTTGGAATGCAGAACACTTCTGTCTGTCCAGGTGAGAAACAGGACAGGTGTGCTGCTGCCATGATGACAGTGAGGTGGTGCCGGTGGCTATGACGACGTGTGTACCAATAGTCTATATCCAGTGGTTTTGACAGGCAGGAGCCAGGAGTCTTAGCGTCTGGTCACCAGATCGCTCGCTGCTTATCAGTCAATGGAACAGAGATGTGTGACGGGCCCTGTTGACAGGGATATTGATGTCCAATGTTTGCTGATCACAGTCAGGGTCGGCCGGTGGTGGTGACACAGGATGTCCAGTCATTACACTCTAAAAATATCACCAACACGGCAACGATTGTTTTAACAACAGCAGCTGCTTAAGCCCCCGCAGATCAGATCCTCTGTGAGGCTGTGAGGGAGCCTGGGTGCCTGCCTGTCATGCCTTGGCGGTGTCCCAAATGGCGCCTATTCACTTTATAGCGTACTACTTTTGACCAGGGCCCAAAAGGCTGTGGTCAAAATCAGTGCACTATAGGGAATAAGATGGCAATTTAGGAGGCAGCCCTTATCCTGTCAGATCAGCCTACTTCCTCTGACGTACTGAGCTGAGTGTTTGTACTGAGCTCTCTGATGCCCACTGATAGACAAGGCTCTGGGAGATTGCCATCCACTAAGCAGGGAGTATGACTCACTCTCTATTGCTTTTCATCCAAGAGAACCAGTTACTGTCAGTCATGTAGACGATAGGTACCACACTACTTCATTCAGCCCATCACTCACCCTGGGAATTGCAGATTTTCAGAACTATGCGGTAATATGAGACCCCCAAGGCCTAGAATCATGACAGGAGGAGCTTGTGTATGCTTACGGACGTCATCAACTTCCCAAAATAATCATCCTTTTCCTGTTTAGTGATTTTATGATTTAGTGCATGCGGGCGGACAGGGGTATTGTGAGGGACTCAATCCTGATCCTGATAATGGAAGAGCTGATGCTGAAGTATACTTACACTGCCTCCTGCATACAGATGTGCTGGCTGACAAAGGCTGTCTTACGGCTGCTATAAGAACTGTTTTTCTCGCTTACTGTAGCTGCTTTGTTTGTAGGAATGGAATGCACTCATTGCTCAATTGTGGTGTAGGTTGGCCTATAGTGAAAATATAGATATCAAGCTCATTATATATGAGATATTGTGTCTGTCTGAGTAACTGATCATTGATGAAAGAGCGAGAGCATGAAGCATATCTTTGAGACGGGTACCATGGCAACAGACAGACATTGGTTTGAGAGGATGAGCTGTACTGAGTACTGTCTGTTTTGTTAAAACAAGCCATTTTACCTAGCTCAGGTCAAAACCTCAAAGTAATAAAAGCAATGTTGATGTTTTTTAAGAGTAAGACACCCTCCTGGGCAGACCACATCATTTCAACGTGGATAATTGGGTAATATTTGGTTGAGAGGTTGATCAATGAGGTTACAAACTATATTCACCCACTCAAAAAGACATCCAAAAGTTTGTTGAATTTCCAATGTGTTATCATTATGCTTTCGACCATCTATGTAGAAGCAGAACCAAATTCCAATGGGAAAACAATGTCAGACATTTTGTTTAATTATACAACAGATTGGTTTATCACTGTGCTTCATCTAATAGCAGAACCAAATGACCTGGGGCCTCATTTATCAACCATGCATAAATGTCTTACTAAATCCTGGTGTACATGGAGATTCTAGGATTTGCGTTCGCCACATATTATTTGCATTTCTTAAACGTGAACGAGCCCTACAACCCCGCCTAGAAAATGCCCTCCATTCACCTTATATGGTAACAAAAAAAACAATGAATTTGCTGTATGATTTGATGATGTTGGAACTGGACCATGGTAGTTCCTAAAAGAAAGCGCAATGGCACATTTGATCCCATTTCTGTAGAGGCGTGGGCAAAATGCTGCAGTGACTTTTCCAAACTAAAAATGCATACCGCCTAGCGAGTGCCAAACACTGGCCGCGCATTCTGCTAGATTGATTGTCCTTTCGAAACAATTGAAAAGTAAAAGCTGCAGCGCACACTTCTATGCAAAAGACAAATTGTTGTTCAATATTTTGTTTATCAATGCATGATTGTGTTTCTATTTCCTGCCTTGCTATAGGCTCTGAAATTAAATAGGCTAGGCTATGATGTCGCTCTCCTAAGCTAGAGATATCCAGCATGGGCTGCGTCTCAATCCACCTCATCCGCCAATGGTGGCCTTCCCGCATCTGAGGTGGAGGGTGGCCCAGCTACAGTGGTGTCAGACCACGAGACCACGAGAAAATTGCTCTTCTCACGAAAACGTCTGTAGCGTCCGAATGGTTTGACCCCTCTAACTAATTTGACCCTTCTATGGAAAGGCGAGACTCTCACGAACACCTACATGGTGGTTGTTTTGCTCAGAAGCTTAACAACACTCTCCTGAACGTAGCCCGCTACCAGTTAAAAACTTTTATGGAAGTATATATGGAAGTGGTTTAGTGCCTAAAAAAACGGGTTAAATATGTCAAGAAAATGTTTAAATAGATTCCTGATCTTTCTTCAATCTCTCAGATATAGGACAGACACTTCAAAATAGACTTCCTTTCGATTTTTAAAAATGTAATTTCTGTTTTTCTGTGTATGAATCTGTTATTCAATGCATTTCTATTGGCTAATAGCAGTATGACCAAGTTCAATGTTTCATTCAAAAAATATATATAAACCTAAAAGGTTCCTAAAACTCTAAATCAGATAGCTAAACGATCCTTGGTATAACCATTTTAAAACAATTCGCTTAGTAGAACACCCCTCCCCCCAATTGAGACTTTTAAGCTCCTAATCCTATCACACAGCAATGCTGTAGCCTACCCATACTGTCACATACTGCCAAGGCTACCGGTCTATTTACTTTAGACCCTGCTTGGCTATTGAATGAGCGACTGATAAATGGTAGCCTACTATTGAATGAGCGATTGATAAATGGTAGCCTACTATTGAATGAGCGATTGATAAATGGTAGCCTACCATTGAATGAGCGATTGATAAATGGTAGCCTACTATTGAATGAGCGACTGATAAATGGTAGCCTACTATTGAATGAGTGATTGATAAATGGTAGCCTACTATTGAATGAACGATTGATAAATGGTAGCCTTCTATTGAATGAACGATTGATAAATGGTAGCCTGATGGTATATATAGGTTCCGAAGTGTCCACTGCGGTACTTGAGACAAGATTCACAACTCTTAAGTTTAGATCCTAGGTGATGGTGCAGTGTAAAGAAGTATATCCTACAGTATCTCGTCATGCCGGGGCTGCTAGCCAGCTGCGGTGGGCAGTGACGTTAACATTGAACCCAGACATACCCATTCTGAGGAGTTGGGGCGGTCTCAGTCATGGGACAGATGATGTTGGCTTAGTGAAATCTAGCGTGGCCAGCCCCTCAAACCTAGGTCACCCCTGAGGGGACAGTCCATTTGTCATCTTCCTTTACACATGGCAGCCTCCAAACCCACACACACACCAGCAGGGCTTTCTACAGCAGAACCAAGAACACTACTAATGTAGTGCTGAGCGATTAACAGACATTTGGTTAGTTGTTTAAAAACGGAAAAATTATTGATGATGGTCGGTTCAATTATTTGAATTCCATTTCATTAAGGTTTTATCTGTGATCTCAATGCACAGTTTCTACAGAGATAAATCAGATCAAGCCCAAAACTGTGTGATGAAGTAGGGAGTTGTAGTTCCCAACAGGCTATAAAATATTCTACATAGTTTAGCGCGGAAAATGTAGTAATTAACTAGAATTACCATAATCCATTGCGCGCCTACTAGTCCTGTCTGTGTGCGGCAGACACAAAGAGGTTGGAAAAGAGACAGAAGATGCACGATCGAGAGGGATAGAGAGCAGTTGCTTCGTGAGGTATCTCTACATGAAAATACATGATCTAAGTGATTGATTAATTGGTATTCAGCAGTCATAAAAGTATACCTTGTTTACTTTGAAGAACTACTAAAATAGTGATTTTGTCAGACAGCATAGGTAGCAGCTCTATAGAGATGAGATGATGACTTGGAATGAAATAATGAAGTCATTAAATTAAACAAATGTAATATACACAACTGAAATATTTTATAAAGTAAAAGTAATGTGAAAAAAATTATGGTTAATGATCAGCAGTAATGGGCAGACACTACCATCATAGGACTTTATTAATTGTTTTATTATGTGTTGTTACAGCATTCAACCCACATAATGCATAGTGCATTTAATGTTGAAAAAAATATTCGTAATCGGAAACCGTGATTTTTTATTTTTTATAATCAAACAGAAACCGAACCGACCTCTAAAAGCACTAATTGATCAACACCATTCTATAGGACCATGAGTTGTATGAGCGGTGACAAGAGGTGTGTTTCAGAGTCATGGGTCTACTCTAAGTGTTGATTTATATCTACGTAAACAAAATCATATATTTCCCTTTAAGCATAAAGGCATATATTAAGAGAAGAGAAATGGGGTGTCGTTCAAAAACAGTCAATGAATGTATTGCATGGAACCCTTCTTTAGCTTTTGTAATCAAATGCATTGGAATAGCCTCTTGGAATCCATCCGAAACATGCTCTCTGTATTCTTGTGATTTATTACCTGGCCCATCCCAACTGCAGCAGTGTTCTCAGTGGTCATTACTGAGGCACCATCACAAGAGGGGTAGCTGGCAGTTTCTGTCTTGGCCAGGCTAGTGATTGGGATTTGTGTGACCAGAGAGGAGACTCTGGAGAGCAGTAGGATGTAGGTCAGAAGCTATGAGTCATCTTCCCCCTTCCCTCTCCCTTACCCTCTCCCCTTACCGCCCCTGGCAACGGCACTCACTCGGAAGGAAAGAGGGGAGGGGCAAGGACGACCTGTCATTCCTGTACTGTTAGCATCAAACTGGTCACTTCAGAGATCCTGCAGTTGACGAACAGGACACAACGACACCATATGTGACCCACCAGTTTACATAGCAAATTTTTTTATTTTTTTTAAAAAATTTTTTTTACATTGGATAAAAGTAGAGACACAGAGCTAGAAAATAGTGTATCATATACTGCAGTTGAGGAACAATGTGAAAGTTATTCTGCTTTGAAAGTTGATCAACTTTTGAGAAAATGGCCCCTTGAATGTTTTGGAGAGCTCTTCTTTGTCTACACCCGTTCAGCATCGTTCACACCCTCTTAAGCCTTACACGGAACCCAAACCGGCTGTGCGAGTGCGCCATCGTGCACCATCGTGCATAAATGTATTTTGTCCCCCCCACACCAAACGTGATCACGACACGCAGGTTAAAATATCAAAACAAACTCTGAACCAATTGTATTAGTTTGGGGACAGGTCAGAAAGCATGCAACGTGAGCGGTGTAGTCAGCCTGTTAGCCCCACCTATCTCTTTAAGGATTCACATGTGAGGCCATGTGCTAAACAGAGTGAGCTAAACAATTAACCATAATCCAAACACATATTACTAGAAATACAAACTGATTGTCATAGCTAGGCACCATGCATGAATTTGCAGCTAGCTAAAGCTAACCAACTAGGTTTAATGTTAGCTAGCTAGCTATAACTAACAATGCAAATGGATTTCTGAGATATAACTAATATTACTACACAGAACATACACGTAGAATGTTAGCTCGCAAGCCAGTCAGCTAACGTTAGCTAGCTAACAGTACACTTTAACTTGCAATGAAAACAACTTTCTGACGAAATTAGAAACTAGTTAGAAACTAGAAACTAGAATTAGTTTCTTAACCGTTTACATGAATGAATGCTTCTCCCTATCTGTCATTGATGCCATGGTTTCCCTTAGTTTGAAGATGTAATCCAGAGACAGGTGATTTATACAACAACTTTCTGTGTTCTCTTTTCAACTCCCTCCACATTCACAAACATACTCTGCTTCAACCGGGCATTCCGCTGATTTCAACACTCGGTCAACTTCTTCCGTGACAACAACACTGTTGATCGCCGTTTCTTCCCCATCACTATAATCAGATGACTCTACAATGTATGATTCAATGAAAATGTTTTGACCTAAATCAGGGATTTCCTCATCGTCTGATTCGTTTTCAGAGTCAGAGAATGTCAGCATGGCACGATCGTTCGCGAGAAAGTAGTCCCTCACAACTTTTTCCCACTGATCTTTGTCGATAGAGCCTGTTAAATTCAGGGCAGCAATATTGAGAGCAGTATTAACACTTTTACAGTTCTCCATGATATCTTTCAAAAAAGAGGCAGTAGCAAGGATTATCTACACACATTGAGCAGCTCATGTTATAGACAGAACCATGCTACATGGCAGACCAATCCAAACTCATATCGGCATGTCCAGCCCACCATTAGCTCAGCCAATCATGGGCAGCGGAAAGGTTCCCCCCTTTTTCCGTGGCTAAACCAACTAGGCTCATAATTTAACAATTGTATTTGTACATTCAGGTGGCATACACATTTGTTATTAAGTCACATGAAAGATCCAGAAGGCATTTCTGCCAAAAAAACGCATTAAAAAATGTTTACGTTCAACTGCATCTCCTGTGAAGTAGTGACGTGCAACATACGTCTAGCTTCTTGAAACGGATCACATATTTGGACCTCAGTAGCCAGATTGGCAAGAGTGATAGTTTATGTACCCTAATGTGTTTTGTCTTAACATAACATCTCTTTTGAGGAGGGACATCTGTATTTCTGTTTCAGGCAGCGTGTGGGTACCTGCTCCAGTACTATGACTGGGACCTGAGCCCCTCCTCACAGGCCCTCCAGTATAAATGTCTCCCTGTGTCCTGCCTCACTGTCCCCCCCCATGGTGCGCTTCACTGGGCTGGAGCTGGAGAGCAGTGCTTCAGACCTGCCTGATGGTACACCCTAAAGACCAGAGCATGGACACTGAGAGGCAGGCGGATTAGATCTGGAAGAGGCCTCTCTATGGCAGTGGTCCCTGGTCCCCAGTATGTACGTGCCTTAGTCAGTACCAGTTACTCGATCTTCAGGTACTGATCTTTAAAGACGATTTCGATGTCGATATGGATCACTGTTCACATGTTGATACTGTATGTTGTCCAGAACAGGACTGACAACAGTGGGAGTGTCATATCTCTGTTGTTGATGTGAACTGCTGCTTTTTGATTGTCACGTGGCTGTCAATGACTGGAACACAGGTTCAGTACATACTGCGGCCTGCATGAGATCCCGTTGGCCTATGTTAAGATTGTTGTTGTTGTTCTTGTTTATACGTGTGTTTATTGAGGATGCTTTAGGGCTGTCTCTAACACTGCGCCATTAGCCTGTCATGTGAGTGGAGTTTGGGTTTGAAACAGTTTTGCAGCAGCACCAGCTGTCAAGGAATGCCCTCAGATTTCAGCGTTGCACCAAGGGCTCCCCGAATGTTCTCACTCTCACTTAGCAACCAGAAGTGCTTAGCAACGGTTCGCCCCAGCGACTCAGAGCTACCCAGCCCATGTTAGTGTCTGGCTGCTAGTTATCATGCAGCTCTCATCCGCACACAGACAGACATCTTCACATTAAATATTTTGTTTATTATAGCAGAGGGTACGAAAATAACGTATGAATGGCAATGAAGTGCAAGCTGTTTTGGGTGAATTTGAATATGTCAATGGATATCTTGTTTTTTTTTATGTTCAATATTTACTCAAAAATTATGGCAATGCTAGAGCACTTTTAAAGGTTAATTCTAAGTTCTGTATAATATATTTGAATCCATATTTATTTAAGACTACGATAGACTGAGAAGATGATGCTGTATCTGACTGATCATAAGGATAGTTAATTGTGCCCTTTTTTATTAGACTGATTGTGATGATATAAATCATTACTTATTTCTCCAGATCATGCAATGTACTCTATATTACCTCGAAACACAATTCCATCAGAGGTCATATGTCCTTGTGTTTTAAATGTGATGTTATAAGTTATGTCAAAAAGTTATGTCAAATATTTATGATGCATTTACCATTTACAGATTTATTTTTACCATGTAACAATGGTTCCACTCTGTTTTTCTGTCAATCACAAGTAGAGAATCCCTGATAAAGCTATTTGAATGTAGAAACACTCACTGCCTAATGATAAACATTTGCACAACAGTAACTCAGTTCTAGTTAGTGAAAATAAATCAATGAAATGTAAGCTATGCTGCCTATCCTGGATAATGTTCCTATAGATTCTACAGGACACTATTGTCCAGCACTGCTACACTGCACAAACCTCGTCAGCACACAGGAACACATTTCAGACATCCTGCTTGCTCTCTCACAGACAGAGCACAGAAGGTCTGGTAAGTAATAGCTTGTTTGTGAAAATGTAAGTAATGCAGGAGTCACTTCATTGTTTTTTATTTCACGTGGAATAGTATGGACATTCCAAACTACTGGCCTATGTGTGTTTTGTATTCCTCCCTGTTTTGTGCAAAATAATTAAACCCATTCCATCTACGTTCTCACACACTGCTCTATTCATTCTGTTGCATTAATGTAGCATTTTGCGCACATAGCTCTGTATTTCTATGCACACTGTAGGCTCCTACCTCCTACTCTGCCTCCTACACGCAGGAAACACAATAGCAGGCAGTATGCCTCCAGTAAGGGTACATAGCTCTATACATTCTGTCTGCAGAGGCCAAGGCCCATGTAATGACCTAGCGCTCAACACTGTCAACGGAAAGAAAGAACACATGTATGAGAATTCTTAGATGACTTTGAACGTGTACATAATATCACTCAGGCTACAAATACTTGCGTGAAGTCTGGCTGAAACGGAAAACATACAGAGGCCCCCTACAAGATCAGTTTACCGCTGCTCGTGCTTCATATTTTCAGACTTCCTGTACAGTAGTACACTGGAGAGAAAAACACACACCCACACATACATTTTAGCACCTCGAGATCCGGTGGTAGCTCTTCCTGTCCCTGACCTATCACCCCATGCGCTGTCATGGTGGTGAGGCAGTTATAGACCACTTCCTGGTTTTCTTTGGTCTGTTTCTCCACCCCTGATACAGGAGGTAAACGGGGAACCAGATGTCACTACAAAGGCACAGGGCCTCTTTTAATTACCATGCCTAATTAGAGCATTGAGGCTACAAGGAGCCCTGTGCCATTCACCCTCACAGGACTGCCTTTCACATTGTAATCAGAGGAGGAAGAGGCCACAGGATACACCCCTGCATGGTCTGGAACTGGATACTATATGGAGGGACACTGTAATTGATCTGCTTTGTCGTTATTTGACTTTAGCATGTTGAGCATTTCCTGTCTTACATAGTGCTCCTTATATGGAGCTGTTTGATGAAGATATAGGTCATTAAGACGGTTCAATAAACATTAGGACACAGCAACTGCGGTCAATGTAAATGAAGTAACATCCCAGCGCCGGGACAAGACAACCATCCCTCCCTCCATTCTTCCGTCCATCGCTCCCTCCATCTCTTCCTTGGCCCAGCAGGAACCATGTCGAGGCACAGCCCCAAGGGTCAGGTCAATTCCATTATCACAGATTGAATTGGCTTCCTGTGCAGCTCTGGGACCGTAATAACCATCGTACCCAGCTTCCTGTGAGGCTATGGGACCGTAATAGCAGTCACACACACAAACAGCTCCAAGCTGGACCACAACCTTGAGTAAGGGAATGGAATGGCAGGAGGGTGGGGGGAGGCTGTCTGAGACAAGGAAGGCTCTTCAGACTGTAAGAGCAGCATAATCAACAGGGCCATTGTGATCATTTAAGTGTGCATGCTTAGGCCTTATTAATGCGTGCTCCTGTCTTATAGTCATGCGACCAGCAAACAAGCAGTACAGGCTTTCTTCCTCTGGCTGAACATACGATAAATGGCTACAATAACTTAAGCAATTGAATTTTAAAGTGCTGGTCCGGTCTGTGTGCATTTGCTCAATTATTGGGAAGGGGACACATGCCTTCTCTCCTCATAGCTGGGAAAATCTCTACCCTTCCATAGAACCATTCATGCTAACTGTAATGAATACTGCAATTCCATTCACCACCACAGCTGAGTCATACAAGTCACGTTCTGACCTTTATTTCCTTTGTTTTGTCTTTATTTAGTATGGTCAGGGCGTGAGTTGGGGTGAGCAGTCTATGTTTGTATTTCTATGTTTTCCTATTTCTGTGTTTGGCCTGATATGGTTCTCAATCAGAGGCAGGTGTTTTGTGTTGTCTCTGATTGGGAACCATATTCAGGTAGCCTGTTTTGTGTTGGGTTTTGTGGGTGGTTGTTTTCAGTCTTTGTGTGTCTGCACCAGATAGAACTGTTACGGTTGTCACTTTTGTTGTTTTGTATTTTGAGTGTTCACCTTTATTAAAACAAGATGAACAATTACCACGCTGCGCATGGGTCCTCTGATCCTTCTAACTTATCCTCCTCAGACGAGGAAGACGACAGCCGTTACAATACACTCTATTTGCAGCCACTTGGAGGCTCATGCCGTGAATCGTTTTGCGCGCTACATGCCTACTAATGTTATGGCATAATCTGCAATAAATCAATTACCGTCCTGAAACCACACATTTTTCATTGTCACCTCGGCAAGCGCAGGAGATCATTTGTTTAGATTTTTCTGGCTTTATTG
Organism: Salvelinus fontinalis; assembly: GCF_029448725.1. Classification (NCBI taxonomy): domain Eukaryota; kingdom Metazoa; phylum Chordata; class Actinopteri; order Salmoniformes; family Salmonidae; genus Salvelinus; species Salvelinus fontinalis. The sequence goes on from NC_074685.1 coordinate 33,068,945, forward strand.
TCATATTCCATTAGGCAGGAAGTTAGAAGGTGATAAAGTAGACCATTATTTTTCACAGAGACTCAGAGCCAAGTGTGACACCCACAGAGCCCAAGTACCAATAATCTATTCAATCTTTCAAGCAAACATGAACTCTGTTATATTACAGAGGCAAGTAAGAAGGAGAATGATAGATACTCTGTAGTGGATATCTTATTACTTCCATACCAAGCACCTCTCTTCTTTAGTGTCTTCCTATGCCATGTAAACTTAAGCCCAGTATACACCCACCTATACATACATACCTGCTCTCTATGCTCCTTCCACTGATTGCTACTCATTGACACTCAGCACTGACATCCTCTGTCTCACTCTGCACCTGCACGCTCAGCTCAAGTACACACGCACGCACACATGCATGGACGCACGCAACACACACACACAGACACAAGCACACACACACACTTCATCTCTCTCTCTCTGATGTGTGAGTGTTTGTCTGCCTGGCTGGCTGGAACTCCAGAGCTGGCAAGAAGAGGGGCCATTACTCACTGGGGTGCCATGAACGTCTCTTTAATTGTGTCATTTTTCCTCCCAAGAGCCACAGCTCTCTCTTGTCTCCTCAATCAACACTAGTCGTTAATTGCAACACTATGGAACAACACTTGAGCTATTTTTACACCAGAATCACAATGGCACTGTGGAAAGGGGAAGAGAAGTAGGTTAGAGACAAGACAAGGTGAACCAAGGTGACAAACATTTCCTGAAGAGACAAAAAATGGATTGCATTTCATACTCAATCTACAATACCTGACAATATTTGAGAAAAAAACATGGCCCATATAGCTATTACTAAAAATGACATCCAAAATCCTGGAAAACTTTTCAGTCTCTTGGTATACAGTAAGGAGCAGTACATCTTCAGTACCAGTCAAACGTTTGGACACACCTACTCATTCAAGTGTTTATCTTTATTTGTACTATTTTCTACATTGTAGAATAATAGTGAAGACATCAAAACTATGAAATAACACATATGGAATCATGTAGTAACCAAAAAGTGTTAGACAAATCAAAATAGATTTTAGATTTTAGATTCTTCAAAGTAGCCCCCATTTGCCTTGATGACAGCTTTGTACACTCTTGGCATTCTCTCAACCAGCTTCACCTGGAATGCTTTCCAACAGTCTTGAAAGAGTTCCCACATATGCTGAGCACTTGTTGGGTGCTTTTCCTTCACTCTGTGATCCAACTCATCCCAAACCATCTCAATTGGGTTGAGGTCGGGTGATTGTGGAGGCCTGGTCATCTGATGCAGCACTCCATCCCTCTCCTTCTTGGTCAAATAGCCCTTACACAGCCTGGAGGTGTGTTGGGTCATTGTCCTGTTGAAAAACAAATTATAGTCCCACTAAGCACAAATCAGATGGTATTGCGTAACGCTGCAGAATGCTGTGGTAGCCATGCTGGTTAAGTGTGCCTTGAATTCTAAATAAATCACTGAAATTGTCACCAGCAAAGCCCCCGCACACCATCACAACTCCTCCTCCTCCTGCTTCATGGTGGGAACCACACATGCAGAGAGAATCCGTTCACCTAGCTAAGGCTAAAACTGAGTTTAGAGAGTATTTAGGATATTGTTATCCACGTCGGCACCAACGATGTTAGGATGAACCAGTTAGAGGTCACCAAGCGCAACATAGCTTCAGCGTGTAAATCAGCTAGAAAGATGTGTCGGTTTCGAGTAATTGTCTCTGGCCCCCTCCCAGTTAAGGGGAGTGATGAGCTCTACAGCAATCGCTGGTTGAAACTGTTTTCTGCCCTCCTAAAAGATAGAATTTGTAGATAATTGTCCCTCTTTCTGGGACTCACCCACAAACAGGACCAAGCCTGGCCTGATGAGAAGTGACAGACTCCATCCTAGCTAGAGGGGTGCTCTCATCTTATCTACAGTGCCCTGCAAAAGTATTCAATCCCCTTGGCGTTTTTCCTATTTTGTTGCATTACAACCTGTAATTTAATGGACAAACACAAAATAGTCCAAATTGGTGAAAGTGTGAAGAGATGGAAAGAAAATAATTACTTTTTTCAAAAAATTCAAAAAAAGGCATTACAGAAAGTGGTGTGTGCATATGTATTCATCCCCTTTGCTATGAAGCCTCTAAATACAATCTGGTGCAACCAATTACCTTCAGAAGTCACATAATTAGTTAAATAAAGTCCACCTGTATGCAATCTAAGTGTCACATGATCTGTCACATGATCTCAGTATATATACACCTGTTCTGAAAGGCCCCTGAGTCTGCAACACCACTAAGAAAGGAGCACCACCAAGCAAGCGGCACCATGAAGACCAAGGAGCTCTCCGAAACAGGTCAGGGACAAAGTTGTGGAGAAGTACAGATCAGAGTTGGGTTATAAAAAATATCAGAAACTTTGAATATCCCACGGAGCACCATTAAATCTATTATTAAAAAATGGAAAGAATATGGCACCACAATAAACCTGTCAAGAGAGGGCCGCCCACCAAAACTCACAGACCAGGCAAGGAGGGCATTAATCAGAGAGGCAACAAAGAGACCAAAGATAACCCTGAAGGAGCTGCAAAGCTCCACAGCGGAGATTGGAGTATCTGTCCATAGGACTACTTTAGGCTATACACTCCACAGAGCTGGGCTTTATGGAAGAGTGGCCAGAAAAAAGTAAGCAAACATGTTTGGTGTTCGCCAAAAGGCATGTGGGAGACTCCCCAAACATATTGAAGAAGCTACTCTGGTTAGATCAGACCAAAATGTTGCTTTTTGGCCATCAAGGAAAACGCTATGTCTGGTGCAAACCTAACACCTCTCATCACTCCGAGAACACCATCCCCACAGTGAAGTATGGTGGTGGCAGCATCAGGAACTGGGAAACTGGTCAGAATTGAAGGAATGATGGATGGCACTAAATACGGGGAAATTCTTGAGGGAAACCTGTTTCAGTCTTCCGGAGATTTGAGACTGGGACAGAGGTTCACCTTCCAGCAGGACAATACCCAAAGCATACTGCTAAAGCAACACTCGAGTGGTTTAACGGGAAACATATAAATGTCTTGGAATGGCCTAGTCAAAACCCAGACCTCAATCCAATTGAGAATCTGTGATATGACTTAAAGATTGCTGTACACCAGTGGAACCCATCCAACTTGAAGGAGCTGGAGCAGTTTTACCTTGAAGAATGGGCAAAATCCCAGTGGCTAGATGTGCCAAGCTTATAGAGACGTACCCCAAGAGACTTGCAGCTGTAATTGCTGCAAAAGGTGGCTCTACAAAGTATTGACTTTGGGGGGGGGTGAATAGTTATGCACTCTCAAGTTATTTGTTATATGTTTGTTTCACAATAAAACATATTTTGCATCTTCAAAGTGGTAGGCATGTTGTGTAAATCAAATGGTACAAACCCCCCCAAAATAAATTTTCCTTCCAGGTTGTAAGGCAACAAAATAGGAAACATACCAAGGAGAGTCAATACTTTTGCAAGCCACTGTATGAACATAGACAGGGCTCTAGCTCCACAATGAGATAGGGTGCAGGCCAGGCAGCAGGCTGTTAGCCAGCCTGCCAGCTTAGTGGAGTCTTCCACTAGTACAGTCAGTGTAGTCACCTCAGCTATCCCCATTGAAACCGTGTCTGTGCCTCAGTCTGGGTTGGGCAAAACTAAACATGGCGGTGTTCGCTTTAGCAATCTCACTGAAATAAAGACCTCCTCCATTCCTGTCATTATTGAAAGAGATTGTGATATCTCACATCTCAAAATAGGTCTACTTAATGTTAGATCCCTCACTTCCAAGGCAGTTATAGTCAATGAACTAATCACTGATCATAATCTTGATGTGATTGGCCTGACTGAAACATGGTTTAAGCCTGATGAATTTACTGTGTTAAATGAGGTCTCCTAGTTACACTAGCGACCATATCCCCCGTGCATCCTGCAAAGGCGGAGGTGTTTCTAACATTTACGATAGGAAATGTCAATTTACAACAACAAAACATATTCTAGTCATGAAATCTATGCAGCCTACTCACTTTTTATAGCTACTGTTTGCAGGCCTCCTTGGCCGTATACAGCGTTCCTCACTGAGTTCCCTGAATTCCTATCGGACCTTGTAGTCATGGCAGATAATATTACATTTTTGGTGACTTTAATTTTCACATGGAAAAGTCCACAGACCCACTCCAAAAGGCTTTCGGAGCCATCATCGACTCAGTGGGGTTTGTTCAACATGTCTCCGGACCTACTCACTGCCACAGTCATACTCTGTACCTTGTCCTGTGGAATAAATATTGTGGCTATTAATGTTTTTCCTCATAACCATGGACTATCGGACCAACATTTTATTATGTTTGCAATCACAACAAATAATCTGCTCAGAGCCCAACCAAGGATCATCAAAAGCCGTTCTATAAATTCTCGGACAACCTAAAGATTCCTAGATGCCCTTCCAGACTCCCTCCACCCACCTAAGGATGTCAGAGTACAAAAATCTGTTAAACACCTAACTGAGGAACTAAATTTAACCTTGCGCAATACCCTAGATGCAGTCACACCCCTGAAAACAGAAAACATGTGTAATAAGAAACTAGCACCCTAGTATACAGAAAATACCCAAGCTCTGAAGCAAGCTTCCAGAAAATTGGAACGGAAATGGCGCCACACCAAATTGGAAGTCTTCCGACTAGCTTGGAAAGACAGTACCGAGCAGTATCGAAGAGCCCTCACTGCTGCTCGATCATCCTATTTTTCCAACTTAATTGAGGAAAATAAGAACAATCCAAAATGTATTTTGATACTGTCATAAAGCTAACTAAAAAGCAGCATTCCCCAGAGAGGATGGCTTTCACGTCAGCAGTGATAAATTCATGAACTTCTCTGACGAAAAGATCATGATCATTAGAAAGCAAATTACGGACTCCTCTTTAAATTTGCGTATGTCTCCAAAGCTCAGTTGTCCTGAGTCTGCACAACACTGCCAGGACCTAGGATCAAGGGAGACACTCACGTTTTTTAATGCTATATCTCTTGACACATTTATAAAAATAGTCATGGCCTCTAAACCTTCATGCTGCATACTGGACTCTATTCAAACTAAACTACTGAAAGAGCTGCTTCCTGTGCTTGCCCTTCCTATGTTGAACATAATTAATGCCTCCCTATCCACCGGATGTGTACCAAACTCACTAAAAGTAGCAGTAATAAAGCCTCTCTTGAAAAAGCCAAACCTTGACCCAGAGAATATAAAAATATAAAAAACTACCGGCCTATAATCTCCCATTCCTCTCAAAAATGTTAGAAAAGGCTGTTGCGCAGCAATACACCACCTTCCTGAAGACAAACCATGTATACAAAACGCTTCAATCTGGTTTTAGACCCCATCATAGCACTGAGACTGCACTCGTGAAGGTGGTAAATTAATTTTTAATGGCGTCAGACAGAGGCTCTGCATCTGTTCTCGTGCTTCTAGACCTTAGTGCCGCTTTTGATACCATTGATCACCACGTTCTTTTGGAGAGATTGGAAACCCAAATTGGTCTACACGGGCAAGTTCTGGCCTGGTTTAGATCTTATCTGTCAGAATGATATCAGTTCGTCTCCGTGGATGGTTTGTCCTCTGACAAATCAACTGTAAATTTCAGTGTTCCTCAAGGTTCCGTTTTAGGACCAGTATTGTTTTCACTATATGTTTTACCTCTTGGTAATGTCATTCGGAAGCATAATGTTAACTTTCACAGCTATGCGGACAATACACAGCTGTACATTTCGATGAAACATGGTGAAGCTGCAAAATTGCCCTCCCTGGAAGCCTGTGTTTCAGACATAAGGAAGTGGATGGCGGCAAATGTTTTACTTTTAAACTCGGACAAAACAGAGATGCTAGTTCTAGGTCCCAAGACAATTAATCTTGATGGTTGTACAGTTGTCTCAAATAAAACTGTGAAGGTCCTCGGTGTTCCTCTGAACGCTGATCTCTCTTTTGACGAACATATCAAGACATTTTCAAGGACAGCTTTTTTCCATCTAAGTAACATTGCAAAAATCAGAAACTTTCAGTCCAAAAATGATGCAGAAAAATGTATCCATGCTTTTGTCACTTCTAAGTTAGACTACTGTAATGCTCTACTTTCCGGCTACCCGGATAAAGCACAAAAAAAAAAAAAATTTTGATCATATTACTCCAGTGCTAGCCTCTCTACACTGGCTTCCTGGGTAAGGTTAGGGCTGATTTCAAGGTTTTACTGCTAACCTACAAAGTATTACATGGGCTTGCTCCTATCTATCTTTCCGACTTGGTCCTGCCGCACATACCTACACTTACGCTACAGTCACAAGACGCAGGCCTCCTTATTGTCCCTAGAATTTCTAAGCAAACAGCTGGAGGCACAGTTTTCTCCTATAGAGGTATTTTTTTATGGAATGGTCTGCCTACCCAAATTGAGAGACACAGACTCGGTCTCGACCTTTAAGTCTTTATTGAAGTCTCATCTCTTCAGTGGGTCCTATGACTGAGTGCAGTCTGGCCCAGGGGTGTGAAGGTGAATGGAACTGCACGGGAGAGACGAACCGCCATTGCTTTCTCTGCCTGGCCGGTTCCCCTCTCTCCAATGGGATTCTCTGCCTCGAACCCTATTACGGGGGCTCAGTCACTGACTTACTGGTGCTCTTCCATGCCGTTCCTAGGAGTGGTGCGTCACTTGAGTGGGTTGAGTCACTGACGTGATCTTCCTGTCCGGGTTGGTGCCCCCCTCGGGTTCGTGCTGTAGGGGAGATCTTCGTGGGCTATACTCGTCCTTATGTCTGGGTAGTAAGTTGGTGGTTTGAAGATATCCCTCAGGTGGTGTGGGGGCTGTGCATTGGCAAAGGGGGTGGGGTTATATCCTGCCTGATTGGCCCTGTCCGGGGGTATCGTCGGACGGGGCCACAGTGTCTCCCGATCCCTCCTTTCTCAGCCTCCAGTATTTATGCTGCAATAGTTTGTGTCGGGGGGCTAGGATCAGTCTGTTATATCTGGAGTATTTCTCTTGTCTTATCCGGTGTCCTGTGTGAATTTTAGTATGCTCCCTCTAACTCTCTTTCTCTCTTTCTCTCTTTTCTCTCTTCTCTTGCAGGACCTGAGCCGTAGGACGATGCCTCAGGACTACCTGGCCTGATGACTCCTTGCTGTCCCCAGTCCACCTGGTCCTGCTGCTGCTCCACTTTCAACTGTTCTGCCTGTGGCTATGGAACCCTGACCTGTTCACCGGACGTGCTGTCTTATCCCGGACCTGCTGTTTTCGACTCTCTCTGTCTTCCGCAACTGCTGTCTCTAACTCTGAATGATCGGCTATGAAAAGCCAACTGACATTTACTCCTGAGGTGCTGACCTGTTGCACCCTCTACAACCACTGTTATTATTATTACTTGACCCTGTTGGTCATATATGAACATTTGAACATCTTGCCCATGTACTGTTATAATCTCCACCTGACACAGCCAGAAGAAGACTGGCCACCCCTCAGAGCCTGGTTCCCCTCTAGGTTTATTCCTGGGTTCCTGCCTTTCTAGGGAGTTGTTCCTAGCCACGGTGCTTCTACATCTGCATTGCTTGTTGTTTGGTAGTTTTAGGCTGGGTTTCTGTATAGCACTTTGAGACATTGGCTGATGTAAAAGGGGCTTTATAAATAAATTTGATTGATTGATTGATTGACCTATTCTGCGACTCAAAGACACAGCGGTTGGAACAAAAATCTAAAATTTGGACTCATCAGACCAAAGGACAGATTTCCTCTGGTCTAATGCCCATTGCTCATGTTTCTTGGCCCATGCAAGTCTCTTCTTATTATTGTTGTCCTTTAGTAGTGGTTCTCCTCTGAACAGTTGATGTTGAGATGTGTCTGTTACTTGAACTCTGTGAAGTATTTATTTGGGCTGCAATTTCTGAGTCTGGTAACTCTAATGAACTTATCCTCTGCAGCAGAGCTAACTCTGGGTCTTCCTTTCCTGTGGTGGTCCTCATGAGAGATCGTTTCATCAAATCGTTTGATGGTTTTCGCGACTACACTTGAAGAAACTTTCAAAGTTCTTGAAATGTTCCGTATGGACTGCCCTTCATGTCTTAAAGTAATGATGGACTGTCGTTTCTCTTTGCTTATTTGAGCTGTTCTTGCCATAATATGGACTTGGTCTTTTACCAAATAGGGCTATCTTCTGTATACCACCCCTACCTTATCACAACACAACTGATTGGCTCAAACACATTAAGAAGGAAAGAAATTCCACAAATGAACTTTTAACAAGGCACACATGTTAATTGAAATGCATTCCAGGTGACTACCTCATGATGCTGGTTGAGAGAATGCCAAGAGTGTGCAAAGCTGAGTAGGTGTGTCCAACTTTTGACTGGTACTGTATCTGTACTGTGGTTCTGTATCTTATACATAACATAACAAATCCTCTCCTCCAGGGATTTGATCAGCTCTACAGATGTAGGATCTTAATTTGATCTATATCGTCACAGCTAAAATAATCCTGCAGCAACAGGATTTAAACGTTTAGTCCATCATGTTGCTTCGTCGGTGGTTAGACTATTAGCTGCCAAAAGTAGGCTACATGAAAAGTGCAATGCTGTTAATAGAACCGTGTGTTAATGTGGTCTTTCAGTGAATTTCTGGAAATCACAAAGCTCATTTGCATTCCCTGCGGTGCAGGAAAATTCTCAGCAACGAAAGATTGATCCAATGAAGATCCTACATCCGTATCTCCAGTGGCAGGCAGCCGGCCGGGATATCAGGACGGGCTATGTCTCTGGTGACTCACTACAAGGGAAGCTGACAGGCCACAGCCCAGCAGCATATCAAACAGAATGATTCATCCCTGTTCTATTCTTCCCTTTAGACAAGACACACCTGGATGACTGACCTCTGACTATGTGATGTTACCAAAGCGATTAATCTCCTTCGTCCTATGATGAATGCAGTTTGAATTGGTTCTATCTAACAAGGACAAAATGTCCTTTGTTTCACTATTTGAGAAATCAGCATCAGGATGTTACTACTACTCAGTTACTATGGTATTACTGTAGTCCATTACGTTCACTAATAGCTTTAGTTTCAGCAATAACTCTCTTATACATCAACTTCTTTGAAGGGTATGGTAACGCTTGCTTCAGTTGATTTAAGTCAATATTAGACATTTAAATAACCAACTGTAGTCGGATTCTGTCTCGTTCTGCGGAAACACATGGTTTCTCAGAATCAGCAGGCATTCCATACATAGAGGAGTTGTGTGGCAAACATACACATCAGACTCTCCAGCCTCTCAAGTTTGCAGATGACACAACTGTAGTGGGTTGATTACCAACAACGATGAGACAGCCTACAAGGAGGAGGTGAGGGCACTCGGAGGGTGGTGTCAGGAAAACAACCTCTCACTCAACATCAACAAAACAAAGGAGATGATCGTGGACTTCAGGAAACAGCCGAGGGAGCACCCCCCTTTCCACATCGACGGAAGAGTAGTGGAGAAGGTGGAAAGTTCCTTGGCGTACACATCACTGACAAACTGAAATGGTCCACCCACACAGAGTGTGGTGAAGAAGGCGCAACAGGAGGCACCTAAAACCCTCACAAACTTTTACAGCCTGTCGGGCTGTATCACCGCCTGGTACGGCAACTGCACCACCCTCAAATGCAAGGCTCTCCAGAGGGTGGTGCGGTCTGCACAACGCATCACCGGGGGAAAACTACCTGCCCTCCAGGACACCTACAGCACCCGATATCACAGGAAGGCCAAAAAGATCATCAAGGACAACAACCCGAACCACTGCCGCTAACATCCAGAAGGCGAGGTCAGTACAGGTGCACTAAAGCTGGGACCGAGAGACTGAAAAAAAGCTTCTATCTCAAGGCCATCAGACTGTTAAAGAGCAATCACTAACTCATAGAGGCTGCTGCCTACATACTGACTCAAATCATTGGCTACCTTAGTAAATGGATCACTAGTCACTTTACATAATGCCATTTTAACAATGTTTACATATCTTACATTACTCATCTCATATGTACAGTGGGGCAAAACAGTATTTATTCAGCCACCAATTGTGCAAGTTCTCCCACTTAAAAAGATGAGAGAGGCCTGTAATTTTCATCATAGATACACTTCAACTATGACAGACAAAATGAGGGGAAAAAATCCAGAAAATCACATTGTATGATTTTTTATGAATTTATTTGCAAATTAAGGTGGAAAATAAGTATTTGGTCAATAACAAAGGTTTATCTCAATACTTTGTTATATACCCTTTGTTGGCAATGACAGAGGTCAAACGTTTTCTGTAAGTCTTCACAAGGTTTTCACACAATGTTGCTGGTATTTTGGCCCATTCCTCCATGCAGATCTCCTCTAGAGCAGTGATGTTTTGGGGCTGTTGCTGGGCAACACAGACTTTCAACTCCCTCCAAAGATTTTCTAGGGGGTTGAGATCTGGAGACTGGCTAGGCCACTCCAGGACCTTGAAATGCTTCTTACGAAGCAACTCCTTCGTTGCCCGGGCGGTGTGTTTGGGATCATTGTCATGCTGAAAGACCCAGCCACGTTTCCTCTTCAATGCCCTTGCTGATGGAAGGAGGTTTTCACTCAAAATCTCACGATACATGGCCCCATTCATTCTTTCTTTTACACGGATCAGTCGTCCTGGTCCCTTTGCAGAAAAACAGCCCCAAAGCATGATGTTTCCACCCCCGTGCTTCACAGTAGGTATGGTGTTCTTTGGATGCAACTCAGCATTCTTTGTCCTCCAAACACGACGAGTTGAGTTTTTACCAAAAAGTTCTATTTTGGTTTCATCTGACCATATGACATTCTCCCAATCTTCTTCTGGATCATCCAAATGCTCTCTAGCAAACTTCAGACGGGCCTGGACATGTACTGGCTTAAGCAGAGAGACACGTCTGGCACTGCAGGATTTGAGTCCCTGGTGGCGTAGTGTGTTACTGATGGTAGGCTTTGTTACTTTGGTCCCAGCTCTCTGCAGGTCATTCACTAGGTCCCCCCGTGTGGTTCTGAGATTTTTGCTCACTGTTCTTGTGATCATTTTGACCCCACGGGGTGAGATCTTGGAGCCCCAGATCGAGGGCGATTATCAGTGGTCTTGTATGTCTTCCATTTCCTAATAATTGCTCTCACAGTTGATTTCTTCAAACCAAGCTGCTTACCTATTGCAGATTCAGTCTTCCCAGCCTGGTGCAGGTCTACAATTTTGTTTCTGGTGTCCTTTGACAGCTCTTTGGTCTTGGCCATAGTGGAGTTTGGAGTGTGACTGTTTAAGGTTGTGGACAGGCGTCTTTTATACTGATAACAAGTTCAAACAGGTGCCATTAATACAGGTAACGAGTGGAGGACAGAGGAGCCTCTTATTAAAGAAGAAGTTACAGGTTTGTGAGAGCCAGAAATGTTGCTTGTTTGTAGGTGACCAAATATTTATTTTCCACCATAATTTGCAAATAAATTCATAAAAAATCCTACAATGTGATTTTCTGGATATTTTTTCTCGTTTTGTCTGTCACAGTTGAAGTGATGAATGATGAAAATTACAGGCCTCTCTCATCTTTTTAAGTGGGAGAACTTGCACAATTGGTGGCTGACTAAATACTTTTTTGCCCCACTGTATATACTGTATCTTATACCATCTATTGCATCTTGCCTATACCGCTTGGCCATCGCTCATCCATATATTTGTATGTACATACTCTTATTCAATCCCTTTAGATTTGTGTGTATTAGGTAGTTGATGCGGAATTGTTAGATTACTTGTTAGATATTACTGCACTGTCAGAACTAGAAGCACAAGCATTTCACTACATCTGCTAAGCATGTGTATGTGACCAATACAATTTGATTTGATTGGATTTGGGGGGGGGAAGCCTAGTAGTACTTCAAATCTTCATCCGAATTGGAGGGGACTATACGGTCGTCAGCCTTATCCAATCATGAGTAGAGATGGCTGGCCTCACATGGTTGGCGTCATTCATATCGTCAGAGTAAAGACTACTGTGTGTTCTACTGCTTCATTCAAACCAGAGCTGACCTTTGCACTGGGACAGAGGGCCCAGGAAATAAGCATATTTATCCTGGTTGGGAAACAGGGTTTTACAAACACTCACTGATACATACCCAACAAAAGGCCACTTGTTTCGGCGTTCTTGCTTTTATCGTTGCAACAGACCAGACCAGGGCAGAGTTAAAAGGGTAGTGTTTCTGACGTTCGTTTCACATCGAGGAGGTCAGCTGCCAAGCTTGTATTTGTCCTTATAAACCTTGATTTGTAATAAGGTTAGATGAACAACCAAAACTACTTTTGACTCTTTTAAATAGACAATGTTATTAGTTGCCTTGTTACAAACATGACTAGACCAATCACACTGTGTGGTACGAAATCAAATTGTTCCTTAGATATTCCCATGGTTCCTTGGAACCACATGGTGTGGTACGACATTCACATTTTCCTTGGAAAGCACAGAGGGTTGTTTGTTGCGAAATAATGTTTATTGCAGTATAATCCGCTGTGCTACCTGAGTAGAAGACATATTGGGGTCGTTGTTAGGCAATTTCCTCATCCTCCTTCCTCAACAGTATAATTAGGCAGCAGATTACCTAGAAAACTGTGAGTAACCGCCATTAAAGCCTAGATCCACGCAGAGATAGTCATAAGGTCATGAACAGTCTACTCAAACAACGTCATATTCTTCACTTGAAATTATCGCAGCACTTGTTCTGCATATTTTCTACCAGATTACTCATTCCAACCAGATTTGTTTAAGAACATTATACTGCAAACTATTATAATCCTTCAGACAAGCTGGACAGGAATAGTTTATGAAAATGAAAGGGTTGAATTAAGGTGATTCTGTACAGAGGTCCTCATTACTTCAGCGGCAGTTTCTCCCTGTATTGTGAGAGGTATATATAAGTATTAAGTAATAGAAGTAATTATACAGTCAATAATGAACGGAACCTCTCTTCTGAAGGCAATGTTGTACCCTGAATGTATTGTCTTCACCTGTCCTTTTAGGCTTCGATTTTTGTCTATCCTACAAGCATATTGCCAGGGCATTCACATTTCCACTGAGGTGTTTCCACGGCAACTCGTCTTCCTATCAGGAACAGACGTCCTTGATGCCTCACCTCTCTCTTCGCCCTAAAATCACTCCAACCCACACCCCTGTCCTATGGGCCTACTTCTTTTGTACAGATTTCACTTTCAATCTGTCTGTCTCTGGACAGTTAGAAAGGATATGATTAAGACCTTTGAGGAGAGGGCAGTGACTGGCACTGACTAATTAGGGCTTAAACAGGAACCTGGCGCCTCCACCAAGGTTTGGTTACTGTTACTTTTGGTTTTCATTTCGTTTCATTTCCCAATACACACATCAGTAGAGGAGGTGCCTATATTATCACCTTGCCCCTGTGTGAGTGGGGTTGCACTAAGCATGGCATCTTCACTACCTCATTATATACTGTCATGAGCCCGCCCTCAGTCCCCACTCCAACAACTCACAGGTCCTCAGATGGTTGTCAGATAGTTGTCAGGTTTTTACAGCGGGTTCAGCCCACTGTGGCAGTTAGACCAACAGAGTCAGATGTATTTGCTTTAGCAGCCTATCATTTCACATGTGAGAGAGAGTGCCGACTATTTGCATATCGTTACAACACGGTGCATAGCCATAATATGACATTTCAAATGTCTCTCTTACTTGAAAACGTTTGTGAGTGTAATGTTTACTGTTCCTTTTTATTGTTTATTTCACTTTAGGTTATTATCTATTTCACTTGCTTTGGCAATGTAAACATATGTTTCCCATGCCAATAAAGCCGTTTGAGTTTAATTTAATTGAGAGAGTTCAGAGTGCAAGGTTACAGCTAGTCCCACACTGGCTTCGTGTCGAATGTTGATTAATTCCCTTGGAATCCATTACAACATATTTTGATGTCTGTCGGCTGACTGCACAAGGATCAGTTTATTATTGGCCTATAGTACACACACAGATGCTTGATTATCCATTCTAAATACTTTAGCTGTCTTGATCTGTAAGAGAAGAAATCACACATCAATTAAAAGTCAGGAAAGAAATTCAATTACTTGGAAGTACCACTGTCACATTAGTGAGAGGACTTTGCTTCCTCCCTCTCTGTCATCTCTCCTGTCTGTTTCATCCCTATCACCCCTCATGTCCACTCTCTCACCCCTGGCCTGCTGGGGAGGGGACCAGGTGCCAAAAGTCTACACGTTGAAGTCTGCCTCCTCCCTTCTAACTTTCACTGACATGAGAGGGAGGCTTCCTGTGTCTGGCCTTTGTAATTTTTTAGTCTAGCAAAGCATAAAAGAGAGGACAGCTTAGCGCATATCTTCCTGAGCATAATCTGTCTTTAACATAATTCAAAAAGATGAAGGCTGTAGTGCTTTAAAATGCCAAGATCTTGAACACTTGAGTTTTTCCATTAGAACACACGGCAATTAGCATTACATAACACACACTGGCTTGGTGGATGTGTGTGCCATTTAACGTGTCAGTATTCATTTGATTAAAGAAGGTTAATTTAGTTCAAAGTGAATTACATTTCACAAAAAAAGTCTATTGATTCAAATGTCTATTCAAAGGTTATTATGTTCTCATGATCTGAGTGTTGAAGAAATGTATCCCAGCACTGGAAAACAAAATCACACTATCCTATCTGGCAGTTGTTTACAAACAAATCCAAAGAAAACCGGTGGAAAAAACGAGGCCCATATTTTCAGTAGGAGTAGATGTGTCATCATCAGACAGGCGTGCGTTGCCTTGGTTACTGTGTTCCTAGCTGTTTCTTAGTCTGTCTCGAACGCAAAGAGTGAGAACTTGACAGGTGATGTGACGTCGTGACCCCTCCCAGAAGCTGTATAGCAGCCTGTCCATGGCCACAGTCAAGGCAAGGACGTGAATGTTAGTAAACAGCTGGACAGTATAGTGTATATGATTCATGACACATCTCTGGATGTTGGTTCTGTGAATGCGTAGTACACGTCCAAGCCAGAGCATCAAAGGGTGCATATTTAATTTCTATCTCAATTCATCATATTATAATGCCACCTATAACCGCATAAGTTTACAAGGCTTTTGGTCCTAAGCCCACACATATTGCTATATTTGGAAGGGCATCTTTTGACACATACAAAGATTGTATTGTAGCAGAATCAGTATCCATCAACGAATATGATTCATTGTTGACGAAGAGATGCTGAAGCCATTTTGCAACTTCAACACTCCCCACTCACCACTCTCTCTTCTTTCTGAAGAGACTTCCCATAAGAGATAGGTGAGCCTGGTGCATAGATATCCAGTTGCTTAGCAACAAATCAAACTTCATAATATCCAATATCCTGCTTATTATGGAGAAAATGGTTGTAGTGTGGCTGAAAGGGGTGCTGTAACCTTATCCAGAGAGAGAGAGAGAGAGAGAGAGAGAGAGAGAAAGAGAGAGAGAGAGCGGAGAGAGAGAGGAAGAGAGAGAGAGAGAGAGAGAGAGAGAGAGAGAGAGAGAGAGAGAGAGAGAGGGGGGGGGGGGGGGGTAACAAGGTCAAAGTACTGAGCCACTTCCATTTTGATGTCATTTGCGATTAATGTCAGTTTTCTGCTTTCCTGTTAGTCAAGATACCTTGGCCATGAAAATAAATATCGGTATGAATAAAATATTGTTGCTAAGCACCCTTTGAGAGCTTCGAGGAAATGCAATATTACATGTACTTTTCTTCCAGGATTAAGTAGGAAGGTTTGAAAATACTCTTATACTTACTGTGTGTATACTTGTGAGAAGTATCCCATCTCTCACAGTATAAAGATCAACCCACAAGTCTTTCTCATCAAAACAAATCAGCATAAATTACTGCTGGGTGACGTAAAATAGCTTCAGAAAGTGTTCACACCCCTTGACTTTTCCCACATTTAGTTGTATTACAGCCTGAATTTAAAATGGATTACAAAGAGATTTTGGTCACTGATCTACACACAACACCCCATAATGTCAAAATGGAATTATGTTTTTAGAAATGTTTACAAATTAATAAAAAATGAAAAGCTGAAATGTCTTGAGTCAATAAGTATTCAACCCCTTTGTTATGTTATGCCTAAATAAGTTCAGGAGTAAATATGTGCTTAACAAGTCACATAATAAGTTGCATGGACTCACCCTGTGTGCAATAATAGTGTTTAAAATGTTTTTTTTAAATGACTACCCCATCGCTGTATCCCACACATACAATTATCTGTAAGCTCCCTCAGTCAAACAGTGAATTTCAAGCACAGATTCAACCACAAAGACCAGGTAGATTTTCCAATGGTTCGCAAAATTGGGTAAAAGAAAAAGCAGACATTGAATATCCCTTTGAGCATGGTGCAGTTATTAATTATGCTTTGGATGGTGTGTCAATTCACCCAGTGACAGCAAAGATACAGGTGCCCTTCCTAACTCAAAGATTTCACCATGAGGTCAATGGGGATTTTTAAAACAGTTACAGAGTTTAATGGCTGTCAAAGGAGATAACTGAAGATGGATCAACAAAATTGTAGTTACTCCACAATACTAACATCAATGAGAAAAAAGAAGGACGCCTGTACAGAATACAAGTATTCAAAAACATGTATCCTGTTTACAATAAGGCACTGAAGTAATTCTGCAAAACAATGGGGCAAAGAAATGAACTTTTTGTCCTGAATACAAAGCGTTATGTTTGGGGCAAATCCAACACAGCACATCACTGAGTTCCACTCTTCATATTTTCAAGCATGGTGGTGGCTGTATCATGTTGTGGGTATGCTTGTCATTGTCTGTAATATTGCCTGTGTGTAGCTGGTGTAGAGAAGTCAGGCGCAGGACAGCAGATATGAGTAATAAACGTATTTACTCAAGATTCCGCAAATACAACACAAATAATCGAACCCACAATAACGGACCGTATTACAAAACAAACAATCACTCACAAACAAACATGGGGGAACAGAGGGTTAAATAATGAACAGGTAATTGGGGAATTGAAACCAGGTGTGTAAGACAAAGACAAAACCAATGGAAAATGAAAAGTGGATCAGCGATGGCTAGAAGGCCGGTGACGTCAACCGCCGAACGCCGCCCGAACAAGGAGAGGGACCGATTTCGGCGGAAGTCGTGTCATTGTCAAGGACTAGGTGGTTCTTTAGATAAAAATAAACAGAATAGACCTAAGCACAGGCAAAATCTTACAAGAAAACCTGCTTCTGTCTGCTTTACAACAGACACTGGGAGACAAATTCACCGTTCAGCAGGACAATAACCTAAAACACAAGGCCAAATATACACTGGAGTTGAATATTCCTGAGTGGCCTACTTACAGTTTTGATTTAAATCGGCTTAAAAATCTATGGCAAAACTTGAAAATGTCTATCTAGCAATGATCAACAACCAACTTGACAGAGCTTGAGGATTTTTTAAAGAATAACGGGCAAATATTGTACAATCCAGGTGTGCAAAGCTCTTAGAGACCTGTCCAGAAAGACTGTAATTGCTGCCAAAGGTCATTCTAACATGTATTGACTCAGGGGGTTGAATACTTATCTAATCAAGATATAAAACGTGGAAAAAGTCAAAGGGTGTAAATACCTTCTGAAGGCACTGTATAGCCAAGCCCTACTCTATTTAGGAGTGAGTCAAGAGGCATATAAATAAACCTTAGCAGCAGCAGCAGCAGCAGCAGCAACAGTGTGGTGCAGGAGTCCACGTGTGTTGGGCCTCTCCACAGCTTCCTGGATCCAGGGGGTTTAGCTCTCACATGTTGTTTAAACCTCTTAAATGTAAAGTCCCCATATTTGGGGACCCTATTAGATATTTGTTTTTCAATTCAGTCTGGTATGAGAACGGTAGCCCCTATCTGCAAAAGCAAGGGGTCTGCGGATAGCTGAGTATCTTGGCTATTGATCGGTACATTCAAATCTTTGGTATGACTTGCTACCATATATGGGTATACAAATGCATAAGGGCAGGCCGAGCCAATGACCTCTTTTCAAGATGGCTGCTACCTACATTCCGGCTAGCGTTGTGAAGCATAAACGAAATAAACACGGAATACGTTGATACACACGGAAAGCCGGGACTCCACAGATCATGTGGATATCTTATTTGTCTGCCTGTGACCTACCGTTATTGATCACCAGCCCCGACAGTCAAAATATTTTTACACAACGTTTACATCAAACAGCAAACATCTTACAAGGTAAACTTCGATTTGGTCTGGGTTTGAGCTATAGCTACATGGGAGGTATCAAATGAATGCTTGGTTGGTAGGAACAAATCTAGCCTATCGCCAATGTTATCGGATGATGTATGACTTAATGGCAACGTCGAATGTCCACCAAGTGATTATATCTTTGCGCATCAAAAAACATATGTTGTCTGCTTAGCCATATCCCCTGTATGTCCTCAGACACCAGCACAATGTGTGAGAGAGGTTGGTATTGTAGAAATTATGTTTTTATAATGAACAATAACTTTTAGGCACATCCAGTGTGCAAAAACCATTTGGAAAGGTTGAAGGGACACTTAAATGTACCCTGGAAACCCCCACCACCACAATGTTTGAATGAGATTGATATGGTAGAAATGGTGTTTTTATACTGAACAAATAGCGTTTAGGGATTGCAAAGTCATCAATAATTCACTTTTAGCTTGTCAATGAAAGATGACCTTCAAAATAAATAGAAAAAATATATAAAATAATATTTTGTGTGTGCTTGATCTTGTGTATTCTGAACTGTGACTCCTATCTATCTTCTGTTCATTTCCTAATAATCTCCCAGATGTCTTCTTTCCAGATATACCAATGTAATTACACAGGAATAGCAGTTACTTTTGGGTATGTCTATTTAGGCGGAAATCTACATTTGCCATTACATTTAAGAGGTTTTAATATTAGTGTTTTTCTGCTCCCTTATCCCTGAGTGTCCACACTGCTCGCTTGCCTCTTACCACAGACACTCTTTAGCACTGCTTCTCCCCATGCCTCCCACTTTGGCTGGCCTGGTGGGCTGGCCGGGGCCGGGGATAATCCATGTTCATCCCCTCATAGCACAGCAGAGCAGACCGCCTGAATCTGGACTTCCTGGGGATGGAGGGATGGCTGTGTGGAAAAAGCCAGACAGACACAAGTTGGACACCGGCTTTGACTGTCTTGAAAAGATGCTTGGAATCCACTTAAGACTGAACTATGCAGCACTGTTTATTTTAGGGGATTGTAGTCAACCAAAGGGCATTCACACAGTACATCTATTATATTGTATCTTTAAATATCCCCTGTAACAGTTTGTTTGTTAAAACTTCTTATGGCTGGGGGTGCTATTTTCACGTTCGGATGAAAAGAGCTTTGTAGGTTTTCAAGTCTTTGACTATCCAATATACAGTGTACATGGGGTCATATTGCACTTCCTAAGGCTTCCACTAGATGTCAACAGTCTTTAGAACCTTGTTTCAGGCTTCTACTATGAAGGGGGAGCGAATAAAAGCTGTTTGAACCAGGGGTCTGGCAGAATGCCATTAGTTTAGTCACGCGTGCAGTCGTGAGGACGAGCTCTGTTCCTTTTCATTTCTAAAGACAAAGGAATTGTCCGGTTGAAACATTATTGAAGATTTATGATAAAAACATCCTAAAGATTGATTCTATACATCGTTTGACATGTTTCTACGAACTGTAATATAACTTTTTTGACTTTTCGTCTGGACCTAGTGCCTGCGCCTTGTGCATTTGGATTACTGGACTAAACGCGATAACAAAAGGAGGTATTTGGGCATAAATTATGGACTTTATCGAACAAAACAAACATTTATTGTGTAACTGAGATTCCTGGGAGTGCATTCCGATGAAGATCATCAAAGGTAAGTGAATATTTATAACGCTATTTCTGACTTTTGTTGACTCCACAACATGGCGGGTATCCGTTTGGTGGCTGAGTGCTGTACTCAGATTTTGGCATGGTGTGCTTTTGCCGTAAAGCTTTTTTGAAATCTGACAACAGCATTTGCATTAACCTCTCTAGTGTATGTGTGACGGTAGCATCCCACCTCGTCAACAGCCAGTGAAACTGCAGGGCGCCAAATTCAAAACAACAGAAATCCCATAATTTAAATTCCTCAAGCATACAAGTATTTTACACCATTTTAAAGCTACATTTGTTGTAAATCCAGTCAAAGTGTCCGATTTCAAAAAGGTTTTACGACGAAAGCACACCAAACGATTATGTTAGGTATGAGCCAAGTCACAGAAAAAGACAGCCATTTTTCCAGCTAAAGAGAGCAGTAACAAATAGCAGAAATAGAGATAAAATTAATCACTAACCTTTGATAATCTTCATCAGATGACACTCATAGGACTTCATGTAACACAATACATGTATTTTTTGTTCGGTAAAGTTCATATTTATATCCAAAAATCTGAGTTTGGGCAAGACGCTACTGTATCACTTGGCAAAAAGCCTGAGAAAATGCAGAGCGCCAAATTAATATTAATTACTATGAAAATTACTATAAAATCAAACTTTAATTAAATCACACATGAAAGATACCAAATTATAGCAACACTGGTTGTGAATCCAGCCAACATGTCAGAATTCAAATAGGCTTTTCGGCGAAAGCATACGATGCTATTATCTGAGTATAGCACAATAGTAAACAAAGAGAGAGAAGCATATTTCAAGCCTGCAGGCGCGACACAAAACGCAGAAATAAAAATATAATTCATGCCTTACCTTTGACGAGCTTCTGTTGTTGGCACTCCAATTTGTCCCATAAACATCACAAATGGTCCTTTTGTTCGATTAATTGCGTCGATATATATCTAAAATGTCCATTTATTTGGCGCGTTTGATCCAGAAAAACACAGGTTCCAACTTGCTCAAACATGACGATAAAATTTCTCAAAGGTTACCTGTAAAATTTCAAACTACTTTTGTAATGTAACTTTATGTATTTTTTAACGTTAATAATCGATAAAATTGAAGACGGGATGATCTGTGTTCAATACAGGATTAAAACGAAATGTAGCATTTCCTTTTGGACATGCACTTCAATTAAACATGACACCTGGAGTGACTCGACTTCAAGATGGCCGTATTTCTTCATTATACAAAGGAATAACCTCAACCTATTTCTCAAGACTGTTGACATCCAGTGGAAGCCGTAGGAGCTGCAAGCAATTCGCTTAGAAATCTGGTTTCCCAATGAAAATACATTGAAAAGACAGTGACCTCAAAAAAAAAAAAATCTAAATGGTTTGTCCTCGGGGTTTCGCCTGCTAAATAAGTTCTGTTATACTCACAGACATGATTCAAACAGTTTTAGAAACTTCAGAGTGTTTTCCATCCAAATATACTAATAATATGCATATCTTATCTCCTGGGGATCAGTAGCTGGTAGTTGAATTTGGGTATGCTTTTCATCCAAACGTGAAAATGCTACCCCCTACCCTAGAGAAGTTAAGGAGAAATATATCTTTAATTCTATGTAAAACACTTGTGTAACGGCTTTCTTCCAGGGGTGAAGGAGAGGACCAAAGTGCAGCGCGGCTAGTGTTCAGCATGTTTAACCTGTCTAGGATGAGGGTGCCGCTAGCGGCACTCCCCCCCCACCCCCACTGAAAAGGCAGAGCCGCGAAATTCAAAAAAAATATTTTTTTTAAATATTTAACTTTCACACATTAAAGTCCAATACAGCTAATGAAAGACACAGATCTTGTGAATCCAGCCAACATGTCCGATTTTTAAAATGTTGTACAGGGAAGACAAAATATGTAAATCTATTAGCTAACCACCTTAGCAAAAGACACCACTTTTTCTAACTCCATCAGTTTTTTACTCCATCAGCAGCTATCACAAATTCGACCAAATGAAGATATATATAGCCACTAACCAAGAAACAACTTCCTAAGATGACAGTCTGATAACATATTTATTGTATAGCATATGTTTTTTTTGAAAAATCTGCATATTTATGGTATAAATCATAAATTACATTTCAGCTACACTCAAAAATTGCACCGAAAGCAGCCATAACATTTACAGACACCAACATCAAATACCTAATTACTCCTCATAAAACATTTCGGAGAAATACATACTGTGCAGCAATTGAAAAACAGGATTCTTGTGATTCCAGACAATATTTCCGATTTATGAAATGTTTTACATCGAAAGCTAAATGTAGCGCTAAATTAGCATAGCCACGCCAGACAGACACACTTGGGCGCGCGCGACCAGTTGACATGCACGACAGATATATGAAATAACATTATAAATTTGGTCTTACTTTGGCTGATCTTTCATCAGAATGTTGATCAAGTTGTCCTTAGTCCAGAATAGTCATTCAATCCATTCAGAATGGCAACTTTCCATCTTCCTTTAGCCTGGGTACTAGTCGAGTGGCATGGATCTCTCCAAAGTAAACAAAGGAAACATTACAGAACACGGCAAAACTCCCGAAAAAATTCAAATAATCTGATTAAACTATATTGAAAAAACATACATTACGATGACATGGTCTCATTTATCAAATCAAATCCGAGCTGGAGATAGTTCACATCAGAAACGGCAGCAAACAAAACATGATATCTCTCCCAAGTCGCGCGCTTCTGACTTCCTGAAATTGACGGTCACGCTAAAGAAATAGGTCTTATTTCACGTCAGAACAAGATAAACGCAAGATTTCTCTTCTGACGTCCTCTTGACACCCAGAGGAAGGCGTACGAGGTGTGTTTCGGGTCATAGGTGGCATGACCATATATAGGCAGAGCGTTGAAGCGAGCATAAACATCTTGCATTTTACTTCCTGGTCGGGGAAAGTGCTGCCAAAGGACTTGTGTTCCACTCAGAGAAAAAATTAAAACGGTTTTAGAAACTATAGACTCTTTTCTATCCAACAGTATTAACAATATGCATATTGTAAGAGCAAAAATATATTAGGAGGCCGTTTGAAAATTTGCACATATTTTCCATTTTTTCCAAAACGCCCCCTACAGCCCTAACAGGTTTTAATTAAAGAACAAGTGAAACACTACAAACAACATACAAAATAACAAATGTGAAAAAACCGAGACAGACCTATCTGGTGCAGACAAAACACAGAGACAGGAAACAACCACCCACAATCCCCAACACAAAACAAGCCACCTTTATATGATTCTCAATCAGGGACAGCGATTGACAGCTGTCTCTGATTGAGAACCATATTAGGCTGAACACAGAAACAGACGAACTAGACACACAACATAGAATTCCCACCCAGCTCACGTCCTGACCAACACTAAACAAGCAAAACACATAAGAACTCTGGTCAGGACGTTACAACTTGTATCTTTCATCAACGTTTATGATGAGTATTCCTGTAAATTGATGTGGCTCTCTGCAAAATCCCCGGATGTTTTGGAGGCAAAACATTACTGAACATAACGTGCCAATGTAAACGGAGATTTTTGGATGTAAATATGAACTTTATCAAACAAAACATACATGTATTGTGTAACATGAAGTCCTATGAGTGCCATTTGATGAAGATCATCAAAGGTTAGTGATTCATTTTATCTCTCTTTCTGCTTTTTGTGACTCCTCTCTTTGGCTGGGAAATGGCTGTTTTTTGTGACTAGGCGCTAACCTAACATAATCGCATGGTATGCTTTTGTCGTAAAGCCTTTTTGAAATCGGACACTGTGGAGGGATTAACAACAAGTTTATCTTTAAAATGGTGTATAATACTTGTATGTTTGAGGAATTTTAATTATGAGATTTCTGTTGTTTGAATTTGGCGCCCTGCACTTTCACTGGCTGTTGACGAGGTGGTCAAATCAATCCTGTTAACGGGATTTCAGCAGTAAGAAGTTAAAGTATGAGGTTCTGCAATCTACTCTGTGAACATTTCAATTTCCCATGCTGTCAGATCACTGAAGAATGAATAGGTTTGTGTTTTTTCCAGGAGCTTCATCCAACAGGGTGCCGTCTTTCGGATGGGACGTTAAACGGGTGTCCTGACTCTCTGAGGTCATTAAAGATCCCATGGCACTTATCGTAAGAGTAGGGGGTTAACCCCGGTGTCCTGGCTAAATTCCCAATCTGGCCCTCAAACCATCATGGTCACCTAATAATCCCCAGTTTACAATTGGCTCATTCATCCCCCTCCTCTCCCCTGTAACTATTCCCCAGGTCGTTGCTGAAAATGAGAACGTGTTCTCAGTCAACTTACCTGGTAAAATAACGGTAAAATAAAATAAATAAATAAAAAAACAATATCATTGAGTAACATCTTGTCAGTGGCCTGACCTGAACCCATCTGCTCCCATCTGCTTGACAAATTTGACTATACAAAACAGGGAGCTTGAATGAGGATACAGCAGTTTCCGGAGATGTGTGGGTGGAATTTGTGTCTGAGCACACACACACTCACACTCACACTCACACACACACACACACACACACACACACACACACACACACACACACACACACACACACACACACACACACACACACACACACACCTAAACACAGAGGGGGGAGAGGAAGAGATGGAGAGAGAGAAAAAGAGAGCGATAGCGAGGCTGTGGTTCTGTGACTTATCGCATCTTTAGGGTCATTCAGCGAAATGGGTGCCTTTTGTGTCCCTTTGGTATTTTAAGTAGACGTTGTGCACCAATTTTGCATTTTAAAAGCCTGTTATGTTCAATAAAGTGTCCTTTAATATAGACCACATGGATAATTCAATAAATCTGATTTCTTTTATATGAATAAAGACTTGCTAAAGAGCCAAAATGCAGTATTATGACATGTCCCTCTGCACTCCCTGTGACTACCAGGAAGATTTTAACCCACTTAACCCTATCATTTCTCCAAGTTTTCACCATCATTGCAAAGCGCTAGTTATTTTGTTGCTTTGACAAAGTCATTTCTGAAGATTATTATTTAAAGTGATTAATGATTGATTTTAAGCTAAAAAAAACAATAACCTGTACCTCATTTTAAGGTCAAACCTGTTACATGAACTGAACTCTCATTTTAATATGGTGAGACACATTTTGAATTTTTTATTATTTAAAGTAAATATTGGACATCTAATAGTCAAGTCATGCAAAACAGGGGTTCCCGCGAACCCAACCATGTGAAAAAATGTATGTAATTAAAAGCCAAAGTTAACTTTATTTGGGACTATGGCAGTCAATTGAAAAACATTCTAGCAGTATTTCTGATTGTCTTCTCAACTCACCATCACATACTTTTAATGTGGGACTATGACTGTCAATTTCAAATGAGTCTGACATAATGTCTCTTATCTCACCGCCACTAATGAGGTGGGTGTGCTTGATGCATGTCGAGTCAGAGCTTCTCAAAGTCAGGGGACGTGGTCAATTAGGCGCACCTCCTCTCTGCTCACATCCAACCTGGATCGATATTAGGTTTTAATGCAGACGAGAGCACTGAATCCAGATTCACACAGATATGAGCTAGCCTACCATGAGTTTTATGGTGCTTTCAAGACAACTGGGAACTCTGAAAAATACGAGGTAAAATCATGATGTCAGTGATCTTTAGGTCAGAAAATCAGAGCTCTAGAAAGAGGCCCGAATTCCCAAGTTGGAATTTTGAGTTGGATCTGTTCAAAATTATTTTTCCCAGTCGGACCTCATTTCTTTCCGAGTTCCCAGTTGTTTTGAACGCAATGGTGCAGCTGTAGAACATTTTGAGGATCTGAAGGGCCCATGCCTAATCTTTTCAGCCTCCTGAGGGGGAAGAGGTGGTGTCATGCCTTCTTCATGACTGTGTTGGTGTGTGTGGACTAGAGGTCTTTACGGATCCACCTGTACCCGAATACCCGAGACCCGTGAAGACCTCTAGTCTGGACCATGATAATTCCTTTGTGATATGGTCACCAAGAAACTTGAAGCTCTCGACCCGCTCCACTACAGCACTGTCAATGTGGATGGGGGCGTGCTTGTCCCGTTGTTTCCTGTAGTCCACGATCAGCTCCTTTTTCTTGCTGAAGTTGAGGGAGAGGTTGTTGTCTTGGCACCACACTGCCAGGTCTCTGAATTCCTCCCTATAGGCTGTCTCATCGTCGTCGGTGATCAGGCCCACTGTTGTTATGGTGGTGGTGTTGGAGACGTGGTGTTGGAGACGTGCATGGCCACACAGTCGTGGGTGTGCAGGGAGTACAGGAGTGGATTAAGCACGCACCCCTGATGGGCCCCAGTGTTGAGGGTCAGCGTGAGGGATGTGCAGTTGCCTAGCCTCACCACCTAGGGGCAGCCTGTCAGCAAGTCCAGGATCCAGTTGCAGAAAGAGCTGTTCAGACCCAGGGTTCTGATCTTAGTGATGAGCTTGGAGGGCACAATGGTGTTGAATGCTGAGCTATAGTCAATGAACAACATTCTCACATAGGTGTTCCTTTTGTCCAGGTGTGGGGTGCAATAGAGATTGCGTCATATGTAGATTTGTTGGGGTGATATGCGAATTGGAGTAGGTCCAGGGTTTCTGGGATGATGGTGTTGATGTAAGACATGACCAGCCTTTCAAAACATTTTGGCTACAGATGTGAGTGCAATGGGGCGTTACCTTGGCGTTCTTGGGCACAGGGACTATGATGGTCTGCTAGAAACATGTAAATATTACAAACTGGGTCAGGGAGAGGTTGAAAATGTCAGTGAAAACACTTGCCAGCTGGTCAGCGCATGCTCTGAGTATGCCCCTGTGGCCTTGTGAATGTTAACCTGTTTAAAGTTCTTACTCACATCAGCTACGGAGAGCGAGATCACAATCATCCGGAACATCTTGTGCTCTCATGCATGGTTCAGTGTTGCTTGCTTCAAAGCGAGCATAGAAAGCATTTAGCTTGTCTGGTAGACTTGTGTCACTGGGCAGCTCGCGACTGGGCTTTATTTTGTAATCTGTGATAGTTTGCAAGCCATGCAACAACTGACAAGAGTCAGAGCCGGTGTAGTAGGATTTGATCTTAGTCCTGTATTGACGTTTTGACTGATGGTTTGATGGCTAGTCGGTTAGGTTGTAGGTTGTACCGGGATTTCTCATAAGCATCTGCCGCTCCTAGAAAGCGGCAGCTCTAGCTTTTAGCTCAGTGCGGATGTTGCCTGTAATCCATGGCTTCTGGTTGGGATATGTACATACGGTCACTGTGAGGACGACGTTGTCGATACACTTATTAATGAAGCCGGTGACTGATGTGGTAAACTCCTCAATGTTATCAGATGAATCCCGGAACATGTTCCAGTCTGTTCTAGCGAAACAGTCCTGTAGCTTAGCATCCGCTTCATCTGACCACTTCTGTATTGAGCACGTCACTGGTACTTCCTGTTTTAGTTTTTGCTTGTAAGCAGGAATCAGGAGGATAGAGTTATGATCAGATTTGCCAAATTAGAGGCGAGGGAGAGTTTTGTATGCGTTTCTGTGTGTGGAGTAAAAATGAGGCAAAACGGATTTCAGTTTCTCTGCATTAAAATCACTGGCCACTAGGAGCGCCACCTCTATGTGTGCATTTTCTTGGTTGCTTATGCCCCTATGCAGCTCATTGAGTGTGGTCTTAATGTCAGCCTTGGTTTGTGGCGGTAAATAGACAGCTACGTAAAAATATAGTTTAAAATCCCTCTTGGTAAAGAGGTCTCCAGCTTATCATGAGGTATTCCAACACAGGTGAGTAGAACCTTGAGACGTCCTTAACATTAGAGATCACGCACCAGCTGTTGTTAAGAGACACACACCTCCCCCTTAACCTTACCAGAAACTGCTGTTTGGTCTTGCCGATGCACAGAAAAAACAGCTAGATGTACAGTATATTATCCTTGAACTTGTTCAGCCACGACTCCGAGAAACATAGGATATTGCAGTTCTTCAAGTCCCGTTGATAGAACAGTCTCGAATGGAGTTTGTCTTGTTTGTTCTGTAGTGATTGTATGTTCGCCAAAAGAACAGAGTGTAGAGGAGGTTAATTTACTTGCCGACACAGTCTCGTCAGCGTGTCCGCAAGTCGGCTTTTCTTGCGCAGTCTCTTCCTCCTTTGAGTCCCGGGGATTAGGGCCTGGTCTGGTGCGCTGCCGACCCGTTTAAGTAGAAGTCTTCATCCAAATCAAGGTTAGTGATTGCTGTCCTATGATTGAGTGTAGTCTGGCCCAGGAGTGTGAAGGTGAACTGAAAGGCTCTGGAGCAACGAACCGCCCTTGCTGTCTCTGCCTGGTCGGTTCCCCTCTCTCCACTGGGATTCTCTGCCTCTAACCCTATTACAGGGTCTGAGTCACTGGCTTACTGGTGCTCTTTCATGCCGTCCCTAGGAGGGGTGCGTCACTTGAGTGGGTTGAGTCACTGACGTGATCTTCCTGGTTGGCACCCCCCCCTTGGGTTGTGCCGTGGCGGAGATCTTTGTGGGCTATACTCGGCCTTGTCTCAGGATGGTAAGTTGGTGGTTGAAGATATCCCTCTAGTGGTGTGGGGGCTGTGCCTTGGCAAAGTGGGTGGGGTTATATCCTTCCTGTTTGGCCCTGTCCAGGGGTATCATCGGATGGGGCCACAGTGTCTCCTGACCCCTCCTGTCTCAGCCTCCAGTATTTATGCTGCATTAGTTTATGTGTCGGGGGGCTAGGGTCAGATTGTTATATCTGGAGTACTTCTGTCTTATCCGGTGTCCTGTGTGAATTTAAGTATGCTCTCTCTAATTCTCTCTTTCTCTCTTTCTTTCTCTCTCTCGGAGGACCTGAGCCCTAGGACCATGCCTCAGGACGACCTGACATGATGACTCCTTGCTGTCCCCAGTCCACCTGGCCGTGCTGCTGCTCCAGTTTCAACTGTTCTGCCTGCGGCTATGGAACCCTGACCTGTTCACCGGACGTGCTACCTGTCCCAGACCTGCTGTTATCAACTCTCTAGAGACCGCAGGAGTGGTAGAGATACTCTTAATGATCGGCTATGAAAAGCCAACTGACATTTACTCCTGAGATGCTGCACCCTCGACAACTACTGTGATTATTATTATTTGACCATGCTGGTCATTTATGAACATTTGAACATCTTGGCCATGTTCTGTTATAATCTCCACCCGGCACAGCCAGAAGAGGACTGGCCAGCCCTCATAGCCTGGTTCCTCTCTAGGTTTCTTCCTAGGTTTTGGCTTTTCTAGGGAGTTTTTCCTAGCCACCGTGCTTTTACACCTGCATTGCTTGATGTTTGGTGTTTTAGGCTGGGTTTCTGTACAGCACTTTGAGATATCAGCTGATGTACGAAGGGCTATATAAATACATTTGATGTCCAGAACCTCATTTCGGTAATATGAGAATGGAGGAAATAGTATGTACAAAAAAAGTTAAGATCAGCGTAAAAAAAACGAACAAAATAGCAGTATTGGTCTGGAGCCCGTAAGACGGCAGCTATCCACTGCAGCGCCAGAATGTTAACATTTTGTGAAAACCAAGGTTTTTTTTTTCACCAAGTTGCACATCTCAAAAGGCACCGAGTTGGTGGAATTACCCAGTAGCAATAGTGATACCCATTAGCCAGCAGCTTCCCTGTGATCTGAGACCTATTTAGAAAGATGCTGTCCACCACTCCTAAAAATGAAAACAATTACTTTATTAAGCAACAGAAATGCAACGTTGTGAAAACGTTTATATTTTCTATTTCTGGACATGATCAATAAACTCAGCCACTTACATTGGCAGTGATTCCAAGATGAATTTCTCATAACGGTCATTATATGTTAGGAAACCCTCAGTTTGAATAAATAGCCTGAGCACAATTTATCTATTTATTTTACCAGGTAAGTTGACTGAGAACACGTTCTCATTTACAGCAACGACCTGGGGAATAGTTACAGAGGAGAGGAAGGGGATGAATGAGACAATTGTAAGCTGGGGATGATTAGGTGACCGTGATGGCATGAGGGACAGCTTGGGAATTTAGCCAGGACACCAGGGTTAACACCCCTACTCTCACGATAAGTGCCATGGGATCTTTAATGACCTCAGAGAGTCAGGACACCCGTTTAACATCCCATCCAAAAGACAGCACCCTACACAGGGCAATGTCTCCAATCACTGCCCTGGGGCATTGGGATCATTTTTAGACCTGAGGAAAGAGTGCCTCCTACCAGCCCTCCAACAGCATCTGGTCTCCCATCTAGGGACTGACCAGGACCAACCCTTTTTAGCTTCAGAAGCAAGCCAGCAGTGGGATGCAGGGTGGTATGCTGCTAGCTATCTGTGTTGTCTGTAACTGTTGCCAGCAGAACAGCCAGCCAGCAGAAACATGCAGGCCATTGGGTATAACTGGATAGGATAGAAGGGAACAAGAGAGACTGTTCCTCAGGACTAACTGACTAATTAGGAAAAGATTACTCAGCCCAACTGAGCCTGCGGTTTTCTTATTCTGTCTGCACTGCCTGGCATCTGTGGGCAGAACCCAACTGGCATGTCTCAGGCTGAGCAATATGGCTATAGGGGAAAAGCTATACAAGACTATAGTCCCTAGACAAAATAACTCATTATTCGAAGAGTTTAGTTACAAAACACTATGTCCACCAATTTTTCACATTTGTATTTTTTCCATCAGAAATTATTGCTTATGGGTGCCTTCATGTGTGTGTGTTACTGCTCTCAGATTCTTCATTCATAGATTTTAGATATGGATTAAAATGGATTTTGTTGCAAAACGGTATATATCCATTGTTTAGCTGGAATGGAAAGTTCATGTCCTGTATAGTTGACTGTGATATGTGGTTGTCTCACCTAGCGATCTTAAGATGAATGTATTTACTAACTGTAAGTCGCTCTGGATAAGAGCATCTGCTAAATGGCAAAATATTTTACATAGAGATCTCATATTACTATATTGATAACTTTTCAAAATGTAGTTATTCGTCACATTTGACTGTGTAAAACCTAGTAGTACTACTTATTTCTCAGAGTGAGGTGGATACATAGCTATTTGCTAAAATATTATTATTTGTCTGTCAATGATCAACCCCATGCCAAGATAACATGCGGACCAGACCGGACACGTCGCGTGCGCGAGCGTCGCAAAATAAATGTACAAATCCATGTTTGCACCCACACTGCTCGCGCGCTCCAACGAGCGTCTGCGTTGCCAAGGGCTAAAATAGAACACCTTTCTATTTCTGACGCAGATCGCGCTGCAAGTCCTGCCTCTCCCATCTCCTCATTGGTTTATAGAAGCAGGCACCCACGTGCCATCTCCTCATTGGTTATTAGAAGCAGGTACCCACGTGCCATCTCCTCATTGGTTATACTCACGTGGGTGATTGAAAGACTAAATGTTTTGCCTTGTCGTGGTAAAAGTGTAGATGCCAATCACCATATAAGTTCAAAGATGAAAAAGCCTGGAAGGAGGAGAGATGACTAGAAACGATTCGGTTGGCCGTTTTATGTGTGGATTAAATGTCGGAGTAGAAGACCTTGTGCATTTCAGGTAAAATAACAACTCAATGTTTATATCCCAGGACAAATTAGCTAGCAACAGCAAACTAGCTAAATAGGACAAATTAGCTAGCAAGTGCAAGCTAACTAGCTAAATTGTCATATATACTTTTCGACCTGTCCCCAAATTAATGTAATTGGTTTAGAGTTTGTTTTGATATTTTAACCTGCGTGTCGTGATCGCGTTTGGTGTAGGGGGACAAAATAAATGTATGCACGATAGCGCACGATGGCGCACACGCGCAGCCGCTTTGGGTTCCGTGTAAGGTGATGAAAAAACACATTAATCTCTTTGATAAGTTCTTTATACAATAGAAGGTCATTTACCCACATTTCTAAAAATGAATATATAGCATTTTGGAATGAAACTCTTCATTTATTCTGTATTGAGCAGAGTAGTGAACTCATGACCTCTACAAATGATTCGATCCACCTTTGTACACCAAATGAAATGGACCCTGCTCTGAGTCTGAGCTGGTTCCATCCAGAGTGAAAGGTCTCTGGCTTGCCTTTACAGGGTGTAGAAGCACAATGTTTGCCTTCCTATCCTGTTCTTACACTCATCTCATGGTCCCAGCCGCATAAAAGATGTCCTTTTTAAACCAGCGAGTTGCTGATTCCATTTCCGCTCGTTATTGCGCATTGCACGTACCTCAACAACTCAACGCCTGTATGACTGCACGGTACATAAAGAGAAGGAAATTGTCAAGTCACATAACATCCACAATAGAGTTGGAGCTGTAGATTCCAAAGTCCCAACCTCAATAACCTAACAAGCACTGAGGTTAGGGTGAACCTTCCATGCCTGGACTGAAGTCTGCTGCCCAACCAATATACTATTTTACATATCCAGCACCAGAAAACAGGTGAGAAGTCCACAGACGGGTTGAGGTTATTGACACAGTAACTAGGTCATTGATTAACTCACAGACTTTCCAAAAACACCACTGTCGTTTACCGTCATACCCTACACGTGTCATATGAACTTTTTCTTCACTTAGAAATGGGAAAAGCAGCTGGCACGTACACTGTAGCCGTCTACATTACATTCACGTGGTTGGGTATCTTTCAAATCTATTTCCTCATGTATCTCATAGCCTGATGTCGTGAATGATTTTTATCCAAAGCCCTGCTACATGTTTTGCCATGATGAGAGGGGCAACCCGTCTATGATCCAAACAAAACTCTGAGGGATTTCCACAGGAGCAAATGTAGTTGAATGGATCTTCTGGCCTTTTTGAAATGGTTCTTGGTCTACCCCCACCTCCCTGCTCCCTCAGCCCAGTCCAGTAATCCCAGGAGAAATCAAGCTGTCTGGAGTTACAATCTAATCTAAAAGCCTGGGACAAATGACACACTGGGTGATAAAAACATACATAACACACATGCAACCTGCCCACCCATCTCTGTCTGCCCCATAGAAACATATAGAAACACACACTTATACCAAAACACCACATACACATTCATAAAAACACACCACTCTCAGTTGATGCTTAAATACTGGATTAAAATCGTTTATGGAGAAAAGGTTTAGAGTGCAGGGTGCAGAGAGATTTGTGAGTGGTTTCCATGAACCTGAGAAAGGGGGGTGGGAGAAAGAGAGAGGTAGAGAAGGAGAGAGAGTGGATGAACTGAGGCAGATGAACAGACTGGTGTAGTCAGGGAGGGACACACAGCTGCCCTGAGAGCAGAGAGCAGAAAGCAGAGAGAGGAGAGCGAGGGAGTGGGATGTAATTCCCATGGCTTCAACGGGTGACTCATACCCTACACAGCATGCAAAGTGATGGATGTTTATCATTCCAATGAGGGAGGGAGGGGGCAAGGAGTGTGTGAGAGAGGAGGAAAATTAAGCTTCACTTGGGAGTAGTCTGTGTTTGGGAGGATGTGGAGGGAGGGAACCCAGACTGTGTTGTGTGCCTGCCTGGGCGTCCTCTCCTGGGGTGTGATGTGATGGGGACCGGCGGGTGGAGGGTGGTGGAGTATAATGACGTCAAACAGAACAGAGGAGGGCCACACACACACACACACATCCAATGACAGCCACATCCAGCGCTCTCTGCACCCACTTAATATACCTTTCCCTTGTTGCCATGACGGCTGAGATTCATTGCAGCTCCCTCGTTGCATGCATACATGGCGCTGGGAGCCATGGCGATAGCAGGACAAATTCCATTCTGACACTGCTGACCACTGACCACATGTTGTCACACTGGCCTGGGTGTTATGTTAGTGAATATCCTCCTGCTGCACACACACACACACACACACACACACACACACACACACACACACACACACACACACACACACACACACACACACACACACACACACACACCCATCTATGCCACCTATTTCTCTCGTCCTCTCTGCTCTGAAACATTCAAGGCCTTCCATTCATTATTCAGCTGGTACCGCAATGCAACACTGCCAGTACGCCTGACACCTCAGGATACTCACAGGATATTCTTATTTACTATTTGTCCTGTTATGCTGTCTTATTGTAACCTGGACACTATTTACGATACTGTACCTATCGGTCTGTCCATCTCCTATGTGCCCTGCAGCCCAGGACGTAGTGTTAATTTTTACATTAACACATCCGCCCTGTGTCACCTCATCTCCACCCTACCTTACCGAAGCCATTGAGATGAGATCAACATGCAAATACCTGAGCACTCTGAAAGGTTTTGTGTTATACTATGCAAATGATACACATTTACCTTAGAGAGAGAGAGAGAGAGAGAGAACAAAGACTCTACAGTAGGCTATGACACTATATACAGGTAACTGCCAAAATAATGGAAACAATTGAGTAAATGAGGGATGCAAAGTGTATTGAAAGCAGGTGCTTCCACACAGATGTGGCTCCTGAGTTAATTAACATGCTATCATGCTTAGGGTCATGTATAAAAACCCAAATGATTCTGGAGCAGCACCTGAGACAGTGTTTTCCACCACCATCAATGAAACACCAAATTATGGAATTTCTTGTGGAAGAATGGTGTCGCATCCCTCCAATAGAGTTCCAGACACTTGTAGAATCTATGCCAAGGTGCATTGAAGCTGTTCTGGCTCATGGTGACCCAACGCCCTATTAAAACAATTTAGGTTGGTGTTTCCTTTATTTTGTAAATTACATGTATGTAGTGAACCACTAACCTCGGTAAGATGAATGACATGACATGTTCTCTGAATTGAAAGTGTTATTGTTGTAACGGTGTTCCTCCTCCTCTTCAACTGAAGAGGAGGAGTAGTGATTCGACCAAGGCGCAGCGGGTTGTGAATACATATTGATTTATTTACAAGGCGAACTAAACACACGAAGAACACTTGATATATTACAAAACAACAAAACGATGTAGACAGACCTGGACGACGAACTTACATGAAACACGAAGAAATCACGAACAGGAAAAATGACTACACAAAATGATGAACGCACGAAACAGTCCCGTATGGTGTAACATAGACACAGACACAGGAGACAACCACCCACAACGAACACTGTGAAACAACCTACCTTAATATGACTCTCAATTAGAGGAAACGCAAAACACCTGCCTCTAATTGAGAGCCATACCAGGCAACCCTTAAACCAACATAGAAACAGAAAACATAGACTGCCCACCCAAACTCACGTCCTGACCAACTAACACATACAAAACTAACAGAAAACAGGTCAGGAACGTGACAATTGTGGCCTTAGACAGATTTGAAGATGAATTAATGATGACACTTGAGTGAGAATGGGGCATTAGGAACTGAAACTCTCCAGAGACATTGCACCTTAATCAGACTGTAGTGACAATGACACCAGAACAAAGATTCAGGAAATCACTTTGTGGACACTCAATGTGGTGCCTTCAGTCTATTCCTTCAGATCTGTCTGAGGAAATCAATTATGCTTCCTTCTTTTAAAGCCGTGACTTCCTCCGTGAATGTCTTGGTTACTAATGCTTGATCAAAACCACTCAGAGAGAGACAAAGTAGAGTGGACATGGAGGAGAGATCTCCAGTAGATATCTGACAGAAATAGAACATAGAGAGTGAGAGAAGAAAGAAAAGAGAGTGATTTTCCCGCATGACAATAAATTGAAACAGTTCATTAATAATGATGTCAGTGAAAAAAGAATTCAGGGCTGATTATAATGGGATTTCTCCTGATAGGGAGAGCAACCATGCTGCAATTATAGGAGAAGAAAACAAAAACAATTTGAAACACTCAATAGGGTTTCTGGCACAACACTCCATTACTGAGGCTCATCAGCCAGGAAGAGGCGAAGCGAGAGCGATAACTGGGCCCCAAATCTGCCTTTTCCAGCAGGAAGCGTTTTTCTTCGCTCACCAAGTGAGGAGTTTTGTATAGAGGTCAATGAGAGAATGTTGAATTTGGTTAACAAAAAATGTCTTACCACAAGTTACCTGGTCTAGCCTCGTCATCACTAGTTACCACAGCCACAAAGTCATAATCCCTGCCTATTTACTAAATGTATCTTCTTAAATGTTGATTTTAAACCTAACCCTAACCTTAACCACACTGCTAATGCTATGCCTAACACTAACCTTAAATTAAAACCAAAAAGCAAAAAATACAATGACAATTATACTTTTTTTGCTCACTAAAGTAGTGCACTGGGCCTTTACTAGTCCTGTATTAGCCACTGATATAACCGTCTGTAGAGCCCCCCACCCCCTTCACAGTGGAAGTGAGGGATAGCCTACTGATGAGGTGTGAATGTTCTAGAAGACAGCTGCCATGGAACAGAACAGTGAAACTACTGATTGCGTGAAACTGAGAAAATCTGCATACCCTGCTTTCAACACTCTGATCCTGTTGCTAAAAACAAGTTTGGGCAAGTATCATTGGTCATATCCTGCAGGATCCTGTAACGGCTGTGTGAGCAAACAAGAGAGGTATCCTGGCCCTCTGGCACCCAGTTGAGAGAAAGGGATTGGGGGAGGGAAAGCATCGTCTGTACCAGAGGAGGCTGGTGAGAGAAGATATAGGAGGACAGGCTCATTGTAATGGCTGGAATGGAATCAATGGAATGGTATCAAACATGAGGAAACGCCATTCTGTTAATTCCATTCCAGCCATTACAATGAGCACATCCTCTTATAGCTCCTCCCACCAGCCTCCACTGGTTGGTACCCTATTCACAAAGGTATATTACTTAGAATCTAAATCAAGAATAGCAAAGGCATATAACGCATTCATAACATTTAACCAATTGATCTCCCTATGAAGGAATATAAAATAGTAAATGATTAAATAGCCTAGACATGGTGGCCTACATATAATTACAAAAGATTTTGACTATCGTGGGAAAAGAAGTAGACTACTGCATTTTGCATTCATTCAGAAGAGAGTCAACATAATTTTCGAGGTTTGGCAGCGGTAATTTCATCTTCTGTCGGCTTTGATTGTTGACTTTTCATGAATGAAGAGAAAGGAGAGAATGGGTAATGAATGGTGCCAGCGGGTGACGTCACCTCCAGCGTGACGCCACCACCCATTCATAAAACGGAAAGAGGTGACTGCTCGTGATAGTAATGCTCTCAGAAGAATAACAGCACAACATTGCGCAGGAGCTGCTCAGGATTAACGCACATCCAGCACTCTCTTCGTGTTCTTCAACGCGAAAAACACATTTTTCTTCATTATGGGGGAGAATATGGTTATCATGGATGAACTTTGCGAAATGGATTGCAACGTTTTGAAAAGGTTGTTGAAGGACGACAGTGCGAAATGTCTGGTGCTGGACTGCAGATCATTCCTGGCGTTTAGCGCTGGACACATTCGGAGTGCAGTGAATATCCGCTGTAATACAATCGTGAGAAGGCGAGCAAAGGGCTCCGTGAGTTTAGATCAGATTCTATCCGGTGATGAAGAGGTCAAAGCTCGGCTGAAATCAGGAATGTACTCCGCTGTGATCCTCTACGACGAGAGGACGCCCGACATAGACACGGTTAAAGACGATAGCACAATCACTCTGGTGCTCAATGCATTATACAGAGACACGTTTGGAACTGAAATATTTCTACTAAAAGGTAAGATGATCACAATGCACTTAAGGTTATCAGAATTTAAAACATGCCAAATGCTGACTTTGTTTACAAATATAAATAACAACAATTAAATATCACATCTGTCTCATTATATCTGACAAGTGTGTTATTACCATGTTATACTTTCTCAATCAGTTTAAAATGGTAGGGTACATGTAGTGCCGTTTTGTATTGCTGCACAATTCAACCCACAATGGGCATTAGGCTCTAACAATGATGTAATGCGTAGAGAGCCACATCTGGGTGCACGAGGATGTGCCGCAGTGAGTATCTTGTGATCCTCAACAATTGGTTCATCATCAAGATTTCACAGAACATTTTTATTTGATAATAGTTATTATTGTAAATTGCTCATTATCGCAATGTCATTATCCAAAAGAGATTTAAATGACGCACACGCATTGAAGCGTGAAGTGTTGGCAGAAAATCACACGAGACTATTTCTCAATAAATTATTGGAAGTTAATGGGGAAATGCAAAAACATTTAATCTATTCGAGTATTTAATAGGTTTTCAAATGTAATTAAGGCCTTAACCGTTAGGCATAGGCCTACCCAAATTATAAATGACATAAGAAATTGAAATTCTAATTATGTTCCAAAATGTTTTATGTAATTATTCAGAAATATTTTATTTGGTTGTTATTGAAAAAATGTATGATCTGTAGGCCTATTAAGCTAGGTAGGCCTAATTTGTAAATTATACAGTCGTTTTTTAACGCACACGGCGCGCGATTATTTTATTTTGAGTGTGGCCTGTGATTGGAATATCCTGATGTCTAACGTTAATCTCTTTTCACAGGGGGCTATGATACATTTTTCACGGAGTATCCCGAGTTTTGTTTGAAGACCAAAACGTTATCTTCGTTCTCTACCCAGTCCAGTTTGGACTCCTGTTCTTCCTGTGGAACTCCACAGACGTTGCACCATGACCAGGTAAAGAAGGGTGCCTGTTTATCTCGGGGACCGAGTTTGACTGAATATGTGGCATTGAGTGAAATACTAGGGGACTCGTACATTTTGGCCATCCACTGGTTTCCATCCACTGGTTTCCATCCACTGGTTTCCATCCACTGGTTTCCATCCACTGGTTTCCATCCACTGGTTTCCGGGCTCGATAAGAGCACCAGTTGTGCTTCTGTTTTTTCTCTCCCTGCTGGAAGGGGTGGAGGCCTGTGTGACGAACATTGCCCCGGCCTACCTTCCCTATGCACATCTGTTTTACATAGCCCTTATCGATCATTTCTGCCGTTTGAATCGGGCCCATATCAGCAATGACATAACAGGGCCCAAATCAATAAGCTGTCCGGAGATAAATAACCTGCTGGAGTTCAATCATTGCCATTGGTGATTGGCCGAGATTTATATGACCACATGTCAGACCCTATTGCTGCTACCTTTCTATTAAAATCATTCACATAAAGAGTGCACACTGTAAATTGTATTTATCAAAGCCTTTTAATTTATTGATGATTGCAAATGGTTAATAGGCCCTTTCTCCAGTCCTATTAATTGTGTTAATTTGTGATGTTTGAAAGAGACATTCTGACTGTAAAATTGCCTCTATTCTCTCTTGGCTCTGTATTAATGCCCACGTTGTCTTCTCTGTGTACCAGGCTGGTCCAGTGGAGATTCTTCCCTTCCTGTACCTTGGCAGTGCCTTCCACGCCTCCAAAAAGGACATGCTGGACGGCATGGGCATCTCAGCCTTACTCAACGTGTCCTCTAACTGTCCCAACCACTTCGAGGGGGTCTACCAGTACAAGTGCATTCCTGTGGAGGACAACCACAAAGAGGACATCAGCTCCTGGTTCATAGAAGCCATTGAGTTTATCGGTAAGTTTCAATTAGAAGAATACATGGGACCTGTCCCGAATGACACCCTGTTCCCTATAGTGCACTTCTTCTGACCCGAGTCAAAGTAGTGCACTAAAAAGGGAATACGGTGCCATTTGGGACACAGGCTAATGCAACTTAATCATCATCACCATGAGCAGAAGGAGAATTACTTGGTCCATGGTGGTCCCCGTAGGACCCAGCTGCCGCATAGCCCAGTAGAATGTTAATTAGGTCATGTGATTTGAAGGTTGTCTTTTCGCAGGGACGAGATTGTTACTTTAATTGATGGCTCTTCAGGAACATGTTGTACAGATGGCTCCTTTGGTAATTAATGCTAGTGCATGAGTAATGGTCGGCAGTATCTTTCAACCCTGGGTGGCGTAATGCATTTGACAGAACATTTTCATTTCATGCTAGGTAATAGCCTATCTGACGGGAGAGCATTTTAGAATAAATAATTGGTAATAAATAGAGAGTAAATCATGTGCTCATGCAGAATCTCAGTGTGTGTGTTGCCCATGCTCAAAATGCTTTGTTGATATGGACGACGGAGGGAGAGGAGTGCTGAGCTATAGTTATTGCGGTACTCCAATGGTTAGGGATTACCATGAGGGAGGACATGAGGGCGTAGCTCCGAGAGGTTCCATCTTGGTAGAATACACACACATGAAAGCCTCTGCACTGTTCTGTGGAGACCCCAGTAGGCTTGGAGGTGTGTGTGTGTATATAAGCGTGTACGGACTTGAATGCGTCAGAGCTAGCTGCTTAGGGAGTCTGACTCATCCACTGTTCTTGGGCGCGCCGCATCGTTAGTTGGAGTTACCTGTGTGTGTGTGTGTGTGTGTACGCGAGAGATCACGACTGCACTTGTATAGAAGTGTATACCACATTTCTATGTTTTAATTTATTATTTATGAAATTCTATCTATGTGGAAATATGTGTGTATTACTACTCAAAATGGCCACCACGAGCCACCAGAGCAGCTTCAATGCGCCTTGGTATAGATTCTACAAGTGTCTGGAACTCTTGGAAGGATGCAACACCATTCTTCCATGAGAAATTCCATAATTTGGTGTTTTGTTGATGGCGATGGAAAACGCTGTATCAGGCGCCACTCCATAATCTCCCATAAGTGTTCACTTGGGTTGAGATCTGGAGACTGACGTGCACACACGCACATGCAAGCGTGCACACCCTAAACCCCTAACCCTAATTGTAAACCTAACCCCTAAGCCTAAAATAGCCTTTTTCCTTTGAGACCCCCCTTTCAAAGTCACCGATATCTGTTCTTCTAGTCATGGTAGCCAAAATAATGGGCAATTGGGAATATTTATACCTGACCCTAAGCATGATGGGATGTTTTAATTGCTTAATTAACTCAGGAACCACACCTGTTTGGAAGCACCTGATTTCAATATACTTTGTATATTCCTTTATTTTGACAGTTACCTGTCCATTTGCATGTCTTTTCTCTTGGGTGCATAGTGTTGCTGTTTGTGTTTTATAGGGCTACAGAGTAATATATTGCTTATAAGACACTGAGGTGTAAGAGGCTTTTGTGGGGGGGTGTCTATCATCAAAGCTTATGGACCATGACAACAGATCATCCTGAGCACTATGTATTACCTATCCTGTACATATCAATATCCTGGAGTCAGTTCTGAACCCCCTATCTCTTTGTCTCTCTTCAGACTCGGTGAAAGACTCTAACGGGCGTGTGCTGGTGCACTGCCAGGCGGGCATCTCTCGCTCTGCCACCATCTGCCTGGCATACCTGATGAAGAAGAAGCGTGTTCGCCTGGACGAAGCCTTTGAGTTCGTCAAGCAGCGCCGCAGTATCATCTCCCCTAATTTCAGCTTCATGGGTCAGCTGCTGCAGTTCGAGTCCCAGGTGCTGGCCACATCGTGCGCGGTGGAGGCCGCCAGCCCCTCGGCAGCCAGCCTGGGCCCCAAGTCTTCCTCCACCCCCACCTCACCCTTCATATTCAGCTTCCCCGTCTCCGTGGTAGCACATGGCCAGCCCAGCAGCCTGGCCTACCTGCACAGTCCAATCACAACCTCGCCCAGCTGCTGATGCCCTGCCCCCACAGACAGACATCGACACTGAACTGACCCAGGGGGCTCCTGTCAGCCCCATTTCTCTCACTATCCAGGGCAGAGAGAGAGAGAGTTTCTCTTCTCCTAACTGGTAGAAGCTGAAAGGTCAATTGACAATGAAAAACTGAGGGTGCCTATGCTGCTGCCTGGCTCAAAAACTGTATAGAATATGACACACACACTCATTAATCACTATTTGGTGAACATTAAATAAGCTTTTTCTGAAAACAGGCTCAAGGAGATATGCAGTTCCTGTGGTTTAGTGCGAAGGACGGAGCGGCAGACTTCTAAGTTGCAGTCCATCTCTTTCATTTCCTGTTGAGTTTTCCAAAGCCCCTCCAGTCCTGCTGAGAGGGGTGAATGGCCATGAGCAGAGATGCAGAGAAAAGGAAAGAGCAAAGAGGGGAGGGGGAGAAAGAGAGAAAGAGCGCTCAGTCCTTTAGTCGCTTCCTGATGGAGAGCAGGAGGCTCTTCAGTTGTGACAGGTGCTCTACTAGCGTCCTGTCCGGCTTCCTGTCCTTGACATCCCCATCCTATCTCCCATGCGCCCCCTCCTCCCCTGAAGCAGGACTGCTGATGAATGAGAGAATAAAAGCGTCCCCCATGCGGAGGTGGAGAGGCCGTTGAGATAAAGAGACAAGCTTTCTGAGACGGTGCCAAATGAACGTCTGAGCCCCTGCTACATAGCCCGGGCAACCCCTGGTCTTCCATGTAATACGCTCGGTCGGATGGACAGATAGGCTTTTGAGGAGAAAGTTCATTTTTTTCTGTTTGTTGGTCAGTGCCTTGTTCAGAAAAGGTATAGGATGTTTTTTCCGGCGCTTTTGGATGTGCTCAAGTGCCCCAGCGCCTTTCCTTTCCAAACAGACTGAGGCAGATGAACTGGGAAATCTCTAAACAACAACGTTTCACGTCAACACTGCAATACAGACAATGTAATCCCATCCGTTCCTCTCCCCCAAGTAGAGCAATAATCCGTTTCTCTCTCTTCCCAGTTGCCACCAAAGCACTACATTGTGTTGGGATCATGTTTTTTAGCTTCATATGTGCATTCACTCATCGATACAGACCGGATATTTCAGAGGTGTTTTTTTGCCTTACAAATAATTATTTTTTTGAATTCTCAAGATAAGAATGTGTTGTTTTTCATCCTTGTATGGGGGCATGTTATTGTCTGTTACATAGGTACTCTTTCTGTCCAGACAATAGATGTTGATTGGTCTAATTCTTGTTGAAAGACGGAGACTTAATTGCGAACTGACCTATGAAAGCTGAAGCTGACTAGTTTTTTTGTCTTGTCACTGTTACTCCACCAATGTCTAGTAGATCCAGTCTACTTTCTAATTGGGATGATTTCCCAGCTACGCACAAACACCCCTAAGAAACAGACACTGGGATATCAGACATCACTGGGAAAAGATAAGGTAGAAAACTGCTTGTGTGTGCTGCCACTGGACTGACTCCTGAGAAATGGTTCATTGTTTTCCTTTTCATGTTAAACAGACAGTTCTCTGAGCGTTTGAGACTAAATATTGCCTGGAAGCATTGGCCTAGGTGACGATCAGAGCCAGGAGCAAAGGCTTCTGGGGAAACAGGATTTATTTCCCCTCTTTTTTGAAGAATGTTGGCACCTTTTATAGAGCACTTTTAAGTGATGCAATACTGTATTATTTAATTGGTTTGCACATTATTGTTATACCAGGTGGTAACTGATTACTTTTCATACACTCATTATGTTGTTTTCTTCTTGAGCAAGGGTATGTAAATGATATGAAGATGAGAGGCGTTCTCTGGTCCACAATCATTGAA
The DNA here is from genome assembly GCF_029448725.1 of Salvelinus fontinalis. NCBI lineage: Eukaryota > Metazoa > Chordata > Actinopteri > Salmoniformes > Salmonidae > Salvelinus > Salvelinus fontinalis. The sequence goes on from NC_074685.1 coordinate 33,112,278, forward strand.
TAATGCAATACTTTTTACCTGTGTCAAGTGAAATGCTGTTGTCTCCTTATGGCAGTATCATTCATCAATTTAACATTTTTAAAAACGTTTTGGGTTCAATTGTAAATGCTTTATTTATTTCTAAAATTCCATTGTTAAATACAACATTGTTCTTAAAAAAAAAATTCTCTTTGTCTTATTTGCATGAAACATCATACATGGGATCTGGGAGGGCTACATAGTGGTGGTAGTTCTATATTCATGAACACTTTCTTACACAAACACCTTGGTCATAAACAGGCAGATGACTCATATTCAAATACAACCTTGAATTTAAACATTTTTGATAGTTCTAATCACCAGATCATAATTGCAATCACAGGTAATGTATCAAAATAATCAAAGGCCTACTTACCATCAAAATCACCTCACAAGGAAAAGGCTGGTGTTTAGATGTAGCCAGTCTTAGACGATGTAGCCATTTTTGCCACAAAACTTGATGGATTGTGATGGTCTGTTCATAACCGGTGTTGGTCCCTTCAGTGCAATGACCAGAATAGGGTTCGAGGAGCTGTGTTGCGTTTCCCAACATTAATGTAGGGTTATAACACCCCCTAGTGTGGGATCTTAATACTTCGCATCCTCTTAAAACTCCATAGAAATCAAATGACATTTTAAACAGTGTAAACAGTGAAATGCTTACTTGCAGAGAGAGAGAAAAATAATGACGCGAGGAATAAATACAGAATGAGTAGCGATAACTTGGCTATATACACGGGTACTAGTACTGAGTCGATAAGAGCATGTTAAAGGTTTTTGAAAAGAAAACCTCTTGAAACTGCTTTTTATCTATCAGAATATCTTCACTCTGTCTGGAAACAAGATCTAATAGTGCTCAGAGACCATACTATTTAACAATATAAAGATTTTGATCAGTTTCCCCAAATACCTGAGGGGAAATGTCATTACCATCAAGTCATAAAATGGGACATTTTAGTTGAAAATGAAATCACAGAAAGTGTTTTTTTTTGTTTTTTTTACAATTTGGAAGTTTTCTTAATTATATGTATTCCTCGTTGTCGTTTGCATTTTTACAATATTTGGTTTGTAAATAGCAGGGATTCTAGCATGCTAACTCCAGTTGAACAGCTAGCATACAATGCATCCTAAATGCACATAAATAAAACATCATTTCAAAAATCTAACATCATTTCATGAAATTAGAGCCTATTTGGTAATGACGTACAATATTATCTTCACAAGTCATATTTACCTTTCTTTTTCTATCCTTCCCGGCATCAACATTTGAATCTCCCTCCAAGACATCCATGTGCTCCACGGTCACTATTTATAACCATAGTAACCAAGTACACAAACTTTAGAAAAATATTATCATTATGTAATCAAATCAAATCTTATTGGTCACATACACATGGTTAGCAGATGTTAATGCGAGAATAGCAAAATGCTTGTGCTTCTAGTTCCCGACAGTGCAGTAATATCTAACAAGTAATCTAACAATTCCCCAACAACTACCTAATACATACAAATCTAAAGGGATGGAATAAGAGTATATACATATAAATATATGGATGAGCGATGACCAAGCAGCATAGGAAAGATGCAATAGATGGTATAAAATACAGTTTATACATATGAGATGAGTTATGTAAGATATGTAAACATTATTAATGTGGCATTATTTAAAGTGACTAGTGATCAATTTATTAAAGTAGTCAATGATTCGAGTCTGTATGTAGGCAGCAGCCTCTCTGTGTTAGTGATGGCTGTTTAACAGTCTGATGGCCTTGAGATAGAAGCTGTTTTTCAGTCTCTCGATCCCAGCTTTGATGCACCTGTACTGACCTCGCCTTCTGGATGGTCCTTCATGATCTTTTTGGCCTTCCTGTGACATCGGGTGCTGTAGGTGTCCTGGAGGGGAGGTAGTTTGCCCCCGGTGATGCGTTGGGCAGACCGCACCACCCTCTGGAGAGCCCTGCGGTTGCAGGTGGTGTAGTTGCTATACCAGGCGGTGATACAACCTGACAGGAGGACCTCAATTGTACATCTGTAAAGGTTTGTGAGGGTTTTAGGTGCCTCCTCTTGCGCCTTCTTCACCACACTGTCTGTGTGGGTGGACCATTTCAGTTTGTCAGTGATGTGTACACGAGGAACTTCCACAGTTCAATCTTGGTTTCATCAGAACAGAGAATCTTGTTTCTCATGGTCTGAGAGTCCATTAGGTCTGAGAGTCCTTAATTCCAAGAGGGCTGTCATGTGCCTTTTACTGAGGAGTGTCTTCCGTCTGGCCACTCTACCATAAATGCCTGATTGGTGGAGTGCTGCAGAGATGGTTGTCCTTCTGGAAGATTCTCCCATCTCAACAGAGGAACTCTGGAGCTCTGTCATAGTGACCATCGGGTTCTTGGTCACCTCCCTGACCAAGGCACTTTTTCTCTGATTGCTCAGTTTGGCAACCAGCTCTGTGAAGAGTCTTGATGGTTCCAAACTACTTCAAATTAAAAATGGAGGATACTGTGTTCTTGGGCACCTTCGATGCTGCAGAAATGTTTTGGTAACCGTACCCAGATTTGTGCCTTGACACAATCCTGTCTCAGAGCTCTACGGACGATTCCTTTGACCTCATGGCTTGGTTTTTGCTCTGACATGCACTGTCAACTGTGGGACCTTATATAGACAGGTGTGTGCCTTTCCAAAACCTTGTCCAATCAATTGAATTTTACACAGGTAGACACCAATCAAGTCGTAGAAACATGTCAAGCATGATCAATGGAAACAGGATACACGTGAGCTCAATTTCGAGTCTCATAGCAAAGGGTCTGAATAATTATGTAAATAAGGTATCTGTTTTTTATTTTTAATACATTTGCAAACATTTCTAAAAACCTGTTTTTGCTTTGTCATTATGGGGTATTGTGTGTAGATTGATGAGGACATTTAAAAAAAAAAAAATTAGAATTAGGCTGTATTGTAACAAAATTTGGAAAAAGGGAAGGGGTCTGAATAATTTCCAAATGCACTGTAACTGTTTGTTGCAGTATGCTTTGTGTACTTCACCAGACTGAGGATTTGTGATGAAATAAAGGTGTGGTTGAATTTATTCTACCACTGTGTCTTCTTACTGTATCAACCTTTAGGCCTATATATCACAGTCACATGGCATTTGAATTAACAGGTTATAGAGCAAACAACGCAATTTTCACATCACATAGGTTGTAATATGGCTTTTCTTCTGGCTTCCCCAGTGATTTTACCCACGCACTGATCGGTACCGATTGCCATGCAGTAGCAGAGAGAAGTCTATGACTTGGAGTCTTTGAAGAGTCAACGCAAAAAGGGTCAATGCAGACAGTCCAGGCAATTTATTGGATAAAATCTTTAGATTTACCAGTGCGTCAATCTAAGTAGCATAATAAAAAAAATCCCCATCAACATCGGTCTGTTTAAACTAGAGATGTGTTTATTTTTTATTTTTACATGGCCTGTGTGTCAATCAACAGCATCCGCTTATGTCGGCCTTCAGCATCTGCGGTAGAAGGTGACAGAGCTACAGCAGTGTTTGTCAGACCATGAGACATCCCGAAAATTGGTCTTCTCACGAAAATGTCTGTAGCGGCTGAACGGTTTGGCCTACACTCTATGAAAGACAATTCTCTCAAGAATAAGGTGTTCTCTGTTTTGCTCTACAACCCCCACGTCGTCGGTAACACTGATGTGCTAACTTCTGTCTGTAGTTTCCAAACCGTTTGGGCTACAAACTAATATGACCCCGCTTTTTGATCTACGACCCCCACAAGTGTCACGGGACTCGTCCGAAGGTAACCCATTCAAATGGTTGGAATTATGGAGTTTTGTGCCGACAAAAAAATTGTAAAAAAAAAAATATTTTTCAATTTGTATTTAACTAGACAAGTCAGTTAAGAATTCTTATTTACATTGACGGCCGACGCTGGGCCAATTGTGCGCCGTCATGGGACTCCCAATCACGGCCGGTTGTGATACAGCCTGGAATCGAACTAGGGTCTGTAGTGCCTTAGACCGCTGCGTCACTCGGGAGATGTATATACTGTTTACATTTCCTGAGCATTCTTATATCTCCTAGATAGAGGACAGACACTTTAAAACCTTATTCCTTATGATTTATTTTTTGACTGTCATCTTTGCCATTTATGAATGTGTTATTCAATGCGTTTCTATGGGCTATAGTAGTAGGTCAAATTCAATATTTTTTTCATACCTAAAGGGGTCTTACAATTCCAAATCAAATAGCTACATGATCCATGGTATGACCATCTTAAAACAATTTCAGATGTTAGCTTAGTAGAACATCCCCACCACCTCTGCCCAATTAGCTGAATTCCATAGGTTAGGGCTTATTTTATCTATTTCAATTGACTGATTTCTTTACATAAACTGTAACTCAGTGAAATCTTTGAAATGGTTGCGTTGACATTTTTGTTCAGTATATTTAAACTAACTATTTAGCAGTCTTATGGCTTGGGGGTAGAAGCTGTTCAGGGTCCTCTTGCTTCCGGACTTGGTGCATTGGTACCATTTGCTGTGTCGTAGCAAAGAGAACAGTATGACTTGGGTGGCAAGTATCTGACAATTCTGACACCGCCTGGTATAGTACTGTGCCATACGCACTACCCTCTGGAGCACCTTGCGGTCGGATTCCAAATAGTTGCCATACCAAGCTGTGATGCAGCCAGTCAAGATGCTCTCAATGGTGCAGCTGTATAGCTTTTTGAGGATCTGAGGCCCCATGCCAAATCTTTTCAGCCTCCTGAGGGGGAAGAGCCGTTGTCGTGCCCTCTTCACGAATGTGTTGGTGTGTGTGGACGATGATAATTCCTCAGTGATGTGGACTGCAAGGAACTTGAAGGTCTCGACCTGCTTCACTACAGCCCTGTTGATGTGAATGGGGGCGTGCTCGGCCCTCCGTTTCCTGTAGTCCACAATCAGCTCCTTTGTCTTGCTGATGTTGAGGGAGAGGTTGTTGTCTTGGCACCACACTGCCAGGTCTCTGACCTCCTCCCTGTAGGCCATCTCATCGTTGTCAGTGATCAAGCCTACCACCGTGTCATCTGCAAACGTAATGATTATGTTGGAGTCGTGCACGGCCACACAGTCGTGGGGTGAACAGGGAGTACAGGAGGGGATAAGCACGCACCCCCAGGGGGCCCCCGCGTTGAGGGTCAGCGTGGCGGATGTGTCAGCGTGGCGGACCTTGGGGCAGCTCCTCCGGAAGCCTAGGATCCAGTTGCAGAGGGAGGTATTTAATCCCAGGGTCCTTAGCTTATTGATGAGCTTTGAGGGCACTATGGTGTTGAATGCTGAGCTGTAGTCAATAAACAGCATTCTAACGTAGGTGTTCCTATTTCCTGGTGGGAACGGGCAGTGTGGAGTGCATTAGAGATTGCGTCAGCTGTGGATCTGTTGGGGCGGAATGCGAATTGGAGTGGGTCCAGGTTGTCTGGGATGATGGCGTTGATGTTAGCCATGACCAGCCTTTCATAGCATTTCATGTGAGTGCTACAGTGCGATTTAGACAGGTTACCTTGTCGTTCTTGGGCACAGGGACTGCGGTGGTCTGCTTGAAAACATGTAACTATTACTGACAAGGTCAGGTAGAGGTTGAAAATGTCAGTGAAGACATGGCAGCTGGTCAGTGCATGCTCTGAGTATGCGTCCTGGTAATCCATCTGGCTCTGCGGCCTTGTGAATGTTAACCTGTTTAAAGGTCTTACTCACATTTGCCATGGAGAGCATGATCACGCAGTCGTCCAGAACAACTGGTGCTCTCATGCATGGTTTAGTGTTGCTAGCCTCAAAGAGAGCATAGATAGTATTTAAAAGGTTGGCTTGCGTCACTGGACAGCTCGCGGCTGGCTTTCCTTTTGTATTCCATGATAGTGTGCAAGCCCTGCCACATCCGACAAGCGTCGGAGCCGGTATAGTAGGATTCGATCTTGGTCCTGTATTGGTGCTCTGCCCGTTTGATGGTTCATCGGAGGGCATAGCAGTATTTCTTATAAGTGGCCGGATTAACAGTCCTTTAGCTTAGCATCCGCTTCATCTGACCACTTCCATTTGAGAGCGTCATTGGTACTTCCTGTTTGAGTTTTTGCTTCTAAGCAGGAATCAGAAGAATAAGAGTTATGGTCAGATTTGCCAAATGGAGGGCGAGCTTTGTATGTGTCTCTGTGTGTGGAGTAAAGGTTATCTAGTGAGTTTTTTTCACTTCTAGCTTCGCCTCTAAATCACATTGTAGGAGTTTGTTGGCTATAATGATGACATCATGGGGGACGAACCTGGAGCTCAAAATCAAATCAAATTTTAATGGTCACATACACGTGTTTAGCGAAAAGCTTGTGTTTCTAGCTCCGACAGCGCAGTAATATCTAACAATTTCACAACATACCCAAAACACACAAATCTAAGTAAAGGAATGGAATTAAGAATATATAAATATATGGATGAGCAATGTCAGGGCGGCATAGACTAAGATACAGTAGAATAGAATCTAGTATATACATATGAGATGAGTAATGCAAAATATGTCAAAATTATTAAAGTGACTAGTGTCAGGTTGTTAAAGTGGCCAGTGATTTCAAGTTTATGTATATGGGCAGCAGCCTCTGTGTTAATGATGGCTATTTAACAGTCTGATGGCCTTGAGATAGAAGTTGTTTTTCAGTCACTCGGTCCCAGCTTTGATGCACCTGTACTGACCTCGCCTTCTGGATGATAGCGGGGTGAACAGGCAGTGGCTCGGGTGGTTGTTGTCCTTGATGATCATTTTGGCCTTCCCGTGACATCAGGTGCTGTAGGTGTCCTGGAGGGCAGGTAGTTTGCCCCCGGTGATGCTTCCCACCCTCTGGAGAGCCCTGCGGTTGCGGGCGGTGCAGTTGCAATACCAGGCGGTGATACAACCCGTCAGGATGCTCTCAATTGTGCATCTGTAAAAGTTTGTGAGGGTTTTAGGTGCCTCCTGTTGCACCTTCTTCACCACACTGTCTGTGTGGGTGGACCATTTCAGTTTGTCAGTGATGTGTACGCGAGAAACTTGGAAGCTTTCAACCTTCTCCACTGCGGTCTCGTCGATGTGGATAGGGGGGTTCTCCCTCTGCTGTTTCCTGAATTCCACAATCATCTCCTTTGTTTTGTTGATGTTGAGTGAAAGGTTATTTTCCTGGCACCACACTCCCAGAGCCCCCACCTCCTCCCTGTAGGCTCTCGTTATTGTTGGTAATCAAGCCTACTACTGTTGTGTCATCTGCAAACTTGATTGAGTTGGAGGCGTGATTGGCCACGCAGTAATGGGTGAACAGGTAGTACAGGAGGGGGCTGAGCACACACCCTTGTGGGGCCCCAGTGTTGAGGATCAGCGAAGTGGAGGTGTTGTTTCCTACCGTCACCACCTGGGGGTGGCCTGTGAGCATATCCCCTCCATATATGTATAGGCCGATACACTATGCATAATAAACACATCATCATACAAGCTCTAGGTCCATCCACATCATCTAGCAGAGAATACAATTTAGCTCTGTGTGACAAACAGGAGGATAGATTGCTTGGTTTGACCAACTGATTTCTAATGGGCCTTCTGAATGAGAGGATTGATTAAACATCCGTCTTTTCCTGCATGGGATCGCTGAGGTAATGGTCAACTCTGTCCTCACACCTATTCATCTCCCCCACTTTGCAGGAAATCAATTACCCTCTACAGGAATGCAAAGCATGGACAATACTGTTTCAGTGTCTAGTGAATTTTACCCTCTCCAGGAATGCATAGCATGGACAATACGGATTTAGTGTCTCGTGAATTTTACCCTCTACAGGAATGCATAGCATGGACAATACTGTTTCATTGTCTAGTGAATTTTACCCTCTCCAGAAATGCATAGCATGGACAATACTGTTTCATTGTCTGATTAATTTTTCCTCTAGACATTTCCATGAATGTCCTGTACAGTATGTAGTGTAGCCAAAACAAGGCCCTGCTCCTTAAGCGGGACACTTATATGCTGTGCACTTAACTTCAACAAAAGCCATTCATAGTCTAACATTAAGACCGAACAATCTTCAGTGAACTACTTCATTGTGAGAAAAGTAGCAGGGAATAGGCATTGGTCGGATGTGAAGTTATGTACTTTATTAAGACTTTACAACACTGAGGAGTGTTACATTAGTCTGCCGATCAGCTGTGAGTGGGTCATTGCAGTATCTTTCAGCACCAGGAAAACAAAATGAACCGGTGACAAAATAAGAACTGTAGTAGGAAGTAGGTAGCGGCAGCGAGGCTCTCTCCAGGCGCTGTTGGTCTGAAGGAACGCGGAGTGGAGATTGAGACGGTTCCATCCCAAATGGCACCCTGTTCCCTATATAGTGCATAACCTTTGACCAATGCCAATATGTACTATATTGGGTTTAGGGTGCCATTTGGGACACAGAAATTCCATTTGGGAATCACTCCAGGCTGTAGTAACAGATGCGTTAACATTCCGGTCAAAGCACAGGCAGTTATGGAGGACTAGTTATCCTAGCAGTGGAAACAATAGGGAAAGCACAGTACCACAGCAGCAAGAGGCAGATAGAGGCCAGCTAGTGAGAGGAGACCGAGACACTGTCTTTCAATTCAAATCAGCCACTACTACTTCTGTCGCTTCAAACTGCTATTTCCCAGAGGATGGTAGACAAATCTAGCAGGAAGTAAGAAAAGTGATTGTTTACGCCTCAGGAAGAGGACAAAGAGCAGAGGGACGAATATGGCAAATAGTGACTAAGAAAAGATGAACACGCAGCTGCAAACAGTTCATACAGGTACAATCTTAATAGGGTACAATTGAGAAACTCACTCAACTAAAAAAGATCTATTTCATCCAAGAAAAAACCCAAAGCATAAAAGATCCACAAAAACCCCCACTTAATTTACAGTACTAATACAGTCCACTCTTCATCCGTTAACAACATGGTGAGCTTTACAAAGGCATCGTCTGCTACACACTGTACAATACTGGACATCTTTTTTTCAACGTTATTTTCAATTAATTTTCAAATAACTTAAAAATCATTCCCGTTAAAAAGTGCAAATCCATTAAAAGATGAGCTTGACTGGATGGGCAATGGTCATGAAAAGTCCGATGTTCAGTGTTTTCTTGTGCAAAGTAATGTTATAATAATACAAATAATAGTAGTTATAAGAGTAATACAGGTGTCATAGCTTGCTGTACTTTCTCACATAACTCCATTCGAGTCTCAATCCCACTTGCTTTTTGTTCCCAATCTGAAACCTTTTAGAGGATGTTCCATCAAATCCAGGAACGGAGAGAAAACCCTTAATGGTCCCAGAGAGGAATACTATATATCACCTCAACGTAAAAAAAAATCAGAAAGGGGTCGAAAAACCGGCAGGTCCCCCGTTTTGACATGGTCCCATTATAGTGTACACATCTCTAAAAACAAAGTCAAAACAATAACGTAAAACCAACATGAAAATATCACAAAATAATACAGAGCTAATATCATAAATGAGGTCTAATGCTTTTATGTGTTTTTTGCTTAAAATATTAGTGTGCTGGAGAGGAAAGAGAGAGGCCATTGGTTGTCTTTTTAGTAACACATGATCTGTGTCCGGGGTCTGTATACGGCAGCTTCTCTTGCCAGGCTTGTTGAAGACACATGGCTTGGAGTGAGGCTAGTATATGCACTACTACACCCACCCTAATCTCTATCCCTGTCTGAGGGATAGGTAGAGGAGCCTCTGCCAGGCTTCATTAGGGCAGCTAACACTCAGGTAAAGGCAGACTGGCACGGGTCCTCATCACAGACCCTAACTGCTTATCAATGAGCTGTGAGTCCCCATCTCTAACCTTAACCACTAACCAATGAGCTGTGAGTCCCCATCTCTAACCTTAACCACTAACCAATGAGCTTTGAGTCCCAATGTCTGACCTAACCATTATCCACTTGGTTCTCTCTATTTGGCCTTAACCAGTGACAACAAAGGGCAACCATGAGCGAGAGACTGTGAGATGGGCACTAGGGGGCGACAACATGACTCGAGAGACGATTCCCCGGGAAGGCAACATTTTCATGTAAACACGGAAGTAGGATGAGGAAGGAATAAATGGGTGGTGGTTGTGAGAAACTGGTCGTTTATAGTGAAATGGAATAACAAAAAAAGAAGTGGAGGAAAGAAATCTTTCCATTGGTGTAGAGTTGAGTTAAGGGGCTGGGGTTTGTCCCGGCTCAGCCCAGAATGTGTGAAGTGTTTCTGGTAAGAGTCTCTGTGGTTGGTTCTTTCCCAGTAAAGGTGGGTGTGAGTTGGTCTGGATCAGTCTGGACTAGGACTTCTGTTCTTCTCCGGCTGTGGATGAGGGTGTGCTCTCTGGCTTCAGGATCTGATATGTGATTAGGTACTCTGGGTACGCCTGAGGAATACAGTGGGAGAGGACAGTCATTGTCATTATAAACATCAACCATACAGTCAACACATCTACAGTATGTGCTTTTCGACAGACGTGCACCGTGGAACCATGGCTCTTGTGAAAGGTGTGTGTGTGTGTTAGACTGACCTGTTCTCCTCTGTAGATTACGTACTCTGCGTAGGCCAGTCCATTGACGCTGGGCCGGCCAATCACAGAGTGGTGTCCAGGGGGGGCGTGGGCCATCTTCATGGCACTGAACTGGAGGAAGGACTTACCCAGGGTCACCCTGCAGAACAACAACTGCCTGCAACACACAATAACCCAACACACACACACACACATACATATTAGAACAAAACACACACCTGCCTGTAATAAACAACTTAACACACGCCAGAACATTACACACAACTTGAGATCCTTCATAACACACACATCAGAAGAGCACATACCACTGGCTGCAATACACAACACCAGAAACAGCAGCATACACACAGCCTCTGCTTGCAGAACAGGCTACACATCACACATCATTAAGGAACGTCTGGAGTGAGTCTGACCTGTGGCAGACGTAGCAGGAGCGGTCTTTGTGAGTGGGGCAGCCCGTGCCCCCTCCTATCCCGTACACGTACTGGTTACTCTTGGAGGAGTTCTCTGCAAAATAGATGCCCGCGCCGAACATGCCCCCGATGTAGGCATGCCGCTCGTCAAAACCCTTATGGATGATGGCGTTGATGAATGGAGAGCCTGGCAGAGGAAGAGTGGGGGGGGGGGGGACCCTCATTCAGAAACAAAAGTTGTAAGAGAATTGTCTCTCTTCAACAGAAATGATAGGTAAATGGTAGAGGTAGCGGGGAAATGAAACACTACCGTGGAAGAGCATGCGCTCGTTGTGGTGGTTGTGGTTTTCGTCAGCGATCTCTTTCTGTCTGTGCGAGTACCTCTCCCTCAACTTCTTGTTCACCACCTTCTGGATCTACAGACGGACAGATCTTCCAGTCTTATTACCGGTGTTATTAGAGAGGGATCTGGGGAGGTCGTCTCCTCTCCAGACGCCTACGACTCACCTTTAGGATGTTGTACCTGCTGAAGACCCCACCTGCGTTGCCCCCGTCCTGGTGCTCTCGGATCGTACTTTGCAACTGTGAGGACGGTAAAGACAGAGCTGTCATGACAGAGCTTTTGGTCCGATGTCCTCACTTCTCCTAAGTCTACCATGTCCACTTCTAACACTGATAGAATCTAAATGAACGAAGGCCTGTTTTCGATTGTCCGTTTGTTTGAGGAAATGATCTGCGTCGCTGCGCTGCCGACTGAGCAAGTAGCCCCCCGGACCAAACCAGAGCTACGTCTGCAGTGTTCACATGGTAGAGGAGAGCTATAGTTATAGCACATACCTCCTCCTCTACAGACTGGAACTCCTTATCGTCAGTGGCCAGGTCTATGAGCACCGTACCCTGACTGGCACAGTGGAACGTGAGGTACGGGTTAGCACCTGGAGCAGAGGGACGAGAACACAGCATATGAAAAGAATTCATCCTGTGAAATTGTATCAGGTAACAATGTAAATACCCGCACCAAAGCCCACTACCTTATCCTCCAACGAAGACGTTTCTCTATAAATTGCCTAATTGACCTTTTGTCCACTGTACTTGTTTTATGCATACATAGATTTGCTTTATGCATACATAGATTTGTTTTCAGTGTCTCAACTCACTTTGAATGGTCCACAATGTGGTTTCAAAATATTTGTAAAAATCTGTCTTTTGTATTACTGCGTCATAGTGGAGTGACACTTCAATACATTTGTCGAACTCCAGGAGAAACCCCAATAACAGAGCTAAAGGGGGTGTCCTCTGAGTAGCAGGCTGTACTGAGAGACATTGGGTATGGGTAAGCAGCAGTGTGCATGTGTCGTATTACTTCACAAGATGTTAAACAGTCCTCCTCAATAACCTTAAACTCTGGTGACTAAGCCAGTGTGGCCAATTAAGCCACTATGGACTGTATAAGAGAGTTCTTAAATATGAAATCAATAAGGGATGAGATGAAAGGAAAACGATCCAGCTGGCAGTCTTCTTGGCTGAGATCTGGCTCTCTGACCTTGCTGTCCTCCCAGGAGTCTCTCCATGCCTTTGATAAGTTTGTGGCGGTGACCGTAGGCGTTGATCCCAATCTCCTTCAGCTCCTCGTGGCCCATATCGGCCAGGACGTCCAGCGTAATCTGCACGGAAACAGAACAATCAGCCAATCAAAAACAGGAGCAGAGACAGAGCATCCTAAGCACAGCAAATCGGAGTGGCTCTCCAAAACAATGCATCCAATCATAATATCATTAGAACCAAGAGACAGTGACAGTGTAGAGAATAGCAAGTCACAGACTGCTACAAATAATGTGACATTTGGAATGAAGAATATCAACAAATTCCAGAAACAAATCTTAGTTCTCTGGTTAAATGTACTTGCTGGCCACCATTTCTAGCCCTGCAGCATACCATGACCCATTTCTACCAAAATATGACAAGATTTTACAACAAGGTTTAGAGCCGTCTCTCTCCCTCTCGGTCTGTGTAAACCCTCACTCATCCGGCCAGTGCAGGGATAAACTTAGCCAGTGGTTGAGGAGAAGAGAGGGGTTTAAATGGCTAACTCACTACTCAAATGCATATTCACCGATCAACAACACTGGAGAATCCTCATCCTTAACACATCATCTAGTCTACTCACCAAAAACAAACCTTCAGATATGGACAAACAAACGCTCACACAATCACATAGAGAGAGTGTAATACAGAGAAACTACGAAGAGGCCGCGGTGTGAGTGTGGGGTAGGTTAGTGACTGTGTGTGGGGTACACACTTCATAATTTCTATTCCCTGAGCATATATCCTCTAAGACTGAATCACCTCTTCTCTCTCGGACACTCCCAATCTCAAATAGCCTCCTCCTTGGCTATCCATCACAAGTAAGACAGGTCTGTCACACACTGACACCCGGGCCGCTGGCCCTGTCTAATCAATCAGGAAAAAGAACCCCCCACGTGTGACTCACATACAGATGTGATAATGCAGCACAGGAGGTTGGTGTCACCTTAATTAGGGAGAACAGGCTTGTGGTAATATGTTATTTAACCTCTATTTAACTAGGCAAGTCATTTAAGAACAAATTCTTATTTACAATGACGGCCTACCAAAAGGCCAACTGCGCGACGGGGGCTGGGATTAAAAATAAAACAAAATAAAAATATAGAACAAAACACTCAACAGCTGGAGCGGAATCTGTAATGCTGTGATAATGGTGAGGAACCAAAAACCAATCTGGTACGAGAACAAACCACTCCACTTTCATCTCATAAGCTTCTCTACATCTGAAAGACTGGAACTTTTTCCTTTAGCACTAAACCCCTTCCTTCATGTAACTTCTTTCTTTCCTTTGCTGGCCTGGCTGCTCTGATTCTGAACTTGTGTTTAGGAGAGACCGGAAGGTTGAATAAGGTCTGATTTGCTCTCCTCTCCTGACCTCCCTCCTCGCTCCTCACTCCCGTTCCCTCGCTGCAGGGATCCCTCTGCTCATCTATGTGCAAATGAGATCCCTCTCCGTTCCAGCATGGCTACCATGTCCCCAGCCTGATTTCACCTGACATGTCGTCCCCACACCCCTAACACCACACGCCGCTCAGCGTGGAACCCAACATCCCCCTAAAATCAATCAGTGGTGGGATGAAGAGGTCAGTCTAAACTACCCTGCCGGAGACACGGGGCACTTTGAGCTGCTGCAGACACAGGCAGAGAAAGAGACAGGGGGAGAGGGAGGGAGAGAGAGAGAGAGAGAGAGAGAGAGTGCAGCCTGCTCTGCAGCATGAGGGAAATTTCATAGTGTCTGGCCATGCAGCACGGTGAAGTCTGATTTCAGCCTGTCTGAGATGATCTGTCTATGCATAAGGGGGCAAGTAATACTACTGACTGACTGACTGACTGACTGACGGTCTGAAGGTCCAGTAAAAAGGCCAGCTGCAGACAGAGCGGCACAGATGACAGAGTGATTGAGGGTTGAGCTTTTTAGACTTGTGACGTGAGTGACGGAGGTGTATGAATGGGCAACAGTAAAAGTGATTGGCTTGTACAGGGACCACTAGGATACGTGCATTTACCTGTTCCCTCTGGAAGATGTCGCGCAGGTGCTCCAACCCCAAGCTCTTCAGGAACTGGCTGATGTTCATGTCTAAGATGGCTGTTGAATAAAACACAAAACAGACAATGTGTCAAATGACGGCTTAAATACGGTCTACTCAGACAAATCAGACTAACTCTTTTTCATACGTATTGCCGTATTATGAGAGTCTTTATTTTTACACTGATGGCCTACCTTGTATGGTGATGCCGAGGGAAAATGTCCATCCTTGGCTGGATACAAAGTTGAATTATATTCTATCTGTGATATATAAAAGACGGAAGGGTTACGTACGCTGTCCTTCCTTCCTGTCGGACCCGGCGGCTCCGTCTGCAGGCCCGGTGGCTCCAGCCACAGTGAGCTCACTCAGGGGATTGGCCAGGTTGTCTATGCTGCTGGCTGCAGACAGGCAGGATGGCGTAGATGCCGGAGAGATGTCCGCTGCACTGCCCACCGAGCCGCTGCCCACCGAGCCGCTGTCCACCGAGCCGCTGCCCACCGAGGCGCTGACCACCGAGGTGCTGACCACCGAGGCGCTGACCACCGTGGCGCTGACCACCGTGGCCTGAGGCTTGAAGCAGCTGGGTAGGGCATCTGGAGGCATGGCATCAATCAGCAGCGCTCTGATGTCATCAGCCTGAGACAGAGGAGACAAAAAACAGACATGTAATGAGGATACTATGATAAACATGTTCATTGATTTACACAGTAACCATCTATCGCATTCATCTGAAGGAAGGTCTTAATTGCCTAAAGTTAATTACGTCTCAATATCAGAACACGATGGAAATCCTTACAAGCTACGGTTGTGTATTCCAGTATTAAAGGGCAGAGTAACTTTGTGAGAGGCCATTTACCGGAGGTAATTACAAGTGTGGGTGCGTGTGTGTGTACCGTAGCCAGGTCCAGTGGCGTCTGTCCCTCCTGGTTCTTCATTGTAGGGTCAGCTCCGTGGGCCAATAGCAGAGCACACAGCTGGGTCCGGCCTTTCTGAGCCGCCTCGTGGAGGGGGGTGAAGGCCCACTTATCTGTAGCGTTCACACACGTGTTGTGCTTGATCAGGAGAGCAGCTATATCCACGTGCTGCGGGAGAAACAAAAGGGACGCGTTAGGCTCAAATCTGAATGACCCGAAAGAAACAAATCCTTCAGTGAATGACAGAGTGAATCCGTTCAATGACTTAACTTAGTGAAAGCGAGAACTTAGAAACCCTATCAACGTCTATCTGACGTTTCTAGTGTTCTGTGATCATCTCAGTGTTGAGCCGAGCCCACTGACATTTCATCATCACCACACACTGTCACGCACACCCACACAGTGGCCCTATGGAATATAGACGGACAGGCCCAGTCAAGGTCAACCAAGGCCTGCCAGCAACCAGCTGACCCATGGGCCTAAGGAGCACACACAAGTCAGAGCAGCACACAGGCAGATAGTTGTGCAGCAGGAGCAGTTCTCAGGAACCATGCCAAGGGTAGCAGGTGCTGGACTGGACTGAGAGCCATCCCATAACCCAGGACTGTTACGTAAAACAGCCTGCTCCGAGCTTCCTGCTTGGGCCTAATCATGTCACCAGGCCCCTACACACTACTACTGGACTAAATGGCATAAAGAACACAAACAACGAACATTTGGACTGCCTATTAGCTTAACAAATGGCCAAGTTTCCCCATCTGTGTCGTCGCAATGGTCAGAGCTGTCCCTGAGAATGTGTTAGATTTAGGGTGGGAGAGGGTTTGGTTGTGGCTTGTCCCTGAGCATGTGTTTGATTTAGGGTGGGAGAGGGTTTGGTTGTGGCTTGTCCCTGAGCATGTGTTTGATTTAGGGTGGGAGAGGGTTTGGTTGTGGCTTGTCCCTGAGAATGTGTTAGATTTAGGGTGGGAGAGGGTTTGGTTGTGGCTTGTCCCTGAGAATGTGTTAGATTTAGGGTGGGAGAGGGTTTGGTTGTGGCTTGTCCCTGAGCATGTGTTAGATTTAGGGTGGGAGAGGGTTTGGTTGTGGCTTGTCTCTG
This sequence comes from Salvelinus fontinalis, assembly GCF_029448725.1. Classification (NCBI taxonomy): domain Eukaryota; kingdom Metazoa; phylum Chordata; class Actinopteri; order Salmoniformes; family Salmonidae; genus Salvelinus; species Salvelinus fontinalis. The sequence goes on from NC_074685.1 coordinate 33,128,892, forward strand.
AGAATGTGTTAGATTTAGGGTGGGAGAGGGTTTGGTTGTGGCTTGTCCCTGAGAATGTGTTAGATTTAGGGTGGGAGAGGGTTTGGTTGTGGCTTGTCCCTGAGAATGTGTTAGATTTAGGGTGGGAGAGGGTTTGGTTGTGGCTTGTCCCTGAGCATGTGTTAGATTTAGGGTGGGAGAGGGTTTGGTTGTGGCTTGTCCCTGAGAATGTGTTAGATTTAGGGTGGGAGAGGGTTTGGTTGTGGCTTGTCCCTGAGCATGTGTTAGATTTAGGGTGGGAGAGAGTTTGGTTGTGGCTTGTCCCTGAGAATGTGTTAGATTTAGGGTGGGAGAGGGTTTGGTTGTGGCTTGTCCCTGAGAATGTGTTTGATTTAGGGTGGGAGAGGGTTTGGTTGTGGCTTGTCCCTGAGAATGTGTTAGATTTAGGGTGGGAGAGGGTTTGGTTGTGGCTTGTCCCTGAGAATGTGTTAGATTTAGGGTGGGAGAGGGTTTGGTTGTGGCTTGTCCCTGAGAATGTGTTAGATTTAGGGTGGGAGAGGGTTTGGTTGTGGCTTGTCCCTGAGAATGTGTTAGATTTAGGGTGGGAGAGGGTTTGGTTGTGGCTTGTCCCTGAGAATGTGTTAGATTTAGGGTGGGAGAGGGTTTGGTTGTGGCTTGTCCCTGAGAATGTGTTAGATTTAGGGTGGGAGAGGGTTTGGTTGTGGCTTGTCCCTGAGAATGTGTTAGATTTAGGGTGGGAGAGGGTTTGGTTGTGGCTTGTCCCTGAGAATGTGTTAGATTTAGGGTGGGAGAGGGTTTGGTTGTGGCTTGTCCCTGAGAATGTGTTAGATTTAGGGTGGGAGAGGGTTTGGTTGTGGCTTGTCCCTGAGAATGTGTTAGATTTAGGGTGGGAGAGGGTTTGGTTGTGGCTTGTCCCTGAGAATGTGTTAGATTTAGGGTGGGAGAGGGTTTGGTTGTGGCTTGTCTCTGAGAATGTGTTAGATTTAGGGTGGGAGAGGGTTTGGTTGTGGCTTGTCCCTGAGAATGTGTTAGATTTAGGGTGGGAGAGGGTTTGGTTGTGGCTTGTCCCTGAGAATGTGTTAGATTTAGGGTGGGAGAGGGTTTGGTTGTGGCTTGTCTCTGAGAATGTGTTAGATTTAGGGTGGGAGAGGGTTTGGTTGTGGCTTGTCCCTGAGAATGTGTTAGATTTAGGGTGGGAGAGGGTTTGGTTGTGGCTTGTCCCTGAGAATGTGTTAGATTTAGGGTGGGAGAGGGTTTGGTTGTGGCTTGTCCCTGAGAATGTGTTAGATTTAGGGTGGGAGAGGGTTTGGTTGTGGCTTGTCTCTGAGAATGTGTTAGATTTAGGGTGGGAGAGGGTTTGGTTGTGGCTTGTCCCTGAGAATGTGTTAGATTTAGGGTGGGAGAGGGTTTGGTTGTGGCTTGTCCCTGAGAATGTGTTAGATTTAGGGTGGGAGAGGGTTTGGTTGTTGCTTGGACATTTATTTTGCTTGTTTGATTTAGACCGAGGTTGTGTTTCCTGTCAGTGCTGCTGTGCGCTCTCTCTCTCACTCTCCGTATCATCTCCATATCAGCCAGTGTTCACAAAGCGCCTCCCTCAATAGGCCACGGCAGTGCTTCCCTACTAAATGAATGATGAAACGCAGTGTTGTATGAAAAGTTGATGAGCTTTTTCGGCCTTGGAGAGACCTCTACAGCACAACATTTACACGCCCGACAATGTGTCACACTAAGGAACACAACAGAGTGTTTGGTATAAGCAGGGAGCACAGAGAGGCCGTGTAGGGGAACAGGAGTAGAGAGGAGCTCTGATTGGCTCAGTAAATGTCATTGGCACACTGGTGTTATAAGTAATAGTCCACTTTTTGGGCTGTGCTCCATGGATTGGAGAAGAGGGGGGGTGAGATTATGGCACTCACCCCGTAAGAGGCAGCGTTGTGGAGGGGGATGAGGCCCCCCTTGTCCTGGGCGTTGACATCAGCTCCATGCGCCAACAGGTACTCTGCTACCTCCAGGTTATTGTAGCCAGCTTGGGGGGGGGGGGACGCAAACACAATGGGTTAATGCAGACACCAAAATGTGCTCATATGTATTGCCATGAATGCCTCATTTGGTCAGCCAAAACTTTTCAGAGACCTTTGCGAGGAAAAGGGTGCAAAATGGATTACCCCTGGCACCATGGGGCTGTGTTCCATCTGACACTGGTATCTCAATCCCTCTCTTCCTACCTCTCTCTCCCTCTCTCTCTCTCCTTCTCAGTATTCTTTCAAGGTCTTAAACGAGCTCAGCTTCAAAGGAGAAGTGACCCTATACCACTGCAGCAATTTATGGTGTGAGAAATTGAGCAGAAATCCAGAAATCAGTTCCGCAGCGGTGTGTTGGAGGCACGGTGAGCACACTGTTCCCTCTAGTTGACTCCCCTCCAGGACCCAGTCTAATTAACACTCATTATTAGCTGCAGCCCGATGCCGATCCACACACGGCTCTGGGCGGGTGCGTCTCTTACACTCTCAGACTCTCTCACTGCTACTTTAATGAGGAGACCGCTAATCAAAGTCATTCTCATAGATTAGGTCTCTCGCTCCTCTCAGCTCTTCACGGTGTGAACATGAGGGGAGATGTCTGTCTGGCACATAGACACACACTTCTTACACTACTAAACACACACATCTCTCCCAGCAGCAGGGTGTTTGATTGGACTTAATGTTCTGCTGGGGGAAATAATTGAGCTGCCGTGTTATGGAGACTAAAGACCTCCGAAACCTCCACTGCAGCACGGACCTCTAGTTAGCAGAATGGAAGTGAATGATAGACTAGAGACACTAAGTTTAAGTGGTAGTATTGCATGTAAACGTAATTAAACGGTTGAATCACCACACACACACACACACAGACACACACAATCTTCATTTCTGCAGTGCGGTTGAAAGTTGCTCATTTAACTGTGAAATCAAGCTGCGGTAGAAAGTGTGTGAGCGCATGAGACGAGGGGCGTCTGTCCTGATCATCCGCCACCTAGAGAGAGGCCATACTGTAGTAAACACATGGTGTGGTGTGAGGTTTGTGTCAGGTCAGCCGTTGACTGTTGTCCCAGCCCAAGTCCGTTCCCGGTTGCCTCCTGTGACTGTTTGTTCACCCTCACCCATCTGTTGTCCCCCCTCCACTGAGCCACGGCCTTCCACGGGCACAGGGAGGGCAGACTTGTCCAACAGCCCTGGCCATCTGGCTACACGCACTGCGTGACCATTCGGACCTATATACACACACTGCAGGAATCTAGAATCCCACTTACGCCTGGCTTGAAAATACAGTGGCTTCCATGAGGTTACACTAGACGTGGTATGGCATGTAACTGCTGCAGTGGATGGGAGCTGTCTTATTGGCTCGTGACCATTTGGTGTGTGTTTAAAAAAAAAACGCTGATCTTAACGTATCTGCCATCATTTCACCGTGTATTTTGTCCTTGTGTCACAATTTGTATGTTTTATCTTTAACTGCGCATTGTGGGAAAAGGACCTGTAAGCAAGCATTTCACCGTTAGTCTACACCTGTTGTTTACGAAGCATGTGCCAAATAAAATTGGATTTGAGTAAGCTATTCATCAAATCTGGCCCTTTTGACAAGTATAACAGCCATTGATAATTGTTAACAGAACTCCAGTAACAGACGTCAAACTAGATGGGTCTATGTACCCATGGCTATGTCTTGGTGGCCAGTCTTACCTGCAAGGTGCAGGGGGGTGGAGTTGCGTCCCTGTGTGTCTCTACAGTTGATGTTCTCTGGGCTGCAGAGTTTCTGGACGCGGGCCAGACAGCCCTTCTTCGCAGCGTCCAGCAGGGCAGCGTCTCCTCTCAGCAGGTCCTGGATGTCCGTGTCCCCCTCCTTCACCATGTCCAGAGGAGTGTTGCCGTCACGGTTCTTCTTGGTCGGGTCCGCCCCATGCTGATGGGACCACCAGAGCAGAGGCTTGTCATAGATTGCTAAGGAAAAACACTGAATATACACTCTTCTCTATATATTTGAACTGTGAAGCTACATTTTTACATTTGGCTCTATACTCCAGCATTTTGGATTTGAGATCAAATGGATTTGAGATCAAATCAAAAGTTCCTATTGGGAAAAAAACATAACTCCAAACAAATGCAAATGAATCCAACGAGTTTGTAGAGTCGCAAGCTTGATGTAATCATTGGGTGATAGGAATATGGGACCCAAATGCTAAACTTTTTGACTACTTTAATACCCTGTAAGGGAATTTGTCATAATACTTATGACATCTTCGAATAGGCAGACAAGCTACATAAAGAGCTTTCATTTCTAAACGGTACAACAGATATGTATGAATATTCCCTCAAATAAAAAGTGACATGCTGTACTGTCGCGTCATTTGAAACATTTTATCTCAAATCCAAAATGCTGGAGTGTAGAGCCACATTTGTTATTTTAGCTTCACTGTCCAAATAGATACGGAAGGAAGTATGCCTCTTGGCTGCTGCAGTTAGGCAGCGTTTTGGTGGTGGGTGAATCCATGGCGGCTTAGATGCCAAAGTGAGACCATCGTGCCATCGAGAAGACATTTTGAAATGGTTCAGAAGCTCTCTTTAGATAGAAATTGTCTCAGTTGATGATTGAGGTGACAGAGTCATTTCTTATCATGTGCATCAAGTTCCATGCAACACTTGTCCCTCTAACCATGAGGTGGGAAGTAACACGTTCCAGCAGCTCTTGGCTCTTGGCAAAAATAACTCCCCAGCTCACAGCTCAGACGCACATGTTTCTGAGGTCCTTATGATTTTAGAACTCACATCAATTGGACCTGCTTAACACTAATGATGAACAAAACCATAAAAAGGTGCTTACACGCGGGCCACGGTAAAATGGCAACTGAAAACGAAAGAAGATCCGCCTACCGCGTGTAGAGACCGGTGGTCCCGGTTGTGGCCTGCTCAAATGTTGTCATTAAAACATTGTTTGATTGGTCGACAAGATGAACTCTGCTAATTGGTCAACCATGCGCGTTGGCCGCTCAAAACTTCGGGCTATTTCATCTTACGGGCGCTCGAGCCAGCGGCACCGTTCACGGGAGCAAGCGCCACAAACAGCGGCGCTTGCAGAACTTCTTGCGTTTTGCCGCCCTTCCCCCATTGAAGTCTATGAGACCTTTGCCGCTTACAACGGCCCGTCTCTAAGCGACTTTAAAACACCCTTCTCGAGTGATGTTTTCATGACCGGAGATCTAATGGAAAAAAAGCCCATAAAACACAAGTGGTGTTCCTGTCCGCTATTCAGCCGTAATAAACAGTATAACTACCACTGGGCTTTAACATGTGGTAAAATTCTAATAGTGAAGCGTTATGACTTTCTACAGTACCTCTTCGTAAAAAAGGGCTTAAAACAGAGAGAGAGGGAGAGAGAGAGAGAGAGAGAGAGGGGAGAGAGATGGAGTGAGATGGAGTGAGACAGAGAGAGGTTGAGAAAGCGTGTGACAGTCTGCAGAGACTGAGGGGACTGACTAACTCGGTTTTAGACACCCAGTTGCAGGACATACCTTGAGGAGCAGCTTGCAGATCTCATATTTGCCCTTGGCTGCAGCCTCGTGGAGAGGGGTGAACTTCCACAGGTCTGCTACGTTCACCGACGCCCCGTGTCTCACCAGCAACTCAGCCACCTCGTAGTGACCGTAGGAGCAGGCGTTGTGCAGGGGCACCAGACCTCTGCACAGAGAGGGGGAGGGAGAGAGAGAGGATAGAAAGCGATAGAGAGGGAGAAAAAGGGAGCGAGCAAAGGGAGACACAGAGGAGGGAGGGTTAGAAAGTGATGAGCTTCTCCCTACTCTGAAATGTCTTGGGTCTAATATAAGAGACATAGCCTGAGGAAACACAACAGAGCGATAACATCTTTGATAGAGATTCTATATCATCTGGGGGGGTGGAGTGGTGGAGCGGAGGAGATGAAATCACTGCTGAGACCGAAGGTGATAGACAGACATATAGATTCCTGAGCAAACAAGACGGCTACAGAAAGACAACTAGCCAGCCAGCCAAGAAAGACGACTCACCCCTTGTCTTTAGCGTGGACGTCGGCCCCATGATGCAGCAGGTACTCCACCACCGCCACACGGTTGTAGCCGGCGGCGAAGTGCAGCGGCGTGGAGTGACGACCCTCCAGGTCCCGACAATTCACATTCTGTGGAGAGCACAACGACTGCAAGGAGAGAGAGAGTTTACAGTTTACATTGTGACAGTGGCACAGGAAGTCTGCAGAGAGCATGGTAACACACGCGTGTGAAGTGCACACACACAGAGTGGGGGAGCGAGAGAAGCAGTCTAAAGAGTGACACACTCAACATTCTGACAGCAGCACAAGCTGTCTGCAGGCAGAATGAGAGTATTAGTGTGAGCTGTGAGACCAAAGCCTAGTTCAGATCAAACCGGCCAAAGCAGCCGTGATGAAACTGGCAAGTTTTCAAAAACATTCTCAGAATATCTTGAGCTGAAGGCGACGCAGTCCAGTGAGTTCATACACCAGAACACGGAGTAGCAGAAAATCAAATAACAGTTTCCATATCAACGGGTTCTGGGCATGTCATGTAAACTTGCTTATTAGCATTCTTTTTTTCCTGTGAGTCAGCTAGCTATATCTATAGTAGGGATCACACACACACACACACACACACACACACACACACACACACACACACACACAGTCTTAAATGAGAATCCTACCTTCACAGTGTCCAGGTCTCCAGCTTTAGCTGCCTCCAGGAGCCGATAGTCTACGTCAGAGTTCCTCACTGGTACATTTTCTGGGGGAGAGAGAGAAGTACAACGTCACAGTATCACCAACCAGCGTCTTAGAGTAACACGCACACGCCCTCTCGCTCTCCGTACCATCGAGTATCTGCTGCACGGCCTCGTTGCCCATCTGTGAGGCGGTGAAGCCCTGCAGTGAGAGGATGGAGGCGTCTGCTCCGTAGCTCAACAGCAGCCTGCAGGTCTGGAGGTGTCCCGCCATTGCAGCACGGTGCAGGGCTGTCTGCCCCAAGGTGTCCAGTGCATTCATCTGAGAGAGGGAGGGAGAGAGGGAGGGAGAGCAGGAAAGAGTGAGTGAGGAGAGGGAGAGGAGTTGTGGGGATTGAGCTGTGCGACTAAATTCCTGCATTTTGAAATGAACACAAACAATAATTAATCAGCCGAGCCCTCGAGCTACTGGAGCTCTTCAGAGACTATCAGCACCGAGCAGGAACTGGGAGAGATAGTGTTATTGTGTGTGTGTGTGTGTGTTTGTGTGTGTGTGTTTGGAAGGTCAACTGCACATGTACGTGTATATAAATGTATGCTCGTCCCCCTGTACAATTGTGTACCAGAGCCGAGTGTTTCAAGTCTGAGATTACTTCCTGCCTGACTTTTATTTATTCTGCCTTGTCTTCGTTTTCCTTAGCTCCTGGGATATCCTCATTTCGATTCATTACCGATTGTACAACTCCAAATGAAAGGGGAGGCTCTGCTTAGAACATACACACACCACAGCGCTGCTCCCCACAGACCCACTGATCAGAGCACAGCAGCAAAACTCCAATACCAGGCGCTGCTCGACTTCACTTGTTAACCCTGCACACTCATGGGAATTGGCCTCTTTGAATAGTGCCAAATTGAAATGCTTCCAACAAAATAAATATGAGAAGCATAATCGTGGTAGAAATTGAAGAGAGATTACAGGGAAATGATCAGACCAAAAAGTGAGGACAACAGAGCTCATTTGACATTTACTGTGCTTTTCGCAGCATTTGTTGCGAAATCTGAAAGGCCTCTGGATATATTCAGTAAGACAAAAACAATATTCATAGAAAATGTGGGCTAGGTTCAACATAAAAGACCAAAAATGAAAGGGTTTGAGTGAGAGGTCTCACTGGTGTCTCCAAGTGGTCACACACATCTCCAAAGTATGCACAGTTCCTAAGTCATTCCAGTGCACTTTTCTGACTCAAAGAAGAGAGCCTTTAACTATAAAAGGTGCTTTCTTGAGCTCCCCTAGCTGTGCCATTGAGGAACTAGAGCAAGGACATCCGTACTGTTTTGTTTGGAACACAGCCCTGCGTCCCCGCCATCACTGAATCACTGTTGTTGTTTACGCAATCCAAGAACGGTCCATTATAAATCGCAATCTGGGTCGGAGGGGCATAATTTGAATGCTTGTTCTATTGCCAACATGACTAGCTAACTTAGAAAATACCATGTTACACTGTCACGCTTTCGAAAGTTGGGCTCGGCACTGCAGACAATGTGGATGGAATCATGGAATCCAGACATAAAAATGTTAAGAAATAATACTCAAAAAATGTATTAAACTCAATAGGAAATCAACTAAATGTATTGAACTTATAAGAAAACTCATTCATTTGCCCAAGTTAATCAAAAAGACATTAACAAAATGCTTCAGTGATTTGTATTTTCCTGCAACTTCTGAAACGGCACGGGAATGAGCAGTGCGCGCGCAGGTCTACACTTTGTGTAGCCGTTAGCGATGACGCTAATAATAACCTTTTGGTAGACATGGAAAGGCTTTCCCAAATACCTTCTCGATTAAATGCAAACTACTTAGTAGCCCACGCCTACCTGGCAGAATGACATCATGATTATTTGCATCAATCCAGTGGCCATTTGTTATGCAAACTCAACAATCACATGAGCGCTTGCTGGTGTGCACTTGCTTTAAAAGGTTCAATTCACCCCAATGTTTATATATTTTTCCTAGACCTCAAGTGGTCTCCTGATGTATCTAAGCATTGATGTGGACTTAGAACACCAAATGTTGTTGTTTTTCTATAAATACGTGTGATTTTGAGAGCAAAAAAACAGAAGAAAAAACCCCTGGGGAAAACAGAAAAAAAAATTGAACGGAATCACACACAAAAAAAGAAACTTATTTTTTAGGGCCCTACACAACGCCCTTTGGAGAAACGGTAGTAACTTTGGTGCACATAGAATAGAGTCATGAGTGCATTCAAGTGTGTGTTTTGGGCTAATTCTCTTCACAGCATGACAAAACATAGGCTAATTCTGTTCAGAGCAACCCAGGTTTTGACATGTCATCCTTGTAACTGCACATCAAACATAGCGGTCATAAACATTGATACTGTAAATTACATGCACACTTGGACTCGGAGACCCTGTAACATGTATAGCATGTTACTCCGCAGCCAATGCGTTCTAATATAGGCGCTTATAAGTGATCAAATCTGCCATTTTCACACCATATACCGGCAGCGAGTTTAACAGGCTGCCTGCGCAGGCAGGGAAGTGCTGCGGTTTACCTTTCGATGTCTGTTCCATCTGTCATGCTCCCTAACCAGCTAAGTAGTGCTGGGCCTCTGTGGGGGATAGCGACCTCCCCTTATAACTACGAATAAGACAAGCCCAGACATGACAGTCAAAATACCACTGTTTGGGGGCTTCTCTTCTCTGGATAAATACTCAACGAATGGTGCTGTCAAAAGCACCCAGGAGCCTCTCTGATGTCCGTCTCCGACGTCTTTCTTTAGAAAGTAATATAACACACAACTCAGGCTATTGAGAGAATTCCATCAAGGGAAGCTATCAAGAGGATTTTCTTTAGTGGCTGTCTGGCTTTTAAACATTGTGGAACTGGTGCGCGTCTTTCACTAGGTCTGCATGAGGGAAGGACCGCCTGTGAAGGTGAGGATGGGCTCTTCAGGGGGGAGACTGGCAGGCTCTGAACACTCTATCCATCTGCTCATTCTTATCTGATGGAGCTCTCAGAACCAGGCAGTTGATCGGCCAGGAGGACAGTCTTTCCCCCAGTCCGTCCTGTCGTTGGTCTCAATAATACTATAAATGACTGAGCTCTAAAACAACTGGTAACTTCAGACCCACCCGGACACCGAGGAGAGAGATCTCTGCCTTTTTTTAGTTCGAAAAACATCCCATCTCACAGGGTTTGGGTTCACTCAAACAGCTGCAGATTTACACTCCGATGAAGTATATTCCATTGAACTTGACGCTTTTGCTGATACAAGCAGCATTACCAGTAGAGAGCACGGCAGAAGGGATGGACGGATGAGGTGAACACTGTACCTTTGCTCCATGTTTCTGCAACACCTCCATGATGTCATTGTGGGCCCTCTCAGCAGCCACGTGTAGGGGGGTCATGAAGCTGCAGATACAGACAGACGCACACGGGGTTGGATCAACATCGTCATGATTTAGCAGTGGTTAGAGGATCGGTTTAGAGGTCAGACAGAGGTCAACTAAACAGGAAGACACTCACTCCTTGTTCTTCTCGTTGACGTTGGCACCTTTACGTAACAGCAGCTCTGTGATCTGCTTCCGCTTGGGGTGAGGAGAGGCCACTGAACAGTGCTGCAACACAAGGAGGAGGAGTCCATTTAACACTGTGTGGTGTGTGTGCTGTGTGTGTGTGTGTGCTGTGTGTGTGTGTGTGTGTGCTGTGTGTGTGTGTGTGTGCTGTGTGTGTGGGGTGTGCCTCACCAGTGCCGTATCGTGTGTCTGTGGGTGTTTGAAGTTGATGATCTCTAGAGCGAGGGACTTCTTGGCCTTGGCCACGTCTGCTTCCCGCGCAGCCTGGAGCAGAGAGTGCCCCTTAAACTCATCTACACAACACACACAGGGGGAAAAGCATGTCATCATTTACACACACGCCATAAGACTTCCATTATTCTCCCAAGTCATCGGAGGGAAAAACTATTTGAGCACGTGAGTGCATAGGAGAGTCTATCGGTCGGTGTGTGAGTGTTAGTAAGTAGATGTCTTTTCTCACAGGTGAGTCTCTCTTTGAGCTCCGGGGTGGGGGCCATGTCCACAGCACTCTTCCCGTGACAGTTGACCAGGGTGGGGTCAGCACCGTGGCTCAGCAGCAGAGAACACACCTCCACGCGGTTCTTCGAGGCAGCCTCGTGGAGAGGGGTGAACTGCCACAGGTCCATGGCGTTCACACACGCTCCATGCTAACAGGAAACAGAGAGGGCCGTTACACACCGTACAAGTGGTGAAGGAAATAAAGTGGCAGACAGGTAGACATGTTTATTGAAAAAAACTCTGTTTTGAAATCCGAACTGGTTCAATAAGAGCAAAGAAAAACGGCTTTTTAAAGTGTGAACACGACCCAGGTGTGACAGCACTACTGACGCAATGTCTGACGCGATGTCTGACATGAAACGTCAGATGCGTGACGATGGCTTCCCTTAGACATGTCAGTCAGTCCTGAGTCTTCATCTCAAAGACCAACTCAAAGACGACGTGAAGGGAGAAAGAAGTCAAAGGAGGAGAAGCCGGTCAGGCTTTTCGGCCTGTGACGAACCCCTCTGAAAACACCTGACAATAACGGCTGTCTCAGGGACCTCTGTCTCCCCAGAGCTAAAGGATTCTCCCTTCCATAGCCGCCACGTAACAAGCATACAAGCACACACAAAGCAGCATAGAGTTTCTTACCTTCAGCAGCAGCTCTGTGACTTCGTAGTGACCATAGGAACATGCATTGTGGAGAGGAACCAGACCACTGAGGGAGAAAGGAACAATTAGAAACTAAGTTCATTAGGTAAAGTGGCCAAATAAAGTGTCTCAGCAAAGTGTGAACTTCAACATTCCAGAAACATTATTGGGGGGGGGGGGGGGAACACTCCCATGCACCCTAAAGCGCATGCAAACAACAAACACACTTACCCTTTGTCCTTTGCATGTACGTCGGCACCGTGCTGTAGCAGGAGCTGTACTATTCTGACCCGGTTGTACCCTGCTGCCAGGTGGAGAGGGGTGGACTACAGGAGAGAAAGAAGAAAGAATGATCAGAACAAGACAAGGACATCTGAAAGTACAGTTTCTAAACCACAGAAAATACCTCCTACTGGGCAGGAGCACGATGCTCATTACAGCACCCAAAGCACGTTAACAACGCTCCTTAGTGCTAGCCTATGAGCGTGTCTGTCTGGGGAGAGAAGTTGATGTGAGGTCCCAAAGAGGGAGCAGAGGACTCAGGATGGAATGTTTATCCGGAGGTCAGAGTTCACGGAAACAGAAGCACAATTAACTCTGAACCGGAGTCGGCAACATAAAGAGCTGATCTGGGAGGAAAATATTCTTTAGGTCATTATAGTTAATGCTTCATATCAGGTGAAAACCTGGTGGGCTAGCCTGGGCTATAGTGGGACTGCTTGTATATCTTCTCAGTGTGTGTGTGTGTGCGTGCGTGTGTGTGTAACCTAAATGAAGTGCATCTCATCTCACAGATTCTGTCCTCCCACTGAATAGTCAAATAGATTACTTCACCTCATTGAAAACAATTAGTGCAATTAGGAAACTGCAGATTCAAGCTGGATCAAAAATGTGAATCAATGTCTTCCTTCAGAGCAGCCATGTGAAAGCCTCTCTCAGCTGTTTCAGCCTTGAGCAGAAAGCTCTACACTGCTGAGTCAACAGCCAAGCAGGGAAGCACTAGAACAATGGCTGCTTTAACAACACAGGGAACACATTGATTTGCATGTTTTGTTGTTGTGGACTGTCCCACAGTTGTGATTCTAGGAAGTTGTGGAAGTTACTTAGCTACGTTTGTTGTGAAGAGGCAGTGACAAGACAACACAGACAAAACAACAAACTGAAGGAGCAACTCAAAAGGAAAGGAAGCATCAAGGTCATTCTATCAACAGAACAAAGAGATGAGCAGCGTAGCATCAATGTCATTCACAGAGACAGGAGTCAGCCTAGCGCCCGTGCATTGAGTGGGTATCAGAGACAAAATAAATGGTAACAACCAGACAGTGAATAAACAGAAAGCAGGAAAAAGAGATCCCCCTTCATTTATACTTTCTAGGTGAGGAACAAGTATGTGACTGGAGAATAGTGAACCAAATAAAGAGAAAATGTGCCAATGAGGCGTGCACAACAACAAATACTGACAATTTGTCCTTGTTTCCTGCATTCCACTGATTACACAATTAAGGAACTGTGTAAACTGTCTACCCATAGATCATTTACAACTCTTATCTAGTCTTGACAATATTACCAAAATGCAAGAAACAAGCTTTCGTCACGTGCACATGATAAAAACAACAGCCAAGTAGACAACAAACCGAGTCAAGAACAATATTCCAATGTGTGACTCAAGCTATGGGATGGCAGGGTGTCACGGTACGGCATTACAGTAGCAGGTGCAGACAGGGGAGGGGAAGTATGTTGGCTCCCAGTAATTAGCAGGCAATACGGTGGAATCAGGAACACCTCTTAGAGAAGGTTCCTATCCCAGGGTTCTTTATCCTGTCCCAAACTCACCTCCACCCCAAATCATAACCTTAACCCAGGACACAGCAGGAGCATTGGTGGGTGGATGAAATATGACCAACAAAAAGGCCAAGGTTCCAAAATGTGCACAAGGAGTCAAGAGGCATCTTAACTGATAAAACCATAACCCAAGAACCCCAAACAGAAATCAAAAAGGAGTGCATCATCTTACAGCTGTTTGAAAATAACTTACCAGCATTTTTTGGTTTGTTGACTGATAGACAATGTCGGCAGAATCACAAATAAAACAGGAAAAAAAAGGAAAACAAAAACAGAAAAAATGATATAAAAGCATCATGGTTGGCATTCCAAGCTAGTAGAAGTTCCGTAGAACCCATTTGATTCCTCCCTGTATTTTCAGCTGTTAACTAGGCCTACGTGTTTATTATTCTTTGAACAAGTTGTGGAGAACCGCGTGACTGCACTAGACCTTTCAGGGACAGTTGGTCGGGTGGGAGGTGCAGGAGACGGGCATTAGCAGCCATAACATTTACAGGACATTTGAACCGAATCTGGAGGGAGGCGACAGGGTTGTTCATCATCCTGTCTTCTCTGTCCTCCTCGGTTCGGCCCATCTGGCCACAGGAAGGGTTGGGCCTGGCGTCAGGGGCACCAGTCAGCCCGGTTCTGTTCCACCCCCAGATAGATAACGCTACATGAGCAGGACTGGGATGATGATTCAGCCAAAACATGGCAGAGCAGAGTTGTTGTGTGTTATTTAGGACAGGATGCAACACTGGGCCTCTCTCTTCAACGTGACAGCTGTGAGTCATATGTATCTATTTCTATGCTATTTAGAAGACACTTTTATCCAAAGCCACTTACAGTCCTACTGTGGGTCTCAATACAAGACTGCTATAGAACCAAAAAAGCCATTGTAAGACTTCAGAACAAGCGCCTCAGGAGAAACCAGTACCATGCACGTCTTGATTGCTTATTTTACAGTGAAAAAATAAACCATTATACAGTGCATTCGGAAAGCATACAGACCCCTTGACTTTTTCCACATTACGTTACAGCCTTATTCTAAAATGTATTTTTTTTTATTTTTATCCCTCATAAATTGACACACAATACCCCAAAATGACAAAGCAAAAACAGGCATTTCTAAATATTAGCACATTTAAAAAATATATATATGAAATATCACATTTACATAAGTATTCAGACCGTTTACTCGGGATCTTTGTTGAAGCACCTTTGGCAGCGATTACATCTTTGAGTGTTCTTGAGTATGACGCTACAAGCTTGGCACACCTGTATTTGAAGAGTTTCTCCCATTCTTCTCTGCAGATCCTCTCAAGCTCTGTCAGGTTGGATGGGGAGTGTTGCTGCACAGCTATTTTCAGGTCTCTCCAGAGATGTTCGATCGGTTTCAAGTCCGGGCTCTGGCTGATCCACTCAAGGACATTCAGAGACTTGCCCCGAAGCCACTCCTGCGTTGTCTTGGCTGTGTGCTTAGGGCTGTTGTCCTGTTGGAAGGGGAACCTTCGCCCCAGTCTGAGGTCCTGAGCGCTCTGGAGCAGGTTTTCATCAAGGATCTCTATGTACTTTGTTCCATTCATCTTTCCCTCAATCCTGACTAGTCTCCCAGTCCCTGTCGCTGAAAAACATCCCCACAGCATGATGCTGCCACCACCATGCCTCGCTGTAGGGACGCTTGGCATTCAGGCCAAGGAGTTCAATCATGGTTTCATCAGACCAGAGAATCTTGTTTGTCATGATCAGAATGCTTTAGGTGCCTTTTGACAAACTCCAAGTGGGCTGTCATATGCCTTTTACTGAGGAGTGGCTTCCGTGGAGTGGAGTGGAGTGCTGCAGAGATGGTTGTCCTTCTGGAAGGTTCTCCCATCTCCACAGAGGAACTCTGGAGCTTTGTCAGAGTGACCATAGGGTTCTTGGTCACCTTCCTAACCTAGGCCCTTCTCCCCCGATTGCTCAGTTTGCCCAGGCAGCCAGCTTTAAGAAGAGTCTTGGTGATTCCAAACTACTTCCATTTAAGAATGATGGAGGCCACTTTTCTTGGGGACCTTCAATGCTGCAGAAATGTTTTGGAACCCATCCCCAGATCTGTGCCTCCACACAATCCTCTCGGAGCTCTACAGACAATTCCTTCCACCTCATGGCTTGGCTTTTGCTCTGACATGCACTGTCAACTGTGGGACCTTATATAGACCGGTGTGTGCCTTTCTAAATCATGTCCAATCAATTGAATTTACCACAGGTGGACTCCAATCAAGTTGTAGAAACATCTCAAGGATGATCAATGGAAACAGAATGCACCTGAGCTCAATTATCGAGTCTCATAGCAAAGGGTCTGAATACTTATGTAAATAAGGTATTTTTTTTTGTCTGTTTTGAATTTGTAAAAACCGGTTTTTGCTTCGTTAATATGGGATAGCGTGTGTAGATTGATCAGAGGGAGAGAACAATGCAATTCATTTTTGAATAAGGCAGCAAAGTAACAAAATGTGGAAAAGGTCAAGGGGTCTGAATGCTTTCCGAATGCACCGTATATGCCCGACATAAAGAAAAACACAAAATAAATACCAAAATACCCACAAAGGGAATTGTTTTGTTTCTGTATTTTATATGCATCCCATACCACTGGCTAGACCAATGATAAGACTAGGCTATTTATCCCAGTTACATGCCACTATTTTCTAACATGTTGATATGATTCACACACACCATGCTGACAAAGAGCTTTCTTTCACTGCATTTTTTCATTAACAGTTTTCTCTTGTCTGCCAGTCTGTTTTTATTAGGCTGTGTCTAACCCAGGAATATTGCAAATTCAATTCATCACGGGCTGCATCACCATGGCGACAGTTGTAGCCGAGGTTGGGCTCAATCGCTTAGGCTCCGCCCGTCAATCTGTCAACCCGGAGGGGCGGGGATGAGGGGAGAGGGGGAGGTAGGGAGGAGGGTGAGTCAGTCTACTGATAGCTAGAGCATCCCACAGTACACAATCAAACACTGCAGCTCTAAAAAAACAAAAAACAAAAACACTTAAGGACACAATAACAAACCCTGTTGTTAAAAATAACTAAGTACTGCTTCCGCTCTCTCTCCCTCTGCAATCGCTTACATGGCTCATTGACAAGACCGGGTAATGTTCCATCTGCTTTCAGACACAAAGCTGTTCACTGTTAAACAACTGACTGGAAATTATTACAATCCGGCCTCCCCTTTCGAGAGTCATCATGACCTTCCAGACAGTCTAGTCAACTACTACACAACTCACTACCCTGTCTCCACCTCTAATAACGTACTGTCCCCGCGGATATGAAATCAAACGACAGTTTTGATTTGGAACATGACGTACTGAAGTCATACAGATAGAGGAATTGTCTCGGAGGCGCGACGTGAAAACGGAGGGTTTTCATCTTCTAACCAAATCTTAAGTATTTGTAAGGGAACATCTGTGGCGGAATAAAGCACTGTTTCATTTCCCGGTGGACCTGGAGAGGGCAAGGCAAAGCTGAGCTGCTTGTCGGAGAGAATGTGAGAGAGAGAGAGCGAGCGAGTGAGTGAAAACGGATGTGGCAGGATTAACCTATTGTCTCCCAGCCCTTGGAGATGTGTACTGTAGTGAGTCAGATAGAGGGAGAGAGAGGGGGAAGAAGAGAGCAGGTTCAGGAGGGTGGAGTGTTAGAGTACATGTCTGTGTGTACTATATTGCAATGTTCTTTGAACTGTTACCTGGCAGTTAATGTAGCCCTCTTCATCTCCAATACACAATGAGTACGGATACATACACACAATAATACAATTGTGAATAATCAGATTGATATAATAGTTTGATTTAAACGTGTACATGCTTTGCAAGAAGAACGATTTCCCTAATAATCTTTTTTAAATGGACACATATCAAATCAATTTACGTGACGGGACTCTGACATGGAGAAAATCGGCAATCAACATAAACGTTCTACCACAGCGACCATGTTATTTTTGTGACGCATATTTGATTCTGAGTTCGGACATATACAGTTTGTATGTGAAAACTATTTATATGAGGCATCAGTTTTTCCGAACTCATTTCACTCGGACAAAAGGAAGCTGCTCGTGCAAAATACACTGCTATAATACTGATTAAGGGGTTAACGTGTCCTAAATCTGAAAGATTGCTCAGAAAACCAGGTGTTTTAAATCGGTGTACGCTTACTCGATTATGAGCTTACATCGATAACCCCGAAAAATTCTAAGAAACAAAATAAATTAGAATTCATCTTAAGACTTTGTATTTCATAATTTTCCTTCGATTTGCAAGAGGCTGAATGTATCTCACTGGAGAAAGTAACCGGGGCGAGAGAAACAGCTCCACTCTGTCTCTGTATGTGTAGGCCATCTATCTGATGCTGTCTGGTCATAAAGACTATGACATTGTTGCCGAAGCCAGCGAGTATTTGGCCTCCTTTGATAAAAAAAAGTATAAAATAATATCCAATCTGCATTGATGTAAACTGAGTGAGCGCAACTGTGAATGGTCCTGGCACACACAAAAAAAAAGTGACAAGGGAAGCCAGTTTGGATTTGGCTTCACTCCTATCACATCGAATCAAGAGAAATACGTCATTGACAGAAATAACTTGAATTGATGCATCTCGTTGTGTTGTTGTTCTCCAGTGGCTAGGTAGCTATATAAAATCTTCCCTTTCCTAAATTAGCCATGGATGGAGATAAGGATTTGGACTTGTGGTTTTACTTAATTCTCCAAACTGGCCAACGATTACAATGGCAATTCTGATCCAACCATAAATTCATCCATTGTGCCCCTGGTCTGAGAGGATGGAAGTTCAATATGTAGCTAGAAGTAGAAGGTTAATATTAACTAGCTAACGTTGCCCATGAAAGGAAGTTAGGCTAGCGAGCAAGAATTTTGCCAGGTAGCCTAGAACAACAAATACAAGTGTGTACTGTATGACAGTCATAGACTGTTTCGTCAACATGAAAGAGAGGATGGCATTGGCGTTTCTCTACAAGTAGGGGGAGTCAACATGTTTATTTTACTTGCACGAACGCACGCACAAATCAAAACCATGGTCAGCGACATCATATTTAGCTTACGTTGATTGGACTTTTAGGTATGTTTAGTTGTCACTGTATTAGACTAAGCGTAGGTGATTTGATGATGTTGAAATGTTGAAGTTTAAATGGTGCTGGAATAGTGGAGGCAGCTCCTGTTTTCTTTGCGGCAACTCTCTGTGGATCTAAATCAATAGTTCTTTAGTGGTCTGAAAATATTGGAAACATTAACTTGCTTGACCATTCTGTAGGTCACGTAACGGTGTGTTACATGCAATATGCGTCGTGGACTTCACCGGACAGAGGTTGCAAGGCATATGAACTAACATTATAGAGCAAACAAGGCAATCATCACTACACAAGGTGTAATTTGGCTTATTTTTGGGCTTGGCTTCCCCAGTGATTTTACCCACACACCGCTACTGCTTGTAGAGTCCATTCCCTGACCAATTAAGGCTCTTCTGAGTGCAACTCAATATAAGGAAAGTGTTCTGAATGTTTTGCACACTCAGTGTATATTCAGTCTTCAATTACACCAGAGATTGTATGACACACTATTCCATTAGACTAAACAGGGACATAGCAGACTTCCAAACTTAGCTGGATATCCAGTCGGTACTTTATGAAATCAGCACTAAGGTAAAATTGAATAAAATACGTTGTGTTTTTAAAATCTAAAAGCAGACTGCCAGGCAACCGGAGCATATACAGAGTAGCAGCAGGAGAGCGCCAGGGGTGGGAGGGGTGGGAGTATGTCGCAAAGCTCTGATTCCTTCCTTTGCCATTACTTTCATCAGCTCCATTCCTTTGTCCCATTTTTTCTCCTATTTCCTTAGCCTTCTCTCTCTCTCTTCACAGAATTGTAACCTGTAACCATGCCAACAGTGACTGCTAGCTGTCAGCTGTTGCCATGGTGGCAGTGCATGCTATAACTACCATAAAATTGGTACAGTGTGAGGTTTGGCCGAGGCACTGCGCTTTCCTGAGCGAACCAACTTACAGAGAACCTCTCTCTCCACTGAGATAATCATGCATCGACAGGCTTAACCCTGCCGAGGGAGAGAGAAACACACCACCAGCCAGGGAGGGAGGGAGGGTGACTTTGTGTTCATGTCCTGTTCCAGGGGATACGGTAGAGTAGACAGCCCGGTCCAAGGGGAGGCAGGCGAACACAAATGTTGGCCAAACAGAGAGCGGAGGATAGCCCACTCTTTCCCTGGATCGATAATACATTAGGCCTCTCCACTCCCCTCCTCTGCCCTGCTGACGGCTAACTGCTGGGGGAGATATACGGCCCTGCCCCAGCCCCTATCCCCAGCCACTCTGTGGTAATGATGCATAACACAGCCCAGGTCCAGGGGGATGGGTTCCCTGCCCATCCTCTAGACATAAAGCACACTACATGCACACCTCTGTTAATGTGTCCTTCTGACCTCCATATATTCCAGGCTAGCGACTAGGTAAACACAAACACCACCCCCGTACAGGTATGTTCCTGAAACCTTACAGCAGGCTATTTCTATTGGGTGCCCCTTTCATGAGCCGATAGTTGACAAATGTTCAGAAAATGTACTTAGTATTAAGCACATATTTAAACAGTCTGTTTTCCCATAGTACAGAGAGAGGGTAGTCTTCACACACCAACATTGGGAGCCGTCTTAGCATGCTGCTTTCATCCAGAAACATGATGAACATCTTAACAAGCGCCTTTGATGAGGGCTACAGAGCGACTCCCTAATCGTTAGGTCTTTGATGTTGTAGTTAGCTGTGGCACGCGCGTGGGTGGTACTTCACTGCCACCTTCTATTCCCATTACAGCTAGACTCAGACAAAACACACAGTCAGGAAGGACAGCCGAGCAGGCGGCCTACATTTATATACGGTCAAAACATGGATCGAGAACATTTTAGAAATCACATACGCCTTGCCTAACAACTGATCCTTCGAACCGTGAGGCGGCTGGGGCACGATAACGGTGAACGATCTAAACCACACGAGCCTCAAAAGAAGCTCAGAATCCCTGAGTAGCGAACTCACAAAAGCTGCTAGTGTTTATTGGGTTGAGAAGAAACACTCTTCCAGCATTTGCCGCAGACTCTATTCCCAGTCCAATCCTAGCACTCACACCAGCAATAGATCATTTTTACGTTCAAGCCAGGAGATATCGTCAAGTAAATATAAAATATTACCCCTGCCAACATGATAGCAGAGTGTAGGTGGACATTCTGCCAGTAGTTCTGATATAATCTTAATGGAATAACGTGTGTGTGTGTGTGTGTACAGCGAGAGGCTAACAGTCAAGTCTCTACACAGTAGCCTACACAGAGAGAACTGAGAAGGGTCAGTCTTCCCCTGGTACAGAGTGCGCTAATTGGAAACTATGTGACAAGAAAGAAGCAGCTCAGTGAAATAAAGATGAAGGAATTTGTTCAGTAGTGGTGTTACCAACTCAATATCTATGCCATGAACCACAACCAAAAAACACCACTACATCTGCCTGCCGGGCTGCTTTCGCAGATGGTTCAAACAAGTCAAAACACTCTATATTAAGGACCCTGTTTCAGTGAGGTCCTGCAGCACATACCACAACATACCCTCTCTGTACCACACTCAGGATTCTATGCTGAGATATGTTCCTAGGGGCACCGGTGCTCCTAAATTAAAATTCCAGGTAGCACAGTAAAATATTTAGGAGCATATGCGACCAAAATTGTAGCACTGTAGAGCCCTCTCTCACAGAACTAGTATGAATGAGGAATACATCAAGAGGAGAAAGGAGAAAAAGAGGGGAGAAACCAGAAAGGTCAGTGAAACAATCGAGGAGGGATTCTGATGGCTGCGCTGCACATGTGTGGTGGAGTAAGTGATTGGTTTTTCAGAAGGCATTTTGATAATGCTCTCCAGCGAGCTGCCGCATCGAGCCGTGCCGCGTTAATAACGTCCTGCACTCCTGAGCTCTCCATCATCTTCAGACCCACCCACGGATTCTCTCTCGCACACACACAATCACACACCTCTCTCTCGTACACACCACACACACACTGTTACTACAAACTTCCAAATGAAAGCTTCTGTTGGAGGCAGGATAGCGTAAAGAGGGCGGCTGGTGTTACAGAGACGCCTTTTCAAATGATGCTTTTGAAGAGTTGCTTCATTGCAGACTGAGTTAAGTGGCACACATACCGACTCCTGTCAGCTTTGATGTGAATCACACGCAGCAGTATAAATACCTGGCCAGTGTTTCATATTCCTACTCCCTCCACAGGTATTGATGGTGGTCGTCACATTTGACAGTAAAACCGGCGACAGATTCAGAAGTGAGCATTCCAATCTGCATGAGCTGATGATCGTCATGCATTTGGGACGTCGGCTGCTTTTTCAGTTCACCACAAGGGAAAACAGCTGTCAACATCCAGCCACAAGCTTGACTTCCACCAGTATTCGTCACATTGCACAATGCACATTTGCACATATGATCCTTGAACCTGGCTGGCTATTAGTCTTCTCAGAGGGGGAGGTAATGACGCGATCTTCCTCTCCATGACCCCTCTCTATGAGAGGGACCCAGCAGTGGACCCAACAGTGTTTTGGACTTCTCTGCTCTCTCCCCCGAAGGCTCTCGGAGAAAAACCTTTAATGCGTGGGCGGCTCAGGAAATGTACTTGGGCCTCCATATCCAAGACAAGGAAGCACAGAGGAGCTTTGACTAGTAATACCGGAGCCTCGCTACAGCAGACTGGGTCAACACAATGGAGCTTACCTACCCATCTTGGCCTGACAGAGCAAGTAGCAGAACACTTATGTGAGGAGTGTTGACAGCATTAACCCCTTCCTGGCAGGATCTTCTACTGCAGACTAAGGCCACCCAGACTAATCTACTGGATGCTAATCATACCTTTGGTCTATGACACAACTTGTTCTGCAGAATGTGGAGGACCAAAGACCTGAGACTGGTTTCTCCCTTCTGGTTAAATGCGGACCAGTGTAACACCAGGCACTGGTTACAGCATAGGCTAATGGATGAAGGAGGGATTCCCTACTCCCATGAATTACCCTTAATTACACAGGCAATCGCCAGCTAATCATGACTATTAAAGGATGAAGCATAAGTGCCATCAGAGAAATTATCACCTCACAAACATCTCTTATAGAACGGTGTGAACCAGATGGTTAACGGATTAGGCTAGACGGAATCATCTCTGTGAGAGAACAGTAATGTATTGTGCCTTCAATAAGTTTTCAGACCCCTTATCTTTATCCACATTTTCTTACAGCCTCATTCTAAAATTGATTAAATAAATAAAAATCCTCAGCAATCTACACACAATACCCATTGTGACAAAGTGAACAGGTTTTTAGAAATGTCAGTGAATGTATTAAAACTAAAAAACAGACCTTATTTACATAAGTATTCAGACCCTTTGCTATGAGACTCGAAGTTAAGCTCAGGTGTATCCTGTTCCCATTGATCATTCTTGAGATATTTCTACAACTTGATAGGAATCCATCTGTGGTGAATTCAATTGATTGGAGATTATTTGGAAAAGCACACAGCTGTCTATATAAGGTCCCACAGTTGACAGTGCATGTCAGAGCAAAAACCAAGCCATGAGGTCGAAGGAATTGTCCGTAGAGCTCTGTGAGAGGTTTGTGACGAGGCACAGATCTGGGGAAGGATACCAAAACATTTCTGCAGCATTGAAGGTCCCCAAGAACACAGTGGCCACCATCATTCTAAAGTGGAAGAAGTTTGGAAACACCAGGAATCTTCCTAGAGCTGGCCGCCTGGCCAAACTGAGCAATCGGGAGAAGGGCCTTGGTCAGGGAGGTGACCAAGACCCCGATGGTCACTCTGACAGAGCTGTAGAGTTCCTCTGTGGAGATGGTTGTCCTTCTGGAAGGTTCTGCCATCTCAACAATCAGGCCTTTATGGTAGAGTGGCCAGACGGAAGCCACTCCTCAGTAAAAGATACATGACAGCCCGCTTGGAGTTTGCTAAAAAGGCACTAAAAAGGAAATTATAAGTGAAATAATCTGTCTGTAAACAATTGTTGGAAAAATTACTGGTGTCATGCACAAAGTAGATGTCCTAACCGACTTGCCAAAACTATAGTTTGTTAACAACAACTTTTTGGAGTGGTTGAGAAACTAGTTTTAATGACTCCAACCTAAGTGTATGTAAACTTCCGACTTCAACTGTAACTAAATGTGGAAAAGGGGAAGGGTCTGAATACTTTCCGAATGCACTGTAACTAGGGCTGACCCCATTTAATCGACTGGTCAATTGTTTCGGTCCATAAGCTGTTGGTCGACCAAGATTTCTTTAGTCGAGCAGTCGCAATTAATTAAAAAAAAGTGTTTTTGGTGCACAAGACACCAGTCTGATTCGCGACTGTCTCAGTGGACTAATCCTTCGCGGAGGCCACGGGGATGGAACAGTCCATCGCTCTAAGACATGTGATACTGAAATTGTATATGGGTATATTATGTAAAAAATAATGTTGCAACACTAATACATTTAATATTATTTTATAACAAATGCACTTTCTCCCGCGTTGGATACGGTCGTTGTGAACGGCTCTGAAACATTATCTTTAGTGCGCTGCAGAGTTAACCTGTATATGGGGATTGCGAACAATGCAGCGGAGGCAGCAGCAGAGACGAGGAAACAGCCCAAGACTAATTGTCTAATAAAATTGAGGAGAGAGGAAACCCCAACTTAATTAGATCTATAATAAATAGCCTAACTGTTAAATGTGCCTGGCTTTAAAAATCATATATATACACACACATACATATATACACAGAAATAAGACCGAGCTGGCCTTTGTTGCCTGTTTGAGTGTTTGTTTAATTGCTTGCCGATTCGTGAGAACCATTCGTGTAACTTACTTAAGCCTACAGTATATTTCAATAGTTATATAGGCTACTGTATCAATCAATCATTAATTTGTTCATCTCATCATCACACACCGTAGGAGACATTCAGGCATTGAAATGCAATCAAGCCTAATTAAATATCATGGGGAGCTTTGAATAAGAAGCCTAAACAATAAATAAACTGCAATTCACAAATGCATGCAGCTGTTTTTAGTCTGCTGTAATAAAGGCTCCATATTTATTATTTTTCATGAGAACAGACATATTCATTTAGTGTTGTTTACTGTTCCAAATGATCCCAACATTTTGTTATGTAATAGCAACTGTTTGGCACACATAATACTCACGTAACGCTTGCTCCAATACCCTCCTCTTTCTTCATCTCCAGGAGTTTCCACAACTAAGTAACATGTCTTCAGATCTGACTTCCACTTTTCCTCTTGAGCAACCAGTAAACGAACCGGTTTGAGTTTATTTCTTCCGCATCCATTTTGCTGTCACGTGTTTGTTATAACCAATGTATTGAGGTGATTATGGTCACATGCATGTGATGCGTACATGCTTCAAATCAGATCCAATTTCAAGTTAAGAAAGCAAATATTTAGGGAATAGGGAAAGTTTCTCCTAAACAAAATAGGGATTTGGATAACAGTATTTTTCAGTCAGAAACAAGAAAGAAACAAATGGCTGAAATGTTGCAGCTTCAGCACGGACAGCACAATAAACACTTGCTGTGCGGTGGTACCTTTCGCTGCAGTAGGGAGGAGAGCGAGGCAATGTGCGCCAGTCACACAGGCACTCACTGTCAGTTTTTTTTAGCACAGTGTGACCACCCGGGTCTTTGACTCATCTGTGTGTCTTAATAATTTAATCAAACAGTGTGCTTAAAGCATCAGACACGGTCAGTGCATATGTAGTTGATTTTATTAAAACACATATATATGGAAAAATAAGGTTAAACATTTGGACCGATCGATTGGTCAAAAGAACAGGACCACTCTCGGTCAACCAAGATTTTTTTTAATGTAACAAACACTTGTGTGATTACGTAGTCCAGCTGGTGTCACTCAGAGACATCCAGGGACCTGAGCTACCCAATCACATGATTGATTCCCTTAACTCAGCGATTCATCCTCAGCGTCTTATGCGCTCTATTGAAATTCTAAAGCCCGATATACCAAAGCATTTCTTTTAGTCGCCCCCTCTCTCATTTTCCCCTGCGGTACGATATGCGGAGGCGGATGTCACTTCGAAGTCAGTCCCTGAATACCGAGGCAGTGATGGTTATGACAAGCCTTGATGTTGATGATGGTTAAGACACGGCAAAAATGGTGAGGTTTGAGACAGGCCCGGTTCATTCATCCTCAGCACATCCCACTGTTCCTAGGGCCGGTGGAGGGACAGGATGGCAGCAGGTTGTTGAAGTAAATGGAGATGCCATTGTGCCCGGGGAGAGGGGCACGTGTCTGCTCTGCTCCTCACACGTAGACAGACTGGATCTCCTCCTCCTGAATACTGAGCAGCTTCCGAAGGCGTTTGGCCGCATCCGGATGCTGGGTTGAGGCAAACCGGTCATTACAGGGAGCGTCTCATCTCAGCGCTCCACTAAGCTTCCCGTCAGTGTCCACCCAAGGTCATTTCTTTACACACTACTGAAATGACAGAGCGGAGTTACTAACAGCAGACGCCAAGGGATAGGCATTCTACAGATTCCTCCACAGTATCAACACAAACCAGTCAGAAAAGCAAAGGATTTAATAAATCCTGCTACATAAAAGAGGGTGATCAAAAACAACTAGGGCCTATTGTTCATGCCTTGAACCTCAACTTAATAGGGGTTTCTAACAGCTAACTATAACCAGTGCTGAAGACACCGCGGTAACCTAGATTAAAAACATGGCTGTTGGCAGGGGGTCCACGTATGGCTAATTTCACAGGTTCGGACTGGATTCATCACTTTACAACGTTCTCTAGTATCACCTACGCCTCTTCCCCTCCTTGTGTAGCCATGGAAATAGCCTAACACTGAGGACACTGCCAGGGACAGTTTTCGCCATTTCCTATTGTCCCTGATCACCCCATCATCACCAAGAGCCTTTTCTGTCCTGGGCTGCTGCAATATCCATTGTAGAAGCAAACTGTGACAAACGCAATGAATTTATGGAACAAACAGTTTCAGGCCATGAAGATATCGGAGGATGATAACAGCCCGTTGCTGCTTCTTTTTTTACTCAGGGTGTGGATTCAACAAAAAAACAGAAGAGGAGAAATAGAAAAGAGACTGGCACAGCAACAGAGTCCCATGACAAATGGTGCCACTCGGAAAGAGCTAAAGTATTCTATTATATACTTCAACAAAATAATGCCCCTGTAAGCTGGAAATGTATGACAAATGGAAAACAGAAGACTTGAGCAGCCAAGAGCGAGCTTCTCTTCAATTCTTTCCCTGGGTTATGGAGGCGGAGGGACAGAGGAGCGAGGTGGGGGGACAGGGGCAGAGGCAGCAAATGCGAGCAGTGGATCTTAAAAACGCACATAGGCAGACCACTAAGGAGATAAAAACAAGAAGCTAACTGAATGGGTTCAGGAAGCAAGTGTGATCAACTATTTATTTATTTATTTAGCCGAGTATCGAAGGAGAGATTAGCTGGGCATTGAATGACGCTAGACAGGTGCGAGCATTGAGGACTGACTGACTGTGCCTCTAGTCTCTTTACGGGGGGGGTTAAAGTAACACGTACTGCACCTGAGTGGTAGAATCTCCATGAAATAATCTGTGCCACAAGATCACTTCTTAACTACCACATGAATGGCACACATCTCTGAATAAAATGCACCAACAAAACATCAGCAAGCTTAGTACATTTTCAAGTTCACTCTTATCTCTCAAGGCGGGCCGTAGACCTTTACTTCCATTCCAGTTGAGTCGCTCATTTCTTTATTAGTTTTGACAACAGAAATTACAAGTGGAATGGGTTATGAGGACGGAGAATGCTCAGAACAGAATATCATTAGTATGCTAATTAGAATCCACACTTACAGTATTTGCATATTGCACGGAGAGATCACGCAGATGGCTCTATCTCTGGCTCACACACTCAGTTCTCCCTCTTTCTTAGGAAGAAATCAGGGCAATTTTGTGTTAGCATTAAGTTAAGTGGAGTCCAGGTAATTACAAACAGTGAGTTGCCGTGTACTCACTTTTAGAGGTTAGTGGGAAGGGGACTAGAACACACCTAACAGACTGGATATAGCCTAAACACCTACAAAAAGCTCCCTTGGAAATATCTAGGAGCCCCATGAATTGCACCGTGTCGGCTAAATGCTGACCTCTCACTTTCCCATAATCTCCTCTATAACTCCTGGGTCTCCCTCCTAGGTAAAATACCTGTAACTCACTGGACAGTCAATTAAAGGGCTCTATAGTAGCAGGGAAACAGAGCTGTGGCCTTAGGAGAGGCCAAGTAAGCCTTTTCTATCTGAAAAACACAATTATAGTCCAGTCCAGCACAAAGTACCATCCGAACGAACACACATGGTGTTTCTCAAAATACATACTAGCACAGGAGGGTCAGAGTACGAGTCCAAATCAAAGTATGCCAAACGGAGCACAGAGGGCACTCTCGAATGCGTGCTCCGTTTGTACATATCTTGAAGCATGCACCGATGCAAGCTTCAACGGAAAGTATGCAAAGAAATATGACGCAACTACGTAAAAAATGACACACATTTTCTTGAAATCAATGGTGGCCATTATTTGAGCTGAAGTGAGAGAAAATACACTCTTGACTTTGAATGAAATGTTGCCTATTGGCCTCCCGAGTGGAGCAGCGGTCTTAGGCACCTCGTCTCAGTGTTGCGGCATCACGACAGCCACGGGTTCAATCCCAGGCTGTGTCACAACCAGCCGTGACTGGGAGTCCCACAATTGGCCCAGCGTCTTCCGACACACAGCTGGCTTCCGGGTTTAGCGAGCAGGTGTTAAGAAGCGCGGCTTGGCGGGTCATGTTAAGGAGGACGCATGACTCGACCTTCGCCTCTCCCGAGCTCGTTGGGGAGTTGCAGCGATGAGACAAGATCGTAATCACGAAATTGGGGAGAGAAAAAAAGTAATAAATAATAATAAATGTTGCCTATTCACCACTGAATATTTTTACTTCATACCTTAATAAATACGTGCTGTGTTAATTTTGGCATGGTTACCTGCCTACCATACCCACTGTAGTGTGTGTAGACCGCAAGTCAATAGAGATAACTAGATAGCCACAAAGAATTGTTAGCTAGCTACCCATGTAGAATTCGCATCTATATTGGATAACATTGGTTTTAGGTCATTTATGCTGGTTATACTATCTGGTTAGCTACATTATTACGATTC
Source organism: Salvelinus fontinalis (assembly GCF_029448725.1). Classification (NCBI taxonomy): domain Eukaryota; kingdom Metazoa; phylum Chordata; class Actinopteri; order Salmoniformes; family Salmonidae; genus Salvelinus; species Salvelinus fontinalis. The sequence goes on from NC_074685.1 coordinate 33,157,488, forward strand.
ATATATAGCTAGCTAGCTGATAGTTATGAAGTAAAACTTTTGTTTTGTGTATATCTTGTTTAGTCTCTAATGCCATTGTTCTGGCTAGACCGCTGCTCCCAAGTGGCGCAGCGGTCTAAGACACTGCATCTCAGTGCTAGAGGTGTCACTACAGACACTGTGGTTCGAATCCAGCCTGTTTCACCACCGGCCGCGATTGGGTGTCCCATAGGGCGGAGCACAATTGGCCCAGCGTCGCCCGGGTTTGGCCATCATTGTAAATAAGAGTTTGTTCTTCACTGACTTGCCTAGTTAAATAAAGGTTAAATAAATAAATAAATACAAATAAAACGGAAGGTTCAGTGAATGTGTAAGTCCATAGTAAGTCAATAGGGCTTACTGGCAAGCCACAAAGAATTGCTAGCTAGCTACCCATGAAGGATAAACATCTACTGTACCTTGCATAACATTCGTTTTAGGCCATTTCTGCCTGTTTACCTAGATAGCTGGCTAGCTAAATTACGATTCACATATACAGTGTATCTAGCGGATAATTCTGAAGTAAAACGTTAGCTTGGTGTACATCTTGTTTCGTCTATATGGTTGCCATTGTCCTGGCTGGAAGAAGGTTCAGTGAATGGGGAGATGCAGCCGTGAGGGAATACAGTACGGGGCGTGAGAGTGTTTATTAAATGTTATGTTTTATGTGTCCTCCACACCCTTGTCCTCACAAGACCATACTCAACAGAACTTCCTTGGAGAATGCACGTGGAGCACGAGTGTGGGGAGCACGGTAGTATGCATATCGAGAAACACCGAGGACTCAATAACCCAAAGCAATGTAACTAGCAGGAGCAACCCTCTCATCTGCCTTAGAACAGCATCTCTGAACCGACATGCTGTGCTGCCAGGGCCACGGCAACTCATTAGCACAGAGAGACTAACCGCACTGCACATTAGTGAAGACTGTAAAGGAGAATACATTCTCTCTGTTCATAAACACTGAGGTCTGGGGAGCAACCAACTGGCTGGCTGGCTGGCAGGCAGGAACACTGCACCCTGCAGAGCTGTATTAGAGGGCCGTGATCTGGCAAACACAGAAGCAGCCATAAACATCCACGGCGTCTAGAACAGCACTGCTCACATAAAAGGCAGAGAACTGGCCAGGAAGGCGGAGGGAGGGATGGTGGCATTTTAATTAAAAGGAAAAAGGGCTAATAAAGAAAAGGGTCTTGAGATGGAGACTATGGCGACAATCTTTGGGAAAGCTTCATTAGCATTTTAATATGCATCATTGTGTCAGTTATTATTATCGCTGTCATCATACCCTCACGGAAATCAATCCAAATCTAAATGTCAGCGCATGCCTCCTGAAGCAGACAGGGACAGAATTCAGATATACAAAGCCACAGCAGTGACAACCCAGCCGGTGGATGATCAGGAGTCATTGAACGCTAACGGCTTACTTAATAGCCATAACTACAACCTACACTAGTGTGGTGTAGGAATACAAAGAACCTCACTGCGGAACCCCACACAGAATCCCTCTACCGGAATAATTCCACACTATAAAACAGGCTATTTGGATCTTGGATGCTGATTGGTTGATAGGAGTTAGTAACCACAATCCCGGGTAATGACTTGACTAAATGAATTGACTCAACCTTACCTACATGTACAAATTACCTCAACTAACCTGTACCCCCGCACACTGACTCTGTACCGGTACCCTATGTATATAGTCTCGTTATTGTTATTTTATTGTGTTACTTTTTATTATTTTTTTACCTTGGTTTATTTGGTAAATATTTCCTTAACTCTTCTTGAACTGCACTGTTGGCTAAGGGCTTGTAAGTAAGCATTTCACGGTAAGGTCTACACTTGTTGTAGTCGGCGCATGTGACAAATAAAGTTTGATTTGATAATGCCTGTTAACAGTTCCATTTGAATCCATGCGCATCCACTGTCCGACAGCCTAGCCAGGTAATTTATGCACTTCATCTCCCCTGGGAAAAAACGTCTAGACAATATTTCCCCGTGCTACTAGTCTAGCATTTGGTTTGCAACAGTTGGGGTTTGTCTAAAACCTGCTGTCTGCTTCTCCAATCCGTGCCATGCATATGAACGTGACGAGACTGACAGATTCTCTGGTTATAATGAATATATCCAAAGAAACGGCAAAAGAAACAAAGGTAAAACAAACAAAGATGCACATAGCTTGCTGTCATTTCAGCTGCTTGATGTGATTGTGTGTTTGCTTTAGTTGGCTAGGCTAGCAAAGGAGAAAGTGCTAGTCTCATAGCAACCTTTTTGGCTTAGACCAGGGGTGTCAAACTCATTCCATTGAGGGCCTTGTGTCTGGAGGTTCTTGGTTTAACTTTTCAATTAAGCCCGAGACAACCAGGTGTGGGGAGTTCCTTACTAATTAGTGACCTTAATTCATCAATCAAGCACAAGGGAGGACCGAAAACCCGCATAGACTTGGCACTCGGGGGAATGAGTTTGACATCTGTGGCTTAGAACGTCCATGCCAATAGAATGGACGACCAGCCCATCTGGCTTGCAACTTCAGGATTCCAGAACTAACGACTGGCTTTTCTCAGACTATATCGTAAGGTGGAAGGATTAAATCAAACAAATTTACTAAATAAAAAAATGAAAACATGCCATTAAATCTGTTTTTTTGTTATACGCTGGCAACAGTATTATAAAAGCAATAAGGGCCACGAACCCAGGAATTATCTTGAATAACACCCTCCTAAGGGCTGTTTCCCCGTCCCTCTGCTCTGCGTCAGGCCTAAGAACAGCCCTTAGTCGGGAGTTATTCACACAATAGTTCTCAGGCCTTACTGCTAAAATATTCCCAGGAAGATAACTATCAGAGAGAACTGTAATGTTTGGACATGATGGATATCACAGCATGTGGCTATACTGTACAGTCGTGGCCAAAAGCTATGAGAAGGACACAAATATTAATTTCCACAAAGTTTGCTGCTTCATTGTCTTTAGATATTTTTGTCAGATGTTACTATGGAATACTGAAATATAATTACAAGCATTTCATATAAGTGTCAAAAGGTTTATTGACAATTACATGAAGTTGATGCAAAGAGTAAATATATGCAGTGTTGACCCTTCTTTTTCAAGACCTCTGCAATCTGCCCTGGCATGCTGTCAATTAACTTCTCGGCCACATCCTGACTGATGGCAGCCCATTCTTGCATAATCAATGCTTGGAGTTTGGCAGAATTTGTGGGTTTTGGTTTGTCCACCCACCTCTTGAGGGTTGAACACAAGTTCTTAATGGGATTAAGGTCTGGGGAGTTTCCTGGCCATGGACCCAAAAGATTGATGTTTTGTTCCCCGAGCCACTTAGTTATCACTTTTGTCTTATGGCAAGGTGCTCCATCATGATGGAAAAGGCATTGTTCATCACCAAACTGTTCCTGGATGGTTGGGAGAAGTTGGTACCATTCTGATGGTACCATTCTGTATTCTGTTGGTACCATTCTGTTGGTACCATCTGTTGGTACCATCTGTTGGTACCATTCTTTATTCATGGCTGTGTTCTTAGGCAAAATTGTGAGTGAGCCCACTCCCTTGGCTGAGAAGCAACCCCACACATGAATGGTCTCAGGATGCTTAACTGTTGGCATGACACAGGACTGATGGTAGCGCTCACCTTGTCTTCTCCGAACAAGCTTTTTTCCGGATTCCCCAAACAATCGGAAAGGGGATTCATCAGAGAAATTGACTTTACCCCAGTCCTCAGCAGTCCAATCCCTGTACCCTTTGCAGAATATCAGTCTGTCCCTGATGTTTTTCCTGGAGAGAAGTGGCTTTTTTGCTGCCCTTCTTGACACCAGGCCATCCTCCAAAAGTCTTTGCCTCACTGTGCGTGCAGATGCACTCACACCTGCCTGCTGCCATTCCTGAGCAAGCTCTGTACTGGTGGTGCCCCGATCCCGCAGCTGAATCAACTTTAGGAGACGGTCCTGACGCTTGCTGGACTTTCTTGGGCGCCCTGAAGCCTTCTTCACAACAATTGAACCGCTCTCCTTGAAGTTCTTGATGATCCGATAAATAGTTTATTCAGGTGCAATCTTACTGGCAGCAATATCCTTGCCTGTGAAGCCCTTTTTGTGCAAAGCAATGATAACGGCACGTGTTTCCTTGCAGGTAACCATGGATGACAGAGGAAGAACAATGATTCCAAGCACCACCATCCTTTTGAAGCTTCCCGTCTGTTATTCAAACTCAATCAGCATGACAGAGTAATCTCTAGCCTTGTCCTCGTCAACACTCACACCTGTGTTAACGAGAGAATCACTGACATGTCAGCTGGTCCTTTTGTGGCAGGGCTGAAATGCAGTGGAAATGTTTTTTGGGGATTCAGTTCATTTGCATGGCAAAGAGGGACTTTGCAATTAATTGCAATTCATCTGATCACTCTTCATAACATTCTGGAGTTTATGCAAATTGCCATCATACAAACTAATATGTAAAATGTATATTTGTGTCATTCTCAAAACTTTTGGCCACGACTGTAGTATCCATTGTTACTAGAATGTTTTGTCAATACTGTACTAACAATGTGTTACTTATAATCAACATACTATAGAAACTGAGTGTGGTGAAAATCTCAAAAAATTAATTTAGTAGAAGAGAGAGAGGAGGTACCATCCTCAACTCTGACCTATCTACGCATTATGATTACCTTGCAGCAGACAACCGGGTACCACAAATCCTCTCATTTCCAGTATGAAAGGTCTGTGAGAATGGATGTCGTGGCTCAGATTAAGCCTCTTCTCTGGACTGACTTGGATCCTGTAGCTTTCCCTGAGATCAGACCAGGCCTCTAACACTGACACCTGGAACCGGACTATGACATCAAGAGGGCCACATACCCCTCCTCACCCTGTTCCACTTGTGTTCACTTACAATTACTACCTCCGCTAGCAAAGAATGTCTCAATGCCTCTAGATTTACCTGAACCGATTGGTCCATTTCACTATGACTTAACGATTGAGTTGGAATATCATGGTTTGAGCGGGGATCGCTTGGGTAACAATGTGTGTGCAGACACGTGCGTGCTGGCGGAGCAAGCCCTTACCTTGCGGCCGTCGCTTGCGTGGCAGTTGACGTTTAACGGAGTGAGCAGGGCCATGAGCTTCTCTTCATTTCCACTCCTGCAGCGGAAGAAAACAATAGAAAATAGGGATCGAAAAAAACAAAAAAATATACACCATGCCCTGCACTAGATATACCCCAACGAGTGAGCGAGAACGAGAGATAGAAAGAGAAGGGAGGAATGGAGGAGTACCATTAACTAAAAAAGGAGAATAACAAAAGGCTAGGAGATTGGAAACCTTGCCCAGGGAGTTGCCCAGAATGGACAGAACGGCGATCTAAACTAAAGAGCATTATTTATGTCTGCAGTCAAAACCAGTCTTCAGATCTCTGAACACACTGGTCAAGATAGTTAGGTAACAGAAAACAACAAGAGTGAAAAACACTGACGCAGTATAATTTATTTCCTTATCCCAACAGAGACTTCCTTTTTGCCAAAGGCTATGCATGGCTGTAGAGAGATTCAGAGAGAAGGCTTCCGGATAACACAGTCAGCATCTCTACCTGCTGTGGAGCTCTTTCCTGTGTTCTGCTCTACCATCCCAAAACACAGCAGGACATTACACATTGAACAGACACTAACAGCTGGTCCTGAAGTCTGGTCCTAAAATCTGGTCCAGGGTGATGGTCCAGTGTGGTCAGGAGACAAGTAAAGCCTTAGCATCTCCTTCCAGGGTCACTGAAGCCAAGGGCCACCCTCTCCGCTCCACTCTCAGTTCTCAATGTGACTGCATGGCACTTCGAAGGATCCACAGTTAAGAGCCAGGGGGATAAAAGACAGTCCTGAATATGGGATGGACAAAATAAAAAACTACAGTAAGGTCCTACTACTGTGCTGGGTCAGGGTAATCCTACTCATTCTCCTCTATCCGTGTGTCTCTTCACCCTTTGGAAGTTACCAGAAGCCCTGCTGCCTGCTCTGTTCTGGATCAGGGTGGCCGTGCCAGTCAGTCTTAATGTTGGCACGCTCTGAGAGTTTATTTATTAGGGATGCCCTCTGCCTCCTGTGGTTGGTGCACGGTGCCCAGACACGGTGACGGGAGGCCTGGCCAGGATGCACTACCCTGGCAGCGGAGCCGGCCAGTCTCCGCATTACCCAGATGACGACAACTCTTTCAGGCCGTCAGAGAAAGGAAGAAAGGGATCTTTCTCCCCCCACCTCTCTTTCGTTCCCCCTGTATCAACCTTTGCCAAAGTTCCTTCAGCGAAGATGCATTCATAGTCGGTGGCTTTGCTTTCTTCTGTTCCTCTCTTCTCTCCCCTCCTTCTCCTTCCGCCGGTAGACAACGCTAACTGGGCTTAAGTGAAAACAAGAGATTCTTAATTGAGATGCACAACAACATCCCAAGGTTTAGCAGAGAGTGGAGGCCACAGGATTAAAGCTAGTGTGTTTGTCAGTTTCATCTTCCTAATTACCAGGGCGCTAAGATGGAGCCCATACAGAGTAAACCTCCTGTCATAAGTCAATCAGCTATATGAGGATCGCCCCCTCCATGATACAGACATCTCAGAAGAGCCTTATTCCTTACCGCAGAATAACCAATAGCAGGCATCATCTTAATTAGAAGTGCTGAAAGAAAAGCCCTGGATGGATGGAGCTCCATACAGTACATGTTATTGTTGTGAACATAGTGAGTGGTACATTACATTATACTCCATGGCAACCCCTCTCATGGTTTCAACCGACTAACTGCGTTCCCAGATAATGAAGACGGACTCTTTATAGTTCTCATCTCTGCCTGCCTTCATTCCCCCAGTGCGTATTCTGATTCAGTCATCAAAGACAGATTTCATGTGTTCTAGTAGGGTCTGCTGGCCAAGGGCCCACAGAGGCAGGAACTTCAGTATAATAAGCTGAATGTGACATACGTGCCTTGCACCACAAGACATGTTCAGGTGGTTCAAAGCACGACTATAACAGACTTTGCTATGCTGGGGTGGCCATTGTGGGGAGGAAACTGTGTGCGTGGAGCGACCACAACAGCCATTGTGGGGCAGCCTGTATGTCCTTCATTTGTAGGCACAAGAGAGAAATCCCCTCATGCTTATAGCGGACATGACAGGAGTTCCCAGTGGGCATAGGGAGTTCGTGTTCAGGCAGCAGGAGCATCGAGAGCTGGGCGGACAGAGGGTGGGAGCACAGAGCAGGAAACCAGGGAATCTCAGCTGTTCAGATGACAGGAGGAAGACTCAGTACTGCTCCTCCTCCTCTCTCTGGGGGCTTCACTCCTTCCCAGAGTGCACCTCTCGAGGGATGGCCGTGTGAACTGTGAACCCGCTGGCCAATCAGAAATATCCATCCACCACATCATCTGCAACGGTGTTGTCATGTCAGTCATAACAGCCGTAGAGAGAGATAACCCCTACTCTGAATCCCCGCTGCCTCCGAACCAGACGGTCTATCTAGCCTTCTGTTGTTATATCCCTGCAGCAGGGATCAACAACTAGATTCAGCCGCAGGCCGTTTTTGTTGTTGTTGAGCGGATGGTAGTGGGCAAGAACATAATTACGAATCATTTATAGACTGCAAATTGACCGCAAGAAGCTCAAACAGATATGTTTGACTAAAACATAATCATTTCAAAACGTTGTATATGATCACGTGTCTCTCGATTATGTGTGGGAGTACTTGAAAACAGATTTCTGAAATTAAAATAACTCGGAGCTGACTTCCTGGTGTTTTTACAGTATTTTATGTCCAACAATGAACAGACAAAAACGGTTTGGTAATTTATTTGCTCATAAAAACACCATTTGGGGAACCCTGTCCAAAAGGGTCCTTCCATATAATTTCAATCACTTTCTGACATGTTTGCCCATTGTAGAAGTGGTCATAAAAAGGGACTTTTTGGACACGAATGCCAAAACATTCAGGAGATAGAAGTTCTCAAAGTTGACCCATTTTGCATAGCCCACCCTACCATGAGACATCCATGTCGTTGTCACTGGAAAAGAGAAACGGTTGAGTTCAATATCATTTGAAAGCTAAAAAAATGGGTTGTCAAACAATTTTAGAATAAAAAAATTTAAAAAATATATACAGTACCAGTCAAAAGTTTGGACAGAACTACTCATTCAAGGGTACATCTTTATTTGGACTATTTTCTACATCGTAGAATAATAGTGAAGACATCAAAATAACACATATGGAATCATGTAGTAACCAAAAAAGTGTTAAACAAGTCAAAACATATTTTAGAGTCTTCAAAGTAGCCACCCTTTGCCTTGATGACAGCTTTGCAAACTCTCGGCATTGTCTCAAACAGCTTCACCTGGAATACTTTTCCAACAGTCTTGAAGGAGTAGCCACATATGATGAGCACTTCTTGGCTGCTTTTCCTTCACTCTGCGGTCCAACTCATCCCAAACCATCTCAATTGGGTTGAGGTCAGGTGATTGTGGAGGCCAGGTCATCTGATGCAGCACTCCATACCTCTCCTTCTTGATCAAATAGCCCTTACACAGCCTGGAGGTGTGTTGGGTTATTGTCCTGTTGAAAAACAAATGATTGTCCCACTAAGCCCAAACCAGATGGATGGTGTATCGCTGCAGAATGCAGTGGTAGCCATTGCTGGTTAAGTGTGCCTTGAATTGTAAATAAATCACAGACAGTGTCACCAGCAAAGCACCCCCACACCATAACACTACCTCCTCCATGCTTCACGGTGGGAACCACACATGCGGAGACCATCCGGTCACCTAAACTACGTCTCACAAATACACAACGGTTGGAACCAAAAATCTTTGACAGATTTTCACCGGTCTAATGTTCATTGCTCGTGTCTCTTCTTATTATTGGTGTCCTTTATTAGTGGTTTCTTTGCAGCAATTTGACCATGAAGGACTGATTCACGCAGTCTCCTCTGAAAAGTTGATGTTGAGATGTGTCTTGTTACTTGAACTCTGTGAAGCATTTATTTGGGCTGCAATTCCTGAGGCTGGTAACTCTAATGAACTTATCCTCTGCAGCAGAGGTAACTCTGGGTCTTTCTTTCCTGTGGCGGTCCTCATGAGAGCCAGTTTCATCATAGCACTTGATGGTTTTTGCGACTGCACTTGAAGAAACTTAAAGTTCTTGACATTTTCTGGATTGACTGAACTTCATGTCTTAAAGTAATGATGGACTGTCTTTTTACTTTGCTTATTTGAGCTGTTCTTGCCATAATATGGACTGTTGCGTTTGAGCCAATCAGTTGTGTTGTGACAAGGTAGGGATGGGTATACAGAAGATAGCCTTATTTGGTAAAAGACCAAGTCCATATTATGTCAAGAACAGCTCAAATAAGCAAAGAAATGCCAGTCCATCAGGAATTTAAGACATGAAGGTCAGCCAATCCAGAAAATGTCAAGAACTTTGAAAGTTTCTTCAAATGCAGTCGTAAAAACCATCAAGTGCTATAACGAAACTGGCCCTATGAGGACCACCACAGGAAAGGAAGACCCAGAGTTACCTCTGCAGCAGAGGATAAGTTCATTTGAGTAACCAGTCTCAGAAACAGATGTCTCATGGTAGGGTGGGGGTATGCAAAATGGCTCAACTGAGGGCTTCTATCACATTAATGTTTTTGCATTCAGGTCCAAAAAGTCACTTTCTGACCACTTTGCCACGGGCAAACATGTTTGGAAGGGTTTGGAGTCGGAAAGTGATTAAAATCAAATGGATCAACCTTATATGATCCATTCTGGTTCTACTCTGGGTCTCTGGTCGGTGAGCTAGCACCTTACCAAGGAACTCAGTCTGGACTCTGGTCAGTGTGTCTTAACATAATGTGTTCTGTGTTGATTGAATGAGACGCCGCTGTCCTGCCACCCACACCAAGCAGAAGTAACAACTAACCCTCCACACAGACATGGGACTTCCTCAATTGGATTTGCTCAACTCCTGCGTTCTCTGTCCTTTCTCGCCCCCTTCTGAAAAAGGTCAAAGGTAATCGAGGAGTGGGAACGTGGACGAAAATGCTCTTGAATGAAATGAGAAGCTCCTTCTCCACTCGCGCGTCATCAGGCCAATGACATTTACAGGGGTGGATCCCAAAATGTATGCGTAAAGTTTATAGCTAAACGGATACGTAGCTTTTTGTCTTTAAATGTGTGCATGTTTTTCTCCTCTGACAATACAACAGCTGATTCATAAGGTGGTGTGGCAGATATCAAAACTCTTCCGCGGTAGGAAACGTGTGTGCTTCCTTGCCAAACGGAGGCTATTGAGGGGGGTCATCTTCCGTTTGCCTACGAACTAATTGACACGCTCCTCGACCACATCGGTTTCCGGGGCACGGAAGTGAAAGGACGGACTTCTGCCCAAACGAGAAAGGTCCACACACAGTCCACGTGGGTATCCCTTCACAATAACAACCCTCACCGTGCACCAGCACTCCCAAACCACGCTCAGCCCTTTCACAACACCTGTCTGCTAATGCCGGAGGGGAAGAGGGGAGATCGAGATTAAAAGGAGGAGAGATGGAGAGAGGATGAGAGGGGAGCTTGTACTCACCTAGCCGCCTCCAGGAGTTCGTCTTTCTTGTATTCACCTAAATGGTTGCAGAAAATCATAGTGTCAGAGACGGGCAGGGAGAGAGACGCACAGCAGCAGCACAGAGCCAGTGTCACAGTCAAGAGAGAGGCAGCTACGGCACAGAGAGAAAAGAGAGAAACACACACAGACACTGTGTGGGAGAACACACACACACGGTGCAGCAGAGCACCCACACATTAGACAGAGAACCTTCCTCAATGCCTGCCTATTTCTCTCTCCTTACGGCTCTCTCTCGCTTTCCCTCTGTTTTCTCTCTCCCCCTCCCCTCCCTCGCACATCTCTCTCTTGGCTTGGGTGGCGTAGCTCAGTGCACACCCCTTTGGCTGATGTTGCCGTGACGTTGGGCAGCCTCTGCACACAGCATTATCATCCTCTAGGAGACGGCTTGTTTCAATCTTCAAATTAAACGACTTTCTTTCTCTCTCTCTCACACACACACATCCAACCAACGTTTCCTCCTGTTTTTCTGTTAGCACAGGAGGGGTTGCCGTGATAACAGAAGGGAAATAGATATCATAAACAGAAGTGGTCCCACCCTCATCCTCCCTTCTCCCTCCATCCCACAGCCCTGCCCCCGCCACTACAGTCGCAACAAATTCCACCCCCCATCTCCCTCCTTCCGACCCCCCTTGTTATCCTCTCCATCCCCCCATCCCCTGTGTGTGTGCGCTTTCTCTGCCAGGACATGAGACTGAGGGGGAGACGAGGAACGAGGAGGAAGAATGAATAACATGATGAAAGAGGAGTGATTAAGGGTCCTGCGACAACATGCGTGGATTTGACAGGACATGCCTGAGGGGTGCCACAGAGATGGAGGGAGGGAGAGAGAGAAAGCATTCTGGAACACAAAAAGAATACACGCAGAGTCAGACACAGTGGCTTAATTGGAGTCCTTTGTTTCCATTCCAACAGCCGGGGATGTGGAGACAGGGAGGGAGGCTGCCTGGTGTTAAGATCAGAACACACAGAATACATCCAGGGGGGAGGGGGGCTCTAGGGGCTGGGTTAGATGACTATGGCTGGGATGGACTCCCATACAAAGAGAGGGGACAGGTCTAGGCAGGCTTTTAGGTCTCTATGGACATAATACATTTAACTCAGAGACATATGGGCAGCAAGATCAAACAAACAACACCCCCACTCTCCTGAGATAAAGCAAGGTGAGAGGAGAGCACACACACCATCTTTCCTCGCCCTGTGTTCTTAGTAGTGATGCCCCTGCACTCAGTATCCCTCCCTAATATTTGATTGGCAGCTGAAGGGGACAGAGATAGACTGACTGGAATGGCCAAAGCCCAGAGGGCAGTTAATGGATGCCATGAATTACATTGTGTTTCTGTGGGGGAGGAGGCTGTGTGTATGTATATTCGGGGTACGGTTGCCTCAGTCAATATCAAACAGAAGTAAATCTCATCTGAGGCATGCGGTGCTCCCATCCATCTTTGCCAGAGCAGTGGTTGGTTTCCTCTGACTCTGCTGTGGTGTGCCTGACTGCCTGTACTCTGACTCAGATTGGATCATTCTAACAGATATGACATTATCGACAGGGAGGAGAGGAAATTAAAACAGCAGATTGCGAGGCAGAAATAAGCACGGCTTCTAGGGCTGACCCCAGTCGACTGTTTGGTCGATAGGCTGTTGGTCGACCAATATTTAAGTCGAGCAGCAATTATATATATATATATATGTTTTTTTATGCCACGGGACACCGGCCTTCTGGCGCCGACAGAGATTGCCGCCTCGCTTCGCGTTCCTAGGAACCTATGCAGTATTTTGTTTTTTTACGTGTTATTTCTTACATTGGTACCCCAGGTAATCTTAGGTTTTATTACATACAGTTGGGAGGAACTACTGGATATAAGAGCAACGTCAACTCACCATCATTACGACCAGGAACATGACTTTCCCGAAGCGGATCCTGTGTTTTGCCTTCCACCCAGGACAATGGATCTGATCCTAGCCGGCGGACCTAAACAACATCGCAAGGGTAGCCTTCCAGAGAGACAGAGACTGTAACGTTCTTTGCTTCATGGAAACATGGCTCACTCGAGAGACGCTAACGGAGTCGGTGCAGCCAGCTGGTTTCTTCACGCATCGCGCCGACAGAAACAAGCATCTTTCTGGTAAGAAGAGGGGCTGGGGGGTATGCTTATGATTAACGAGACGTGGTGTGATCATAACAACATACAGGAACTCAAGTCCTTCTGTTCACCTGACTTAGAATTTCTCACAATCAAATGTCGACTGCATTATCTACCAAGGGAATTCTCTTCGATTATAATCACAGCCGTATATATGAAAACAAGACACCCTAAATTCTATCAGCATATCCATTGCGCAACCAGGGCTGGTAAAAGCCTGGATCATTGTTATTCTAACTTCCGCAACGCATATAAGGCCCTCCCCCGCCCTCCTTTCGGAAAAGCTGACCACGACTCCATTTTGTTGCTTCCAGCCTACAGACAGAAACTAAAACAAGAAGCTCCCGCGCTCAGGTCTGTTCAACGCTGGTCCTACCAATCTGATTCCACGCTTCAAGACTGCTTCGATCACGTGGATTGGGATATGTTCCGCATTGCGTCCAACAACAACATTGCCGAATACGCTGATTCGGTGAGCGAGTCCATTAGAAAGTGCATCGGCGATGTCGTACCCACAGCAACTATAAAAACATTCCCAAACCAGAAACCGTGGACTGATGGCAGCATTCGCGCGAAACTGAAAGCGCGAACCACTGCTTTTAACCAGGGCAAGGTGACCGGAAACATGAAAGAATACAAACAGTGTAGCTATTCCCTCCGCAAGGCAATCAAACAAGCTTCAGTATAGAGACAAAGTAGAGTTGCAATTCAACGGCTCAGACACAAGAGGTATGTGGCAAGGTCTACAGTCAATCACGGATTACAAAAAGAAAACCAGCCCCGTCGCGAACCAGGATAACTTATTTTCTCGCTTTGACGACAATACAGTGCCACTGACACGGCCCGCTACCAAAACCTGCG